>NC_045635.1:4779561-5084123 GCF_009829155.1 Mustela erminea | reverse complement strand
CACACTCACAGGCAGCCCTGGCACCCTGCACAAGGACAGCCACGCTAAGCGACATGAGCCAGCCACAGAAGGACAGAGGCTGTGTGACTGCACCCCTGTGCGGCACCAGGCATGGCTGAACTCACGAAGACGGAAAAGGAGAGGGCGGCTGTCAGGGGCTCGTGGGAGGAGAGAAAGAGGACTTCGTGCTTCACGGGGACACGGTTTCAGTTTCGCAGGGTGGAAACGCTGTGCGGACGATGGTGCTGGGGGTTGGTTGCTCACCGGGGGAATGTAGTTAATGCCCTTGCACGTACACCTAACAACGGGTAAGACGGCAAGTTGCAGGGTTATCGACATGTTACCACAATTAAAAGAAGGTTTATTTACACACACACACACACACACACACACCCATGACTCGCAGAACCACAAAGTCTTCAGTGAATGACAGGGTGGACAAGCTGGAGCCCACTGGCGCAGTGGGATGTAATTCGGGGCTAAAAAGCAACGTGCACTGACGAAAAGCCAGAAAAAGCCTGAAAGAACCAGAACTGTGTATTGCTGGGGGAAAGAAGCCAGTCTGAAAAGGCCGCGTACGGCCCAGCGGCGACTGCACGGCACGCGGGAAAGAGCGGAGCCGTGGAGACAGTGACCGATCCGCCGCGTCTGCAGGCGTCGGGGGAAGGAAGGATGAACCGGCGGAGTGCAGAGCGTCGGGACAGGGAGAACACCGTGCACGATGCTACAATGACGGAATCGTGTCACCCTGCGTGTGCGGAAACCCTCCCAACATGGAGCATCACGGGTGAACTGCAAAGCCAATTACGGACTCTGGATGACAAGGACGTGTCACCGGAGCTTCCTCAGTCGCCACAAATGTCCCCGTCTGCTAGGGGCTGCTGGTCATGGGGCCGGCTGTGCACACGTGCGGGGGGTGGGGGGGGCATGGGAAATCTCTTGCATTTTACCCTCACTTCTGCTGTAAACCTAAAGGTGCTCTAAAAAAATTGTCTTAGCAAAGCAAAATGTATCCACGGAAAAAATCAACCCTTTGATCCCCAGCGTTGGCTTAAATTAGCATCTCGTGTTGCGTAACTAGATGCCAATGGGAACTGAGGATGCCCTCCTTGATGGGCAGCGTGATGCAGCAGGAGAAGCAAACCGAATTTACCAGTTAAAAGCAAACAAAGCCACCAAGAAAACCCAGATTCCTGTTAGAGTAGTGTGATGGAAGCTGCCATGTTGTTAACACTGGATGCTTGCTTAGAACGGAACCATGGGGCCGGCTCCCACGCGCAGGTGTGTGGACCTGGCGTACAAAACCACAGGACGCTGAGCTCAGCTACAGTGCCTCCTCCTTACCATCTACGTGAGCTGCAAAGTGCATCCAACAACCGGTGCTGAAATCCTTCGGTTTTCTTTGGAATTAATACATCCTCTACAGACCTGGCCCATCTCTCTTTTTTTCTCACTAGCTGGAATAAGGGAAGGACCCAGAGAATTGCAAAAACGAGGGTAAGGACCCAGAGAATTGCAAAAACGAGGGTACTGAGACCTCACAGCGAGCCTTGTATAAAGTCACCCATCTTGATGATGCTGGGCATGCTTCATTCAACTTTAGATTATCATCAAAATGAAGACCAAAAGATAAGCAGAAACAATACGGTAGAAAATCAGCCAAATTACCAAAAATGTGTCTGCAGACTCTCAGACTGGATTCGAAGACAGCTGGACCAGCACAGAGCTATTTTCATTTTCTTCCTCGAATATGTTCACTCGGGTTCAGAGGCAAAGAAGTGGAAACAGAAGCTGCCACGGGATTTAAATTCAGTTGCCATTTAATCACACTGTGAGAAAATAATAACAATTTCTCCAACATGTTTTCCTCTCCTGAAAGAAAGGATGAGGTTGTGTCTGTGATTCTTCTACCTTTTTAATACAAGAGTTTTCTGGTTGGCAATGCTATATATTTAGTGTGATAAAAATAATAATTGCTATAAAATAATTTTAAAAACAATGTTAGCATTATACACTAGAGCACTGCACTGATTCAAATAACTGTGAAATAAACTTTAATATATATTATGTATCACTGTTTTAAGTTTAGGCTTCTCACAGTCCGCCATGAATAGATTTCTGTACCTTCCTCGGCAGGCAGGGCTCAACACAAAGGGACAGTACCCCCAATACTGCAATCCTGAACATAATAAATCAGCTGTCCTGCTCTTACACATTTCCTGTGTGTCCCATAAAGATGACATAAACTGATACATACTCGGGATTTGCAAGTATCTTCAGGAAAGGTGAGATATTAGCATGTGTGTCTTTGCAGGCCACATGGGCAGCTATTCAACTCTGCCACTGCAGCCAGAAACGCGTACAGATAATACGTAAGTCAATGACCTTGGATATGTTCCAATAAAACTTTATTTACAAACACAGGTACCCGACCGAGTTCTGCAAACAGGTGCCATCCGCTCATCCCTGGTACGTATGAAGGACACAATATGAAAATAAAAATGTAAGAAAATGAAGAATAGTTTTGATACTCCTTCCTGTAAGAGTTTCAGATGTCGAAACACTGCAACTTCAAGGTTTAAGGCATCAGACTTTAATGGGAAATGGTACAGATTTCTTAAATGTTTCCACATATAGTATAATGTGTATGAAAATTAGCTTGATACAGTGCAAATATGTTTATTTTTCTCATTTGGATTATGCCTAAACTCTGTAAGGTGAAAGCATACAAACAATCTAATTTCCTTACAGCATCATCCTTGAGATAAAGTAGCAGAGAGACTCAAGAATAATTTGATGTCAATGAACAGTGAATTTCCAGAGCATTTTTACTATAATAAGCAATCTTAAAGGATAAGGATGTGATAGCCTTTTTGCAAATGAGATTTAGGTTATTTTTTTCCCCAAGAATTTTAAAGGTAAAAATTTCTTTCTTCTCCTTAACAAGAGTATTATCTACTTTAATTCGAGTTTTTCTCTTTCAAGGTTTTGCTGCACTGGGAAGTCACACATCATCTTCATCCCACTAATAAAAACATGGACTTTCTGTCAGTTTAGAAGAAGCATTAATGCAGAAAAAATCCTTGTACAAAAAACAGCGTTAGCATATACTAGAACACTGCTAACTGTCATAAATTGTTGGAAAAGTAGACACTGAGCTTTAGTGAATAACATGTTTACGTCACCTCAAATTAAGACTTAACTTAAAATCCAAGATTAAGTCAGCATGACAGTTGTGAAAGAAATTAAATTCTATTTATCCTTTATGTTTTTCAGTCAATGTTTTAACGAATACAATCTTACGGTCACTCTGAAAGCATCTGACTACGAACAATGATAATTATAAAGTCTTAAAAATAAGGAAACTCAAAAGGAAATAAAGTAGGACAATCCCCCTAATTCAGAAAGTACAGTAGATAAAAATGTTCCTAACTGTTGACCTTGAAGGGAAATTAAATTTGGATCCAATAATGACACTATTATTCAGAAAGCCTTTGAAAATGCAAGGGAAGGGGTGCCTGGGTGGCTCGGTTGGTTAGGCAACTGCCTTCGGCTCAGGTCATGATCCCAGGGTCCTAGGATCAAACCCCATGTCGGGCTCCTTGCTTGGCAAGGTGCCTGTTTCTCCCTCTCCCTCTGCCTGCTGCTCTGCCTGCTTGTGTTCTCTCTCACTCTCTGTCAAATAAATAAATGAAATTAAAAAAAAATAAAAAGAAAAAAGAAAATGCAAGGGAAATCCTGACGTTGGACACGGAACACTACTGTAAATCTCCCTGATAACATGTAATGTGTGCCTCTTTTCTTAAGGGTTTATAGAGATTTGGGCAGCCTGGAAGATGAGGGAGGAATTAAACATTTACACTTTAGGATCATGGAGAAATTTAAACCCATCTATTCAGTGTATTAACATACATCCTTCCCTCAGAGCTTCAGATCAGATTTAAATAATTTATTTATTTTTATGAAGAATCAACAATCTAAATAAATTTTAATTTGGTTCTAGTAGATGCTGACAAGGTACAGAATGATGGGGAAAACACGAACTCCAAAAAATGAAAAAAAAAAAATAGTATGAAGTTATGAATCTGGGACCTGTTTTGCAAAATCCTAAGATCTCAGATAGGACTACAATTTTCAGGTAGCACGGGTTCCAAAGATGAGTTTGAGATTCATGCAGAGACACAAATGATCATCAGAAGAAATGTGAAGCAAAAATTAAAAAAAAAAAATCCCTAGAAGACCTAGATGGGAAAAGCAGGATTTATGCATAGTTCTTTTTTGAATTACGCCTGTCACAGGCTGAGAAATGCTGAGTCTGATGTCGATCCTTCTCTCGAAGCGTAGTGTTGCCTGCACTCCTCTCCCACTTACGAGTCTGTTCCGTACGTTTGTCTGGATCCTACATTCTACCGTGGAATATCTCAACTGCTATGATCAAGGTGACTTTGGCCTACCCGCACGCATTTCTCCACTGTATCTGATACTCTCTTGATTTTATCAAAGACAGTGTATACAAATTAACTTTCCAAATAAGGCAACATAAGATCATTCATTTCAAAATAAATCAATACCCCAGAATGAGCAAGGGATTCAGGGTCGGAAGATCTGGGTTAAAATACCAAACACTGCCAGGAGCTAGCACTTAGCAACTCTGATGTGGGGAGATGCTTTCTCTCCGTGACTATTGATCTGAGCAAACTCCCTGGAAGGAGTTTTATTTCGAAAAATGAGACGAGATACGTGAGACTACTTAGCCAGAAAAATCTCTACACAGGGGACGGTGCACAAGAGGCGGCAGGATAGGAGGCAGACCAGCTTCTAAGTCTACACTTGGATCTGACCAGCTGCGTGACCGTGAGGAAGCCGCGCAAGTACAGCAGTATTGCAGAATCGTCGTTGATTTTGGAGAGAGGCTGATCTGCCCTCAAAGCTCGTGCACCACTGAACATATTTATTATCTTTTCCCTCAATGTCCAAATCCATGAAGAGTAAATGAAGACAGTCTGTGGCATTAAATTACATAAAGTTTGTAGAGCAAAGATCCCCAGTGACGGGCGCTAAGTAGTTTCTCAGGGACCGAACATTCCCGGCGGATGTCCAGTACGTGAAGGTACACCTACCAGTCTGTGTTGGTCCCCTTGGGTCTTGCACATGTCAGTCTGGCTTTGCTGATTAGTCCCCTTGGGAAGATGTCCGGCCACGCTGCTCTGAATTCACAGATTGCATTCATCCCTCAAGACTCAAATCAGATTTTGTCTTCATGGGAGAGCCTTTGCTAAGTTTCTCCTCCTCAGCCAACCTCCCCTCTCAATTCCTGGAGCAATTACTGCCTTCAACTAATAATTAACCCCTGCCTTCCCTACCAGTGCATCACTGCTCTCAGTTTTTAAAAATTCTTATTTACGTATTGATTTGTTGGGTTTCTATGCTTTTTTATTTTTCTCTTCACCTCCACAGCTTAGAGCTCCTCATACTGTGTTCATAATGCTGGGCTCAAGGAGTAATTGTCTTGTTTGTCCTGATTTTTCCATGTGTGCACCTAAACTCAACGGTCCTCATTTGGCTCCAGGCCCACAATAAAAGAACTTATAAAATATGTATTTTACTTATTTTTCAGCTTTTGTTTTCAAAGTGCATTTGCAAACACCGTGTCATTTCATCCTCTACCGTCCTCAAAATGAAAGGCAGGTCAAGTACAGTTAGCTGCATTTTTGTAAGGTGGGAAATTTATCATCAGGAGGCAGTGATCAGACTTGACCAGCCTTTCATACAAAGGTCACTGGTGCCTTTGTTATCCCTTTGCGTTTTGATTCAACTTCTTGATCCAAAAATCACATTAAAGATAGTATTTCTCATGATGAAAAATCAAGATGCACATTTAATAAAAAGAAAACCCCTTACACCAACACTCCATGCATACCTACTCCTTTGTATTTCAAAAGAAAAATAAAAACATTTCATTTGTATATTCAACACCGGTGAACACAGCTGTTTTATTTTACTTGGAAGGCTTTGTTGTGCAAGTTTGCAGACCCAGTATTATATATTCTCTGAGGCTGAAAAGCAGGGGTGAAGCTGGCTGTCGTCATATACAACTGTGGATGACGACAAGCTGTGTGTGTGTGTGTGTGTTATTGCCACTGTGGACATGCAGACACCTGACAACACAGAGTATTCTTCAGACACTGTATTATTCGGTTCGACCACGGCAAATTCCCTACTCAACAACTCTTCTGGAGCCCCTCCCTTTTTTTTTGGTATCTTGCTGAATCTCATATCTAGTTACTGGCTCAATATAGGCCACGAAGATGCTGATGTTAAAAAAAAAATAAACAAAAACCCTAACAGCTGCAGAAATAATTCATAAGGTTCCCTGGCTGTTGATGAGCCCCATAGCTGCGCTTCGAGTAACTGCAAGACCATTTCGGTGCGAAAGGGCTACCTCAAGGCACTAAGTGTTACAGAGATGGGAGATGAAATAAAATTTACATCATTTGAATATTCACTTGCTCTCCCCATATTGTAATACAAACTTGAAATGAGGATGGGCAATGCAATTTGAATGTTCTTAAAAGTAACACAGGCTTTTTTTTTTTAACAGGGTGTGAGAGGCATTAGTTGAGGAAATGCAATCCAACTGCCTCGTTTGCATTTTACTGTCTCCTGAGGTCAGAGTGCAGCAAAATCATTCTCAAAACTTGTGCAAATTAGCATTTAATATATCACCTTCCTAGTACGATGCGGCCACGCTACAACAGGAGATGTGCTCCCGTGACAGCATGAAGTCGCAACAGCCCTGATTCACCAAAAATGTCTTAAATTGCTCATTCAGAAAAGGAGAAATGATGGCTCTACTCCTTGTAAGCAATGGAAACACTGCATCTGATCACCTTTTCACTGTCAGATCAGCCTACTTCTACTTCAGTATGAGAACAAACGCCAAGCGCTTAGACGAAGAGATGAAATTAGGAGAGCCGGTTTTCACGGGGTGAGCACGTGTCCCTCCGCATGTCCAAATGGGGGTGCTGTGCACAGCACACTCACAGCACCCTGACTGATACGGGACGGGACAATTTAACCCAGTCTAGAGCAGCACCGTATCCAGAGTTTTAAAGTGTGACATTTTTCAGTTATAGCACAGGCAGCATTGACTCGAAATCGTGTTCACAGTTAGAACACATGGTTCAGCTACTGGGACTGGGCGAAACGGACGCTTCCCACACCATTAATCCAGCTACATATGGATTTAGTAGTTTTTTATGGGCTATCCTGGGAATATTTCTAGGATTTATAACATTATTTATATGAGCAAATGTGCTCTGAATTCAACCAACCACTTACAAACAGACTGCTGGAAGTTTCCTAATATAATAAACACATCCCCAAGACAGTATCAATGTTGCTTATTATCTGCGGGCGTGTTTTACTGTCCACTGAAACTGTTACCTTCAGTAATAACATGACTTGCGTGGCCATGAGGTATTAACGGCAGAAGAACGATCGCCTTGCCGTGGCTGGAACCCTTATGAAACTGGTGAGAAGCTGCCAACGTGCTTGAGTCTTTAGGAGTAATTTATAGGAAACAAGAAAAAGGCTTACTGGGTTCTTCCCCATATGTGACAGGAATATGGCAGAGCTGGAAAATGACAACCACATGCTCTTATCTTGAAGGAGCCACCAAAGGCCTATTTCAGAGAAAGTCTAGATCAAAACACACTTTCGAACCCTGTTCCCCACGGGGCACTGAGAGAGAGATCACTGCATTCTCGCTCAGGACCCAGCCAGGCACGGTGTGACTGTCAGCAGTGGGACAGGTTAACAGCAGACCGCGGATGACTAGAAATTTAAACTTGCCCGCTTGGAGAAAGTGCGTTGCTCAAATCCCTAGACACCCAGAAGCCTGACTCAACACAGAGAAGACGGGCCCACGGGAGAGCGTCAGCCACATGCACAAAGAAAGTCGAGAGAAGTTACGCAGAAGGGACGGTGGACTGGCCTCGAGGTTACAGACGGAAACTCTGGAACGGACCGGTCACGAGGACACGTTCAGACTCCGCCACTCCCTGGCTGTGCATCTTACGCCACAGTTTTAAAGATTTCTTTAAATTTATTTATTTGACAGGGACAGAATGAGAGAGAGAGAGAGAGAGCGAGCGAGCACGAGAGGGGAAAGGTCAGAGAGAGAAGCAGACTCCCTGCCGAGCAGGGAGCCCAATGTGGGACTCGATCCCGGGACTTCAGGTCCCTGACCTGAGCCGAAGGCAGTCGCTTAACCAGCTGAGCCACTGAGGTGCCCCTTATGCTACAATTTTAATTAAACTGAGTCTGACTTTTTTTGTTACATAAAAAGGGAATAATATTTTAAGTTTTATAAACTCGTGAGGTTAAGGGTCACGGTGTGCTAAGTATCTGAAGCGCCAGAGGAACTTGCGGTACTGCACTGAGTCATGTGACTTGGTGAGAGGGACCCAGGGTCTCAGCCACCCATGCACCGGAGCAAACTGGAGGAGGAGATGCAGCGACAGGGGCGGCCAAGAGGCACCACCCAGCTCTGGAAGCAGACAGCAGGGCCCCAAAGCATTCGGCTCTGAATCCCTGCCCCCAGCAGCAGCAGCAGCAGCACTACTGAAGGTTGCCTCTAAGATCACTCCCAAGGAACCAGATTCATCCCAAAGGTAAGGGAGCTATACAAGTGTCCTTTCATCGGGCTCCACTGCTCCTTCCTTTCCAGCTACCTTCAAGCCCTTACCATCAGCTCAGACATCTGGAAGAGGCTTACGAGAGCTGCTCACCCTCAAGGTAAGGTCGGAGACTTCCAAGTTTGGGGAGTTTAGGGTTCTGGGGAGGACAGTGATGTCACAGATCACGAATCACTAGAACCAGAAAAGGCAGGTGGCATGTCACAAGAGAGGGATAAGATGGAACTTATTACATCATTGGCACAAAACCACAAGGACTTGGTGGTCTAAAGATAGAAGGCAGTTACACTTAACACACTGGATTAACTGACCCGAAGAAAAAGGACAGCTGCAGAGACCAGGGCCTCAGCTCCAACAACAAGGCAGACGCCCACACGCAGAGGACACGTTGTCAGTTGTGTGGAAATAGACCTACTCTGTCCTGTCTGTACCAAATGCTAACGCACTTCATACCATCAGCATGTTTAGCTCGATCTTTTCAAAACTGCTACAACACATAAAAATCGCTTCCGTGCTTTATCAATGGCTGATTGGCCATCTGAAGTTACATGGTCAACGTAGATTCCTATTAACTAAGACAGAGAGGCTTAAAAAACTGTGGTGTTCCAAAGATTAAGTTCCTAATATATGCATGTTCTTGAGCTGTAACGATCTGACCCCAGCTTGGATTTCTGTGATCGGCCTCTCTTCTCTTCCATTTGCTCACAGCACTCTCTCAACTCGGAGCGGAGCCGGTTTGGTATCTCAGCCATGCATACAAACAACGCGACGCCCATTTGGTCACTCAGACAATCTGCTGCCATAGTCTCATGTTTGCCTACGCGGTTCTCACTCCGTCTGAGAAGCAGAGGGACTTATTCCGTTTAAAGTAGGCTCCACACCCTCCTGGAGCCCAATGTGCAGCTCAGCCTCGAAACTCCGAGATCAAGACCCAAGCCGGGATCAAGAGTGGGACTCTCAGCGGCCGGAGCCGCCCAGATGCCCCAGAAGTAGACGGATTTAAGGAGCTTCAGAAAGGTGAGAATCAACCAGACCCCAAGACGTCAAGAGATGTCATTCTTTTCCCCTTTTCCAAAAGTTGGAGGAGTTCCCTTGCATCCATCAAACAGCTGTTGGCAATTAGGCACGACAAGGCTTCATCCACATACTGTTTTGTCTAATGAATTCCCAAACGGTGCGGCGTTCACGACTTTTAATTACCAGGCCACCCGCCGCCACACACACGGATCTACGTCACTCACTGGAGTCCGTCTACCTTCTCCCTCAAAGCGGGGACCGTAGGAGCAGCAGGACGCAGTCTAGACTTCTGTTCTTAGACGATCCGACATCCAGAAGAACAGCGACTACAAAGGAGCCACCACACGGGCAACGCACGGTTTTCGTTTGCCAGTGGGTCAGGCTGAAGCTCCTTCTCTCTCTGTGAGCACATGGGGAGAGCTTCGGTCAAGCTGAGGGCAGCTCCCAGAAACCAGCAGGAGGAAAGAAATGGAACGCCAACTCCTGTACCCATATTTATGTGCCCACCCACACGTGCCCAGGTCTACGGAAGGCCACACCGCCGCGCATACGGCGTTCCAGCGAGCTGACGGGCCCATCTTCCCATCGCTCATGACTCAACAGCATGAAAATGGCTCCGCTCTGTACTTACTCTTGGTCCTGCCGCCGATCCTGGCCATAAAATTCGCTCTTGGCCGAAACCTGCCATCCACTCAGGGACGGTTTAGTAATCAAAGAGAAGAAACCACGAAAAGTCCACGAAGGTGAATTTAATACCAACCCACCGGAGGCCGAAGTAAATGGCGCGCAGACCACGGCCTCTGCTCGGAGGCAGTACCGGAGCGAGGCCGACACTCACTCGGGCCCTGCTCCCAACAGGACCTGGGTGCCGGCCCGAATCAGCCCTGGGAGGCCACAGACCATACTACAGGTGCGCCTTGTGTGGCTCTCATGGAAGATAACTTCCAAATCACCGCGACCCACCCATTCGCATGGGTGACCCCCGTAGATGTTCTCTGTCTCAAGAAGTGCTGTTGGTCCACGTCCCTGGTCTGCAGCCACAGACAACTCGGGTCAGCGGGTGGTAAGTCATCCACACGCTGCTGCCAGGCCGGATTCTCGGCCCAGCCGCTGGGGAGCGTGGCTGCAAACCCACTTACTCACAATCACGTACGCCATAGCGACCGGCCAGCACTGTCGGACGCTCCCCCGCCGGGAGCCAAGCACCTGCTCCCGGCTCACGTGTCGCTCCGAGCACTGACGCCGCGAACACCGACATCGCGCCGCTCTCAGTGAGACGGCCAAGCGGCCGGTAGCTCACGTATCTGCTCAACATTCACTGGGCGCGTTTATGAGGCCAAGGGCTGTGCGCAGGGCAGATGATGCAACGGCGGACGAGACACCTGCTCTCAAAAGGCCTGGATTTCCAGGGAGGGCAGACAGACAGACAGACAGGTGGGGCAAACGCAAACAGGCGCTGCAGAGGGGCGAGGTTGGCACCTGACGTGTGAAGCTATTTGAGAGGCTCAAGAGAAGCCAGTGCGGGCTCTTGAGCTGGAGATCCCAGAGCATGACCTGGCCCGTGCTCCAGAAGCTGCGGCTGGTGTCCGTCTGCGTGTGCGCTGGACGAGAACAAGCCCGGGGCTCCCGCAACGTTATGGGGCCGTAACTGTATCTCAGGGAACGGGAATAAAGACCAGGGAGAAAAAGTCCCGAGAAAAAGCTGTGGGACAACACAGGGTGATCGGTGGGAGTTCGCTGGGGTGGGGCGCGGACAGGGAAGAAAGAACCAAACAAGAATGGCTCTTCCTGTCCTGGCTCTGGCATGGCTACATGACGCCCGCTGATAACCTTGGGGAAGAAAAAATACGGTCTGAATGGGGACTGCTGTTGTGGATATGATCTTAGTGGTCAACCTTCTCTAGGCCAAACACACCAAAACCCAATTTTTCAACATGTACAGAATTAATATTTAAATAATTTCAATGAATTTGATAGTCTGACAAAACCTCCATGAAGCTGAATAATTTTTATAAATGAACTAAGATTTATAAACCTACAAAATCTCAGGTTCTCAAAAATTCCATTATCTTCAGTGAACTTGGTAAAATACTTTGATGCCTTTCATCCTAAAATCCATCAGTCAGTCGTATATTATGCATTGGAATTATGAGACAAAATGTTCGACGTTTCACTGGGCACTGTTCTCTTAAGGACTATCCAGATTCAACCCCCAAGTCAGGGCAAAATGAGTCTGAGTCCTACGGGTTCCTGCAACGCCCCTACAGTCTTCATGTCCGGCTTGCCGAGGAAAGGGGCACAGGCTTTATGGGGGTTATGCTAACTCAGGCGATTTACTCATCTCCCTGAGCACGGTCCGGAGTCCTCTCCGCAAGCAGGATTAAGTGTGAGCCCTGCAGCGCACGGGACTGAGACTCTCCAGATGTCGCCTTTCATCCCGCCAGCCCTTGGAGAAACACCCCCTCCTGTCCCCATTCTGGGGGCTCCCATCCGAGCTGCAGAATACCTCGTCTGCCACTCCGATTGGAGTTCCAAGTCCCCACTCTAGTTGCTTCAGCAGGACAACTGAGCCCATGAACTGGGTGCCACGTGTTACTCTCAGTTCTTTACCGGATCTTTCTGTCAGAGGAGCCGCCGCTCTCGGAATCACCCAAGGGATGGGCGTTCGGATCTACTTTCCAACCCAGACATCAGGCAAGAGCCGAGGCCACGAAACGGTAAATGTCATTACCCGCAGGATGAATGCGGATGAATTAAAAATGCCACTCTGTGGAGGCTGTTGCCCAGACATGGCTGAAACAGGGTTTCCAGTCAATTCATACACAGGTTATATAACCCTACACCCGAACTGTGCGGGAAGTACGATCTTACATTTTTGGTCCGTTTTCTCATAGGTTAAGTGGACTATTTAACAACACACCCATGTGGGGAGCCTGACGGGCTCAGATGGTACCACACGTGCTTCCAGATCTCCAAGTCTTGGGTTCAAGCTCCCTCCTGGGCTGAGACGTTACTTTAAACAAACGATACACCCGACTGCTACTATAAGGAGGAGGTTACTGTATTTTTAAATACTATAGCTCAGAGCAAAAGGAAAAATCCTGTCTTTAAGCAAATTCATGTTCCCACAAATAAGCCAAGTATTTCACGAATATTCCACAAATATTTATATTTTCTAGATATATCACTTGGTACAAAAACCTGGCCACATAGAAGTGCCTTTATAAACAGTATGTGATTCTCAGGCTTCTGTCTTTGATGTCTAAGACAGAGCTGCCCCTCAGCTGAGATCAGGGACAGAAAAAGCAGGGTAGATGGAGGATAGGATGGACATAGTCTGGGACACGTTGAGTTTCACAAGAATTGCACTGAACCCAGAAATTATTCCTTACACCTTTCAAATCTCCACTCCTTCCTTCCAGGCCAAGAGAGGAGAAAGAAGGCGTACCCTACAAGGACCCTATTCAACAGTCTAATGATCAATGCTTCTCCCCCAGTCGTAGAAGTGAAAACCTCCCAAATTTATCAAGAGCTACACTACAAACTTCCAAAAAGTACCAGAGAAGAAAAAAACAAAAGCAAAACAAAACCAGAGACCCAACAGTTCACTTGGAAGTGAACAGGACTGACTTCAACGATTCACCTACTCTCATGTCTGTGAGCACGTACTGGGGCATCACTGCCTTCTTGAGACTCGAGGAGCCCCTCGCACTCCGCTGTGAAGAAAAGCCTGAGCGGGGGCAGGGGGATGGTGAAGGGAAAGGAAGAAGCAGGGGAGTCGAAAGCCCTCCAGGAAGGGAAACTGGCAGGCTCTTCTCTGGCCAGGGGCATCCGGGCGCTGCGCAGGGCTGGAACAGGAGAGGAAGGGGGAAGGAGAGAGGAGGCAGATGAGAGGGACGGCGGGACGGGGAGGGGCGGGGGGGACGGGGAGGGGCAGGGGAGAAGGGGACGGGGAGAGAGGAGGAGGAGGCAGAGACCGAGCAGGAAGGGGGTCCGGAAGGAGGGAGAAGGAAGGGCGGCGGACAGACCCAGAGAATGGGGGAGCTGAGGCTTCCCGGGGCGGACACCTCACCGTCACTTGGAAGGACTCGGAATGTTCAACGCGCTCTCAGCAGATGCTCTCACTGTGGACTGTACACACAATCTGCGGGACACGCTGAATGCTCGGGAGGTCTCCGGAGTCCTGAGAATGACTCACAACGCAGATGAGAACATTTCCTCCCCTTTCAACACTGAAAGCCAAGACTTCGGGAGACACATGGTAAAAGACCAATGAAAGGCACTAGCCATTGTTCAGTGCTGTGCTGGAACAAAGCAGTGAAACCATGATCACAGGATTCATACTGACTCCTACGTCCTGTATTTCAGAGCGGTATGTCACACACAGGAATGAGCATGCGTATGTGCGCATGCACACACACGTACACACGCATGCACACACACGTACACACGCACGCACACACAAACGTGCGCACACGAACACACAAACATGCGCACATGCACACACATACATGCGCACACATGCATGCGCATGCACATTGTTCACACATGAACATGTGCACACACGTGTACACGCAGGCACACACAAACATGTGCACACACACGAACGCACGCACACACTTGTGTAGACGCGCGTGCGCACGCACATGTGCACACACGCACACGCATGCATGAACATGCACACACACATGCACATGTGCGCGCATGCACGCACGCGCACACACACACAGAGGAATGACCTCTCACTCCCTCCTCCAAATGAAAGCAATAAATCCGCTTCTCTGGAAAGTAAGATTATGCAATTCTGGGACCATAAACAATTTTTAAAAAAAGTTTAGAAATCCTTAAACACTCAAATATACTAATGCAAATTTTGAATTTCCTGAATGAATTGTAATATGTGCTATTTCCCAAACTTACAGCACTTTTTTTTCCCTCAAACAGGTGCCTTCGGACTATGTTTTCCCACATGCCGAGCTGTTGCTATGCTGAGCTGTCAAGTCAATTTGCTTTGTTTTTCTTGACACAGGACCTTCACATATACTAAAACATGCAACGCTGCTGGGGTTGCCGGATTTGGCAAATAAAAATATAGGCTATCACAGTAAACTTAAGATTCAGATCAACATGGGGCGCCTGGGTGGCTCAGTGGGTTAAGCCTCTGCATTAGGCTCGGGTCGTCATCCCAAGGTCCTGGGATCGAGCCCCGCATCGGGCTCTCTGCTCAGCGGGGAGCCTGCTTCCCACCCCCCCGTCTGCTGCTCTGCCTACTTGTGATCTCTCTCCATCTGTGAAATAAATAAATGAAATTTAAAAAAATAAGCTGAAAGATTCAGATCAACAGTGGCTAATTTGTTAGACGATGCATGCAGCAGGTGTTAATTAAAACACGTTTATCTGAAAATTCAGATTTAACCACGTATCCTGCACTTTCTCTGGCAATCCTGTTTAGGATTTTTCTTAAGAACAAAAAGCTCAAAGAGTTCGAGCTCTGAGTGGAGAGAACAGCATCTTAAAGTGCCTCCAGCGAGCACAGGCAGACTAGCACACATCGCCTGCATTCTGAAAACGTGAACCTTCTTAGTTAACCCTAAATCCTCACTGCACTCTGTCCTGGGCATATATGTTACTGGAAAACATAACTTTTGCCAGTTTTTTCCTCCTTTTAACTTACTCTCTCACGGAGCTGTACCCCCACGTGATAAGGGATTGAAGGGCTAGTACCAAACTTTGTACCTAAGAAAAGTAAAGCTGTACCTCGGCGGGACAGGAAGTAGCCGACGGAGGCCCAAAGACGCCCCTACGCGACAGTCTCCGAGGGATCGGAAGGCACTGCAGCTCGAGCCATCACTAACGGTGTCTCCAAATTCTCTTTCTTCACAACAGGACTCCTACATCATTATTTTTCTTAAGGAATGAAAAGCTGGGAACCTTGCCAAGACTGATCGTAACAGATGCCACTCTCTCATTCCAGTGCATCCGCCACGTGTCACATCCCGGTAATTACACTCCAGTGCTACAATGCGTGCTGCGTCCGGCAACCCGGCACCACGGGACAGACCCCGGCACGGGCTCACCCGAGTGCTCCTGGGGCCGCGGGGGCCGCACCTCGTTTTCTGGGGACCCACGGTTTCCTACTTGGTCCTTCATCCTCACTCCCCTTGCCACGGACGCCCCACACCGACGTACTGTGACTTCCTGTGGGGAACTACTGAACTCTCGGTTCCCTTTTGGGAAGAGGAACTCATTGCCAGTGCGGTGGAGTTGGAGAAAATGGACCCGAAGGTTGTATCTCATGAACTTCCCACGCTTGACCTGAACCATAATAACCTTCTCAAGGACAACCAAGAGCATACCAGGGCACGCTTGGTTTTAAATGTTTGTTGAGAATGACCACAGCGCCTCATGTTTCTTCCAGTGCACGGAGACCTGAACCCATGCGGTCTGGATACAGAATGCTGTCTTCGGTGATATTAATCTGCTTCTTAGACAGACCAGCATGTTCCCAAAAGGCTAATCTTGGCTTCTCATAGTTGATTCCGCCAAACGGATGACTTGTCCCGATAGCAGGGGTTCATACAGCCCAGAAACTCAGTCTCAGATCGGCCTAGACACTGGGAATAACACTGTTTATACCCGTCCGGCTTCTTTCAAGTGCGCACGTTGGAATACGAAGCAATCACACATCCAGAGGTGCTCACCCGTGTACGGCGGAGACCCAAAGGAGCCCCGCGCTCACAGAACAGCCCCAAGCTTGTGGGAACTGGAGGTGATGGTCCTATTCCATCCTGAGTTTCCTTCATAACCAAGGGCCGTCATCCCGGCTCTGGGGCCCTGGAACGTCACTCTAGGCCAAGGCAGCTTCGGACGATGCTTTGCCTTTTCAGTCCTCCGTACATGAAAGGTCACTCCCGTGGGGACATGCTCCACGGGTCACCAGCAAGGGCTCCTTGTGTGTGGAGGAAACTGAAGCTCCTTGAGAAAACAAAAATGGAAGAAAATTTCCCACCAACAAAGGCCGAATGGCCTAGAGACACAGGAAGGGAAGGAACCATCCAATTAGGAAGATGACTGGGTCTCCGTTCACTTTTTTCAACTCGCTCTAAAAATTACTAGGATGTTTTCATCAGCTGCCCTTTCAAGCTAGACAATTAGAGGGAATTCTCATCCGGAAAGCCACTTCTAAGCGAGGGTTTTGTTAGAGACTTATGACCTGAAACATAAAATACTGTTCTCCTTTCGATTCAATTATGCTCTGAAAAGTGAGCTGTGTGTGTGGAAGGAAGAAGGTTTAGATTCCGAAAGCAAAGACATGAGCTCCTCCTAGAACAGGCACATAAAAGAAGAATCCGTCACGATCTTCAAATCAGACGTTGGAAGTATGAGGCTGGTGTGGGGGTCACGAGCACGTCTGTTCCCAAATCCTTCATAAAGCTCTAAGGAAGGAAGGAGCGTTCCTCCGCTCACAGAGCTGACAGCATCGGAGAAGCTGATATTTCTCCTAAAGCGGGTGTTTCTCAGTTCTTGAGGCTCAGGGAGAAGCTGCTCATACAAATAAATGCACCGTCCCTGAGGTGTTTCTAATGATACACCCGGGCACCCAGGATAGAAAAGGTTTCCTCTCCTGGCTCTCTGCCTTCTTCATTTGTTGTTCCCAAGCCTCAGTCCAAAGGGTTAGAGACTATTCTAAAAGACAGATGATTCCTTTGCATTTGGGTTCATTTGGCCACCATCAAATAAAATTCATTTGCAAATCTGATGCTCTCCATGCTTAGAAATAAAATAGATACAAGCTATGGAAATGCTGAAAACTGAAATATAGAAGGCAGTTTTGGCCTGAACATATTGTTTCCAAATTAAATCTTATGTGTAAAAAATGAAAGATTCATTTAGCATGTATAAAAACTATATGACATGTATCTTTCACTTATAGCTTATAGCAATGAATATGCTGGCTCTGTCTCTCTGCCCATGCGTCTAACCATCGAGACAGCTAAAAGTATAACAAGACCAGCATCAGACTACATACCACTCACCCTTCTTAGTTATAAACATCTTATTTTAACATTTTTATTTGAAAGGGCCAATATTTGACTTAAGTTTATTCAGGCACTTGGTTCTTTTCCGATTTAGAAATTTGGATCATAAAACACGTAGAGATGTACAAATAATTGTATCCCATCTCTGCATATAAATACAGAGGTACTATTTCATGATCCATCATCCCTAATGCTGGGGAAAAGGTATGCCAGTAGTTCCAAGCATGAGGCCTACTGTGACAAAAATACTCAAGGAAATCTGTAAGGGAGCCCAATGAGAACGGAACTGTAACACACTAAACAGGTCATAGCTCAGCAATCTCTTGCAATAATAATACTGAGCGTGGTATTAACCATCATTCCTTTTGACTGTAAGAGATCTTTGGGATGCAGCAAAGGCGGTCATGAGAGGAAAGAATACAGCACTACAAGAGCTTCTCAAGAAACGAGAAAGGTCTCAAATACACAACCGAACCCTACACCTAAAGGAGCTGGAGAAAGAACAACAAAGAAAGCCTGAACCCAGCAGGAGAAGAGGAATGATGAAGATCAGAGCAGAAATCAATGAACTAGAAACTGAAAGAACAGTAGAACAGATCAATGAGGAGCTGGTTCTTTGAAAGAACTAACAACACTGATAAACCGCTGGCCAGACTTATCCGAAAGAAAAGAGGAAGGACCCAAGTAAATAGAATGATGAATGAAAGGGGAGAGATCACATCCAACACAAAGAAATACAAGAATATGAACATATTATGAACAACTATATGCCTGCAAATTCGACAATCTGGACGAAATGCTGCATTCCTAGAGACGTATAAACTACCACAACTGAACCAGGAAGAAATAGAAAACCTGAACAGACCCATAAGCAGCAAGAAAATTGGAGCAGTCATCCAAAATCTCCCAAAAAAAGAGCTCTGGGACAGTTTCCCACAGGAATTCTATGAAACCTTTAAAAAAGAACTAATACCTATTCTCCTGAAACTGTTCCAAAAAACGGAAAACTTACAAACTCGTCTTATGAGGCCTGCATTATCTTGATCCCCAAACCAAAGACCCCATCAAAAAGGGGAGTAACAAATCACTATCCCTGATGAACATGGACGCAAAAATGCTCGCCAAAATACTAACCAATAGGATCCAACAGTACATTAAAAAGGTTATTCACCACGATCAAATGGGATTTATTCACAAGCTACAAGGTTGGTTCAACATCTGCAAATCAATGTCATTCACTGTAGTAACCAAAAAAAAGGATAAGAACCATAGGATACTCTCAATAGATGCAGAAAAAGCATTTGACAAAGTACAGCATCCTTTCTTGGTCAAAACTCTTCACAGGGGGCACCTGCATGGCTCAGTGGGTTAAGCCTCTGCCTTCAGCTCAGGTCACGATCTCAGGGTCGTGGGATCAAGCCCCACATTGGGCTCTCTGCTCAGCAGGGAGCCTGCTTCCCCCCTCTCTCTCTCTGCCTGCCTCTCTGCCTACTTGTGATCTCTGTCAAATAAATACATAAAAATATTTTTAAAAATAAAAATCAAATAAAATAAAATTCTTCACAGTGTCAGGTCAGAGGGCACATTCCTCAATATCACCAAAGCCATCTGTGAAAAACCCACAGCAAATATCATTCTCAATGGGGGAAAACTGAGAGCTTTTCCCCTAAGGTCAGGAACACGGCAGGGATGTCACTATCATCACTGCTATTGAACGCAATACTAAAAAGTCCTAGCCTCAGCAATCAGATAATAACAAGAAATAAAAGGCATCCAAATCAGCAAAGAAGTGGTCAAATTCTCACTCTCTGCAGATGATATGATACTTTATGTGGAAAATCCAAAAGACTCCACTCTCAAACTGCTAGAACTTGTACAGAAATTCAGTAAAGTGTCAGGATATAAAATGAGGGCACAGAAATCAGTTGCATTTCTACAGACCAACAGCAAGACAGAAGAAAGAAATTAAGGAGTCACTTTTAGAAAGGGCAATATAGATATCCGAACCCCCAAAATACAAAGTACACGCATGTGTACATACACACAGAAAGAGTCATACAGAATAACTCTCTGTAGGAAGGGAAATGGGATACTTTTTCTTAAACTAGAAGTGCCAGTGTGACAATGAGGAAGGAGGCAATGTGAAAGGCGGTCCCCGAATCCAGCAATGCGCTCGTTATGACGACCGTCATGGACCTAGGATCTCGGTGCAGCTGACCTGTCCATCACCGCGGAGGTCTGTACTTCTGGTTTCTTTGGCACAGCAGGTAACGACTAATTGTATGCTATTGGATTACTGAACTTTTATAACGGCATTCATCAAGGCAAATGCAATATAAACTTTATATCCTATTTCAGATCTAGAAATGTAACTATGAGACTGTTTTCATACAGTATCAATCTTTCCCAAAGCTTTATTCAATGACTGATTCACCACCATATACAAAGGCACTGGCTAAGAGACGCGGTAGACACGGGCTAAGAAGAAAGAAGGTACTCACGTCCCCAGGTTACTGTACCTCTTAGTGGGTCATAATTGACTGCACAGATTTTTCTTTCATTCAGAAACAGAATTAATTCATGAACCCTTCTCTTCTGAGCGCCTCCACAGCGTACACCTCTAAGACCCCATCAAAAAGTGCTCTCTCTCCAACTGCAAGTTGGCCACAGTAAGAAGTAGCTTGTCATCTCCAGAGGAGAATCTGAAGGTAACATAAGCGCCCCCCAACACCCTTTAATAAGACGCAATGAGCTATAAGGATACTGACCCCAAAGCAGAACAGCTCAAACACTGCTGGTGACTGCGAAGGGCTGGTCAGTCCCGCTGTGTATTCAAGCCTGTGCTGAGACCCCTGGCAGCGTTAGATTTGCCTCTCCTGGGAGGCCCCGGGGTCAGAGCAGCGAGCAATGGTGCGAAATGCTCAATGCCCTCGTGGCTCTTCTGACTCAGGGACACACCTACGTGATGCCGCTTAGGGATTCCTGAAAGCGCTCCAGAACCCCAATTTCTCAGCATCACCCAGTCTCAGTGTCCAACATTTTAGTGAGGAGCCAAACTAAAGCACAACTCGCCCATCTAAGAGAGGATACACGAATCATTATCCGATGAGGAGTTTACCATAAAGCGATTTTCTAGGGCAGGTACCCCCCACTGAAACGGGTCACTTGCTAAAGCCTTGGTAACATCAGACAGGGCATTTCATTATGGAGGAAAGTGATCAGGGATACGTTGCACTTTGCGGGGAATGAACTTTACCTACGGGATCAAGAGAAAATCAATGTTTTATTGAGCAGCTACTACGGGGCCATGCATTCTGTTCAATACTGGGCAGATGACACAGGGCGTGTGTGTAAGGACACACACACTGCAGTGTGTAGCCATCTGCGAGGCCGACAGACACACACCATGGGGTAAGGCGCGGTGCAGATTACAATGATGCGATCAGTCAGTCAAAGGTGCGCTCAGAAACGTTGCACAGCCGGACGAATGTCACTGACGTGGGAATGTCACCGACGTGGGAACGTGCCCTCTGTGCCTAGAAACTGGACAGATTTCCGTGGGGTTCTGACCTGTTGGGGGCGGTGTGAATGAGGGAAAAGGGAGGCTCCGTGTCAAGCTGAAATCTGCAATCTACTCCCCGGGTTGGGGAGGCGAGTGAAACACTTGGTTCTGCAAACTCTTTGGGCTTTATTTGGGATGGATCCACGAGGAAAGAAGGGCAGCAGAGACAATGGCCAGAAAGCTAACGGAACCGCTCTGGAGACAAGTTCTAACTGTGAGCAGGGGGGTGAAAAGTAGAAGCAGACACGATCAGCTTTGGAAGAGACCCAGTAAGCAGGACTTTTTGCTGCCGGAAGGCATAAGGAACGGCAGACAGGAGAGCCGACATCACTGGGCTGCTCAAAAGGAGCAAATGGCAAAAACAACCAGTTCAAACCCGAAAGTGAGGAAGGAGGCACTGACCAGCCGTTTGAGTCCCAGAGACCGTAGGGAGAGAGACGGAGAAGAGGCAGGTTCAAGTGGACACAGGCCGCCCAAAGGGAGTGGTGGTGGGACATCCTGTCCTTTGAACTCGCGGGAGAGCGAGCTTTGATCCAGCCAAGTACCTGCTGCCGGGGGGCCGCTGGTGTATGTCTGACATTTCCGCAAACGGGGAAGGTACGGAAAACCGTCTCTCGTTGACACCCCAGTTAAATACATCGCGTGAGGATTTTATTTGCTCGTAACCTAGTATGGTTTTAGACAAAGCTCATGATACATCGGAACCACAGGGCAGGAGTGAGGGAGTGTTATGTCTGAATCTGAGGCCACGCATTGGCCAGACACGCTAAGTATGACGTCTCCGAATAAATCACCCACCGCGGGCCAGCAATGGAAATCGGCCATCCAGTGGGACAATACGTGAGGCTGACTTGGTCGACAGGGTAGCTCACTTAATCTCCCTATGCCCTTTTATGATTCAACTTTAAATCATCTTTGTTTGCTTCACCTACACTTATAACTTACATCATGAAATACCATTTGGGCTGATGTAGCCATTGGGTCATTGTTTATCCAGTATTTTGTCCTTTTTTCCTGCAATCCTAAATAAATCGTCCCTCCTAATGCAAGCTACTGCTGTTCATTTTTTATTTGTAACATTTATTTATACATATTCCTTCCACGCTACACTGTGAAAACATGAATATATCTTTGCCCGTTCAAACTTAGCTATAAATAAATGCTAGGTTCGTTGCTGAAACCAAAGCTATTTCACCAGTCATAAAAAACGTAACACAAACTGGCAGTCTGTCTGACTCTCTGCATTTACACTGTCTTAGAGAAATACATTTAAAGAGAGAAAGATGAGTGTCCGGCACTGTGACGGGTCAATATGCAGGCGCTAAGGGATGGGACTCCCAGTTGCTCACCAGGACC
This sequence comes from Mustela erminea, assembly GCF_009829155.1. NCBI lineage: Eukaryota > Metazoa > Chordata > Mammalia > Carnivora > Mustelidae > Mustela > Mustela erminea. The sequence continues at coordinate 5,061,450 of NC_045635.1, read as the reverse complement.
TTTTTCTTCCACTTCTTGGAGGCAGGTTTATAGTCTGGACGGTCTGAAGACTGTTCTGGGTCTGGCCGGGCTGTCCTGGACTGATCTGGGCTCGGGAGGGCACGTCCCCTTGCCGGCCTCCCTGCCCTCGTGTGCACACTGAGGACCACCTCAGCTCCGGGTGCCGCCCACCCCATCACCCCGTTATTCTGGGTTCACGGTGTCCCTCTCCCTTTGCTCTTTTTCATACAACAAAAGTTTCTACTCTCTCCTGAAATATTCTCTCTTTCAAACCAAGTCTCTAATGACTGGGAGTTATGGAAAGAATAAAGCCGTTTGTTCGTTCAAGTTCGCAGGGACTAAAAACGTGCTAAGGACAGACGCAGACTCAGATGCGGGGAAGATGAGACCAATGGCACAGAGGAAACCAGCTGTCATGGAGCGCACACTCCGGCGTGGACAGGCCCACCGACCCGACAAGACAGACGTGGTAGGGCAGGCGGTAAGGGCCGCTGCCAGGTTACCGAGAGGAACGTGTTGTAGTTTTTGCATATGTTTAATAAAGTGTAGCTGCTAATACGAAGAACGGCATAACTTTAACAGAGAACAGAAGGATTCTGAGAGTCAGGATAAAGGAGGAAGCCGGGCAGGTGTCTGGAGGGAAAGTGTTCCTCGGGAGGGGAGCCGGCAGGAACCAGGAAGGCAGGAACCCACGGAGGAGAGCGCGGCTGGCTCTGCCTCCTAACGGCAGCCACAGACGTGGGAGAGGCAGCAGGGCTGGATCCCAGTGTGGATGGCGCATTCCCAGGATCCCAGTGTGGACGGCACAGGTCCAGGATCCCAGTGTGGGCGGTGCATTCCCAGGATCCCAGTGTGGGCGGCACACGTCCAGGATCCCAGAGTGGGCGGTGCATTCCCAGGATCCCAGTGTGGACGGCACAGGTCCAGGATCCCAGTGTGGACGGCACATTCCCAGGATCCCAGTGTGGGCGGCACATTCCCAGGATCCCAGTGTGGACGGCACAGGTCCAGGATCCCAGTGTGGACGGCACAGGTCCAGGATCCCAGTGTGGGCGGCACATTCCCAGGATCCCAGCGTGGGCGGCGCATTCCCGGGATCCCAGCGTGGGCGGCGCACGTCCAGGATCCCAGTGTGGACGGCACAGGTCCAGGATCCCAGTGTGGGCGGCGCACGTCCAGGATCCCAGTGTGGATGGCGCATTCCCAGGATCCCAGTGTGGACGGCACAGGTCCAGGATCCCAGTGTGGGCGGTGCATTCCCAGGATCCCAGTGTGGGCGGCACACGTCCAGGATCCCAGAGTGGGCGGTGCATTCCCAGGATCCCAGTGTGGGCGGCACAGGTCCAGGATCCCAGTGTGGACGGCACAGGTCCAGGATCCCAGTGTGGGCGGCACAGGTCCAGGATCCCAGCGTGGGCGGCACATTCCCAGGATCCCAGCGTGGGCGGCGCATTCCCGGGATCCCAGCGTGGGCGGCGCACGTCCAGGATCCCAGTGTGGACGGCGCATTTCGTGCTGGCTGGGAAGGGGAAGCCCACGGGGCTCCATCAGGAGCGCTTCCCTGTGCCGGTGCCGCTGGAACAGGTACGTCTCAGGACTGGCACCTGAACACAGTCACTGAGGCCGCACAGTCCCCAGGCTCCTCCTGGAGACCCTGGGAGAGAATCACCTTCAAGTTCACGCTGCCTCCCGGGAGAACACTCGCCCACGCGGACGTGCGGCGCAGGCCCCGCCGTCTCTCCGGCTGCCGGCCGGGGTCCCTCTCAGCTACGCGGCCCTCCACGGTCCTGGTGCCCGAGTGCCTCCGCGCAGCCGGAAGCTCCCCACATCTTACATCTCTTCAGTCCCGGCCACGTCCTGCCTCCTCACGTCTCTCTGCCTTTTGCTTCTCTTCTCCGCGACACAAAACTCTGCCTTGACGTGCCTGAGTGGTCGGGACGTGCTGGGGCGCAGATCCCCATCCGGAGGCCGGCGGACCAGGAGCCTGGACTCCAGCTGCCAGACTCCCTTCGCGCGAACCTCGTGTGCAGGAAGAACGGGACGGACCAGCGACCCCCGAGGCAGAAGGGCGGGGAGCGGCCTGCAGCCGGCCGCGCCTCCCAACCACGGCCGCGCTCGTGAGCTTCCTCCGCGGCGACGGAAAGGCCCCGACACGGAGACGGGAGAAGCGGCCGGGCCCGGGAGAGCCGGCGACCTGACCGAACCCTTCCAGACCGCTGCAGCGGACGCACCTCTGGACACGGGTGCGGGTGACCGCTGGGACCCGACAGTTCTTCGGACGATGCCCGGCCAGGCCACAGCACCAGGGGCTGCGTATGTGGAGTCCGTGCCTGTGGCCAAGACGGCGAGAGGAAACCGTGCGCCAGCAAAGGTCTCGGGTCTTTCCACCGACCGTGAGAACAGTGCGAGAGTCAAACACGCGAGACGGGAGTTTTCACCTGATCTCCACCGTGACCCTGAGGAGCAAGGCCGGACGTTTGCCGGGACCGTTCCGGGGTGCTGAGCTGGAGGAGTCGCCCCCGGTGTGATGTGATGCGGGGTGCAGAACCCGCAGAGACCCCCGCGGGCCCGGAACCGTGCTCCCGCGTCTTCCACGATGTTCCCCGCGTGCGTGAGCGCTCACAGGCCACAGGGAAACTGAGGACCAGACGGCTGTTTCCGTTGCTCATTTAAACCAACAGAAAAAGGAAAAGAAGGGACAGGGTGGTATCCAGAATATTCACCGGAATCCGGAAGAAATGATTTCTAGTCCTTGTGAGTTCACTGACTGACCCCACGACCTTGGGGAGGCAGCGCACGGCGCCGAACCCCTCACACGTGTATTTAAGATACCGACACGTGACTTTATCCAGCCCTTGGGTTGCTGTCCTCTCGCAGTCATGGTCACCCTGTGCACAACGCAGTCCCGCAGACACGTCCCCGGGCCCTCCGCACTAGGACGCACCTCCAGAGAGCGCCAGGGACCCTGCTGCATCTCCCAGTCTCGTTCGGCGACCAACGGTGAAGGATCTGCCTCATCGATGGCCTTCCGGCAGAGCACACGCTCCCTTTCCTGACAGAAGAAGCAGCTGGGTCCGACCACGATCCCTTCCCCAGGTTCAGCTCCAACCGACTCCCACACAGACAGCTCACTGACCCGTTTCACTGCCTTAACCTCTGTCCCAGGACCGCGGTTCCACAGGGACCACAGCCTAAACTGATTAAGGCACCCCACATGATCTACTGTTTTTCTGTTGAATTTCACAAACCCAACCTACCATGCTCAGACCTGAGGGCAAATTAGGGAGGAGGAGGACTCTAATTTTACAATTTTCTGCTAAAGAGGTGAAACTAACAATTTTCCAGATTTTACTGATTCTTTCTGGGAAAACCAAACATATTTCAATCACCTGTTTTATTCAGTAGGAAATTCATCCAAATTCCCCATCTTATTAGCTACTGTCTTAGCAGTCCTTGCTCAAACAGAGAACATGAAAAAACGAGGCACAAGACGACAGGAAAAAATGTGCAAGTTCTTCAAAATGCGTATGACAAGAAAGAGTAAAAGTACAGCCTTACTGGGCTCCAAAGACTTTTCACCGTATGTTACATATAAGTACAACTCTGTTTTCATTATTTTATTTTTTTTTTTTGCATGGGTGCTGTTAGAGGGATAGTAATGGAAAATAATTAGCTCTGGTTAAAAAATTCACATGACAAAACTCTGTATTAAAATGTTTCCCTCTTGGGGCGCCTGGGTGGCTCAGTCTTTAAGCATCTGTCTTTGGCTCAGGTCATGGTCCTAGGGTCCTGGGATCAAGCCCCACATCAGGCTTCCTGCTCGGTGGGAAGCCTCTCCCACAACCCCTGCTTGTGTTTCCTAATTGTGTCTCTGTCAAATAAACAAATAAAAATCTTTAAAAATAAATAAATAAATAAATAAATAAATAAATGAAATAGTTCTCTCTTTTCAGCACTGGTATTTAAGAGGCTGATACTTTGTCTTTTTTATTTCTGTTCCTGGCATGCATATCCCTAGACTGTCTGTATACTTTGTATCTAAGATTATATACATACACCTAATAGATACACGTGAGCTATAAACACCTGACATATGTACATCAACCATGCATCTGTGATGGTATATACATAGTCCTATATACACAATATACCCATCTGTATATGTAAATATGTAACCATCGGAACTAAATCATAAATTGACATGATAAATGCCTAAGCCACCATGATGAGCATCAGAACAAAATCAAAATACTGAGCAGTTACGAGGCGCTGGTTTGTAGGCTCAGTGAGCCTTTCATCTAGAGTTATTCAATGAGCATCTTTTTTTTTTACAATTGAAAAAAAATATTTATAGAGAGAGAGAACATGAGCGGGCAGTGGGGGGAGGCAGAGGAAGAGGGAGAAGCAGACTCCTCGCCGAGCAGAAGCCCGACATGGGGCTCAATCCCAGACTCTGGGATCATGACCTGAGCCGAAGGCGGACGCTATGCCTACTGAGCCCCCCAAGACGCCCCTCCCTGAGCACCTATTAAACACCCGTCTTACAGTGAAGCAGCAAGCGATGAAGGGATAGAAGAATCAAGGTTCCTTCTGCTTTAGTTCAAATCATGTGTTGGTCCTCCTCAAAGAGCTGAAGCAAACAATTATAGAAAAGGGCTGGACGGGCTTCCGCAACATTTTGTGAAAGCGGATCCGCTGCTACATGGGAAGAGCAAAGTCCCTCTCTGATAAAGCAACTGGAGCCTTGTTCACCCAATTCCTCTCTACTCAAAACCGCCTTCACTGACAATCTGTGCCATTCACACAACATGCTCCCAGGGGTCCCACGGAAATCCCCCTCCGCGGGCTTCCTTCTTCTCCCGCTCCCACACCGCGGTGTCACACACCTGCCTGATTCGTCTTGTCCTTTTCACCTCGTTGCTTGTTCCTTGAAGCAAATCTGCCGAGAGCGTCTACCAGTCCCACCTCTAAGGTTTATACTTCATGCTGATACCATCACATACACAACCTACTTTTCCCCATAGGTCTAGAAACGACCAGTAAAAACATCTCCCTACAACACTGTGCGTCAGTGTGAGTGTCCCCACAAGCCTGGACGTCAATGAAACTGTTAGACATTCTCTGTCCCCACAGCCTGGCTACATAAACGTGACGAGTCTGCGACTGAAGCCCAGCACCACGGAACCCTACCTCCTCCTCCTTCTTTTACTGTTACTTTTCTCTCTTGTCGTTTTTGCATATCTTTAATAAAGATACTTAATAAAAATATCTTTAAAATGCTAATACTAAGAACGGCATGACTTGAACGTACACAATCTGACGAGTGTGCTTCGTGCAGAACAACATACATGTTTACTCGTGAAACCATCACCCAGCACGGAAGCTCTCTGCTGTCAAGGAGATGACGACGTCCTCTGAAGAGCAGGTCCTGCTGGCTGGAGAGCGGGCATGTTAGCAACGGAAGAATTCCAGAAAGCTCCAGCCTCTGCAAGCAGAAATGAACAGTCCTGGTCCCGGAGAATACTCTTGAGACCGCAGGATGCACGGACAGCTTACTTCTGCCTCCCTGAACAGGATACATCAACGAAGCAAAGACATCACTTGCCTTCAGCGCTGGAATCAGAGGACCCAGAGCTGTCGGCAGTGGACTCCTCTACGACTCGTCTGAGCTCCTAAAATAGTTCATTCTGACCAGTGGCATCTCTGCACACCCTGCCTCCTCATGGTGATTGGCTCATGCATTTCCATCTGGGACAGTGGCCCTCAACCACTGTGGCGTCCAACCTCGTTTAAGACAGTGACATCTAGGGACACCATGTATTAGAAGCCTCAAGCCTGGACATGAATCAGAAAGGGTCTACACTCAGGCATTAGTCTCAGACAAAGAGCAAAACCTGAACTTGTCCTGCACAAGCAGGTCAGTTGGCCACCGGATCTCTTACCCTATTCTAATCTCAGACCTCTACTTGTCACAAACAGAAAGTGACAAAACAAGGTTTCTGGTGAGTGTCACTGAGGCAGCTGGAAAATACCGCCTTGAGGAAGAGGCTACGGCGGTACGCGAAGGCTGCAGTCGGAAGGCATCTCCTGGGGGAACGCGCGTTCAAAGGGCATGCACAGTCAGCCATGTAGGCTGTCCTTCTCATCAAGGTGAAGCACGGCCTCTGTCTGGTTAATCTTTTCACTCCACACACACTCTGTCTGGGCTACACTGCTGTGTGTTGACCACGTCGACCTGTGTCCCTCACAAAACAGCCCTCGCCTACTCTCCAAAGTCACACATTCCCCGGACTCTGAAGAGAGGATTCCCATATTCTAGAGACAGACCCTGAAAGGTAACGTGCCGTTGGCTTCGAAGTCATCCACAGGGAGGGGCAGGACGTATGGATGGGAAAACACCGGCCATGAGTCCCCGTGTTTCAAAGCTGAGGGACTGTGATGTCCTGTAGCTTTACTTCCTCCGTAACTTTTGTGTCTAAAATTTTCAGAGTAAAAACTGAAAAACGTGCTTTTGACCAGCCCTGTGTATCTCCCATACTCAAACTCACCCAAGTCCTCATGTCTCGGGTTCTCCTATTTGAACGTGGCTTCAATGGTGGTTTCCAATTCTCCTCTCAAGCTTGCGAATCTTTTTAGTTTAAATTCAATTAATCAACATATAATGTACTATTTTTGCAGGGGTACAAATCTGAGACTCAGCGGTCATATCCAGTGCTCATGATAACACATTCCCTCCCCGACGTCCGTCACCCAGTTACCCCATTCTCCTACCTCCTCCCCTCCGGCAAGACAAAACCAGAGAGGGAGAGAAACCCTAAGTGACTGTTCATCTGAGCAAACAAACTGAAGGTCGCTCAAGCTCTTTATTTCACATCTGCATAGGAAATAAATTCACATTTCACATTCGCGTACCGGTGCTCTACCATGGGTTAGTGACTGTTCTAAGTCCTGGTCTAGAATGAGTAACTGGACGTGACCCCTCCCCTCACACGTGGAGTTGAGCCCGTGCTCACGAACTCACAGGTGCACACGCCAGTAGGCACGTGTGACCAAGTGCCACGGACGCCTGGCTCTCAGTGCTGGGGCCGACAGGTCTGCCATAACTGGGGGTTCCAGGTAACTGCTGTAACTCATGAGGAAGTAGACATGCAATTAAATCTATCAGGAAGAGATTCAGAAGCAAGAATCGAAGAAATCAAATAGCCTTGTATGTGAAATGCCAACTCCCACTGAAAAATGTCTGTCATTGCTATGCACCAATAATGAACAGCAGAAAGAGCAATTAAGAAAAAAAATCGCATTGATAACTGCACCCAAAATAAGATACCTAGGAGTAAAACTCTTCGAAGATGTGACTTACACCCTGAAAACTGTAAAACAGTGACGAAAGAACCCGAGGAAGACACAAAGCACTGGACAGATGTTCTATGCTCATGGACTGGAGGAACCAATATTGTTAAAAAGCCCATGCCGCCCAAGAAAATCTACACATTGAATGCAATCCCCATCAAAATACCATCAGCATTTTTCACAGAGCTGGGACACACAATCTTAAAATTTGTAAGGAACCATAAAAGACCCCGAGTAGACAAAGCAATCTTAAAGCAATCTTAAAAAAGAAAAGCAAAGTGGGAAGCATCACAAATCTGGATTTTAAGCTTTATTACACAGCTATAGTGACCACAACAGTATGGCACTGGCACAAAACGGACACACAGGCCAGTGGAGCAAATAGAAACCCCGGAAATAAGCCCGCAACTCTACGGTCAATTAATCTTTGACAAAGCAGCAAAGAATATCCAGTGGGAAAAGATAGTCTCTTCAATAAGTGGTGTTCGGAAAACTGGGCAGCCGCATGCAGAAAAATGAAAGTGGACCACTTTTTTTATGCCACACACAAATGGACTGAAGGCCCAAATGTGAAAAGCAAAATCGTAAAAATCCTAGAGAAGACAAGCAGTAACATCTTTGACATTGGCCATAGCAGCTTTTTCTAGAGATGTCTCCTGAGGCAAAGGAAACAAAATGAAAAATAAACTGCTGGGAGGACATCAAAACAACAAGCTTCTGCACAACGAGAGAAACCTACGGAATGGGAGAAGACATCGGCAAATGACCTATCTGATGAAGGGTTAGTGTCCTATATAAAGCCCTTATAAGACACGCAAAACCCAAAACGGATAAGTAAAAAATGGGCAGAAGACATGAATACACATTTCTCCAAAGATGACAGATGGCTGACACATGAAAAGATGCTCCACATCACTCATCATCGGGAAAACACAGCTCCAAACCACAATGAGATTCCACCTGACAGATAACACACGGACTGCCCGCTCTCTTGGTAAATACGGCATCATCTGCGTGGAGGATCCGATTCACGAAATGTAGACTGTTGGAAAACGTTTCAAAGAGGCAAACGACTTTTGATGGCCCTTCCAATTATCTGCTCCACGAGGGGGAATGAAGAAAAAGACCAGTCATTCTGTGGAAGGTGGGGAGGCTGGCAACAGGGAAGACCAGATCAACAGGCAGAAGAATGTAGTTTGTTTTGCAGACTACGTATTGACAGTGACGATCCTACCTAATGAAAAGATGACTATGGAAACCAAAGAATGACCCAGGAAATGTCATCGTCACATGACAATATGCAGTATCTCAAAACAGAGCGAATTTAAAAGATGTTTCTTCTGCTTTAATTTTTCATTGTACTAACTTTGTTCAAGTTTCACTCCTTCCTTTTTCACTATTCAAGGCTTACCGCTGTGAGTAGCTGGAGGAGAGATGTTCTCTACGGGAATAATACTGCCTTCCTCTCCCTGACAGTCGTGAGGGAATACGATGGTTGGACAGTAATGGAAAGTTCTATTCCCAGATGCCTCACTATTGTCTGCCCGCACCGGAATTGCGGTGCACCACGACCTACAAAGGACATCCAACAGAGGCCAACACCCGCTGCAACCCTTGGAAGCCACTGGAGTCGAGAAGGACTCTCAGGACCTCGTGCTTGTGATCGATAATGCCATGCAATTTCTGAGGCTTCCGTTCCTTCCGAGACAAAAATCACATTGATAAGATTTAACTGGCTGTGATCTGATTATATTACATGACCTGGGAATGAGAACATGGGTGTTTCTGCAGATTAAAAAAAAATAATAAAAAAAGTCTAATTTTCCAAACACAGTGAAAACATCTCTGCTTGGAATGCAGCGGTGCTTTTCTCTAAATAGTGACATCATGTTCTGAAAGTCTACGTTTAATTCGTTGAAGGCTTGCTTTATTATTTCTAAAAAAAGAAAACAGGGTATAAAAATACTTAAATAATGTCCATACCTACGTCATCCGGAATTAACAACAGAGGTCACTTTTGGTCTGGCTCAGGCATTTAAAGAGAGCACGAAACACTGCACATTAGGATGAAGTCACCCGTGACCACATTTTATCGCATCTTCTCCTCCTGCTCCTCGTAACTAGCACCAAGAATCTGATGCATGCGGGTGCCCGGGTTAAGCCTCTGACTTCAGCTCGGGTCATGATCTCAGGGTCCTGGGATAGAGCTCGGCACCGAGCCCCCCGTGCTCAGTGGGGAGTCTGCTTCCCCTCCTCCTTCTGTCCCTCCCGAGTTGACATCTCTCTCAAATAAATTAATAAATAAAGTCTTAAAGGGGGAAAAAAAAAAAGAATGTGACGCATAGGCAGACTCTTCTTCTAAGGGAAGTTCTAGGGACAGCTGGGTAGCTCAGTTGATCCCGGAGTCCTGGGATCGAGTCTGGCATCGGGCTCCCTGCTCAGCAGGGAGTGTTTCTCCCTCTGCCTGCTGTTCATGCTCTCTGACAAATAAATAAATAAAATCTATAAAAAAAAAAAAATAAGGTGGGGCTCCTGGGCGGCTCAGTGGGTTAAGCCTCTGCCTTTGCCGGCTCAGGATATGAGCTGAGCGTCCTGGGATCGAGCCCCGCTTCGGGCTCTCTGCTCAGCAGGGAGCCTGCTTCCCCCTCTCTCTCCCCCTGCCTCTCTGTCTACATGTGATCTCTGCCTGTCAAATAAATAAATAAAATCTTTTTTTTTAAAGGGAGAATTTCCTCCTGAGTACAGTGCTCTGTGTATCTTTAGTGACCGTGAATGGTACAGAGTTAATCTTCTCCTACAACTTGGTTTTTATTATGCTGTTGACTGATACCTTTTCACATGTATAGTGAATTAACTTTTAAATGTTATACTTATTGTATCCCAGGTTACAGGTCTATTCCACAATTACCTTTATCTATCGGTAGATGTTTGAGTTTTCCCTCCCCAAAAATGAAAAACTAAGCAGCGAACTTCCCCATACAATCTTTTTGAGTTCACTTACTCTAATTTTTGTCCAAAAAGTGTACCGATGTGTCTGTATTTCATTTTTACATGCGTGTATCAAACTATTGTTTGCCACTTATTTACCTTTGACACTTTATTTATTTTTACCTTTGGCATTAAAAAAAAAAAAAGAAAAGGTTTAGTTATTTTGTTGTCATCTATCTGGTCTACTCAGAATCAGGACTGGGGTCTTCTCTCATGCATTTTTAGGTAGAATCTTACCACACATAACCACTTTAAGAATACACCTGTTCATTTTCCATGGTTTTTTTTTTAAAGATTTTATTTATTTATTTGACAGACAGAGATCACAAGCAGGCAGAGAGGCAGAGAGAGAGAGAGGAGGAAGCAGGCTCCCTGCTGAGCAGAGAGCCCGATGCAGGACTCGATCCCAGGACCCTGAGATCATGATCTGAAACAAAGGCAGAGGCTTTAACCCAGTGAGCCACCCAATTGCCCCATTTTCCATGTTTTTGTGTCATTAAATTTTTATCTATCCTTCAAACAAAATGTTAGAAAAACAGGTTAACAATGTTTACGAATTCCTCGATCACCATTAGGAACTGACACAGACAGAACTGGGTTAGAATGCAATGTTCCCACTGGGGAGAAAGAAGGTGTTTCGAGGGCCCCAGTGTCATCAATCCGTGTCTCTGCTGTCTCCTCCAACGCTCTGTGCAAAAGTCTCAGCCACCCGGTGTGGAGCTGTTCGTACCGGCAGACGCGATCCCCACCGTGCCATCGTCACAGACAGCCGCCACGTCTTCTAATGTAACAGTGACGATCACCAACATGAAAACCAGAGCAGCGGTCACCATCACAGCAAGACAACGCATCATCTCTCAGAGGCTAAACAGCATGAGAGCATTTACAAACACCGCCTCACTGAGTGTCCCCCCACGGCGGGCCGACGAACCATTCCCTTCACTTCACGGGGGAGGGAAAGGAGACCCCGAGAGCTTGCACGTGTTGCCCCTAGTCCCTCAACCGGCCAGTGACTCAAGGGACAGCGAGCCGAGGAGGACAGCGAGCCTCAGCCCTGAGCTGTTACTTCCTCCCCGTGTGTACCCAGATGTTTGTCTCAGAAATAGCAAGTGCAAAATGCAAAAAAAAAAAAAAAAAAAGATGGAAACAGACACTGGTCAATTCACGTACGTGCCACATTTGTACTCTGGCAAATTTCCCACGACCAAATAAGGCTGTGACTCAAATTTAGAGCTTAATAGGAAAAAAAGATCTCCCCAGACATGTAGGCTGTTTTGAAAAATGTCATCCACCCATCCACTTCCTGGCTTGAAGTCCGCAAACAGAAAGATAATCATGTGATACTTCTCTAAGCTTGAGGGTGATAAAAAATTTCAGTGCCCCACATTAACGTTTAAGACAACTTGCTTTTGTACAGAGAAGCAAAGTCATCTTAGGGTTGGTAAATCCGATGCCAGTGGACTAGAGGAAAACGGTCCGGGTGGGGGGTTTTGAACATGTCCCAGACACACAGGACCAGCATTTACAGTAGTCTGGATGCTGGGCCGTGCTCTAAAGCAGGTCTCTAAAAGGAACACAAGTTTTTCTGTCTGTACATCCGATCCTTCCATCAAGCAGATACAGTTTTCCAACAGATTTCTCAGTTCGCAGGTATAAAACCACTTTTATGAAATATATCTGCCCCCCAGGAAACCACTCGTGCCCTATTCCGTGCTTTCCAGATACTGGGAAACTTAGGAAGAATCTCACCACGAGCGACTTATTCAGGACACAGGGGCTCATCCAGTGGGAATGAATTGCTTACGTCACCGACACATGCATTCAGCAAACCGAATCTGCTGGGCTCACACGTTCCGGGTGATTATAAAAGTGTGTGTGTTTGCCGGGGGGTGCTTGAGAGGGCAGACTTTGGGCTTCCTTGAGATCAGCACAACGTCCTCACATATCTGTCTTCTTACACTGCAGGAGACAGGAAGGGAGTCTCGTCTGGGACAGGGAGCATCGTGTTACCCAGCACGCCTACCTCCTTCGTGTGGCTTCTTCCTAAGTGACAGAGGAGCTGCTCTCTGGCTGTGCACGGAGGTCAACAACAAGGGTTACAATAAAAACACATCCTCTAGAAAAATCCCAAACAGATAGACAAATCACCAAAAAACAGTGCCTTAAGATTTCAGGTATTAAAAACAAACAAGCTGACCTCAGGCAGGAATGGCCAGGAAACTCCCCGAGTGGCCAGAGACGTACCAAGAGGACATTCTGTTGAAAGAAGCCTTCCGCTCTGAAATGTTCCAAGGCATCAGCAGCAAAGGTAAATTCTCCTGGCGGGAGGTGCCCTCCACACAAGCCTCATAAAAATCCCACAAAAGTAGTTTCAAGTGAAAAAAGAAGCATAACAAAAAATCATAAAACATATGATTTCCACTCACCATGTGTGATCCTTACTGGAATCAAACAGGAGGATTTAACCCCAAAAGACATAAAACATGGAGACGATCAAAGCAGATGATGAAAGAAGTATATATTCAATATATTTTTTAAAAAATAGAAGGAATCAACAAATATGTAAGGAACAAGATAAAAATGGCCAGGCAGACTTTTGAGGAAAATACCAAGTAGAGCTTTAAAAATGGAAGAAAAACCAAAAAAAGATGGTTGACATTTCAAACATCAATGGCAGGATTACAAACAGACTGAGAGTGTGGATGAGAAGGCAGATACAGTGTAACACAGATGGACAGAAGTAAACCACCAGGGGCTGCCAGGGGTAAAGAAGAATGGAAAACCAGATACAATGTTTCAATTTCGCTGACTGAAGGACAAGGTCCCGAGGTATATTCAATGGAACACAAGCACATTTTTTTTCCCCCTGGAGTTTGATGAAAGACACAAATTTTCTGAATCAGAAAGATTCAAGCAGGATAATTCAAGAAAAGTGAAGTGCACGCAGGTCTAATGGAGAGGGTCACAGAGAAGGACAGAGAAAACGTGAACGTAAAAGGCGTAGAGATTAGGGAAACGACTGCTCAAGGCTCTCGTGGCAAGAACTGAAAGCCGTTAAGCAAACACGGTCTGTCTGGGAAATGAGTCAACACAGTAGAAGGACAGTAATAACGGAGACGGGGAACTCCGAAGAGAGCGGACCACGTAATAAAACAGCTCAACGCTCGATCTTTTCACAAGAAAGGTAAGAACGGGGCGCCCGGGGGGCTCCGTCGGTGGAGCACCCGCCTTCGGCTCAGGTCACGGCCTCAGGGATGGAACGGGGCATCAGGCTCCCCGCACGGTGGGGAGTTTGCTCATGCTCTCTCGCGTAGCCTTTCTCTTAAATCAATGAAGTCTTTAAAAAAAGAAAGAAAGGAAGACCGTGTCTCTCACGCTTCACAACACAACACGCCATGCGGGAGCAGACCCCGCCGGCCCACCCGGCTGCCCGGGGGCGATGCAGGCGCGGCACCCGCTCTCATGCCCGACCGAGGGGCCGATCGCCAAATGTAACCATTGACATTGCAACTCCTTAAAAAGAAAATCCAAAACTCAGTCCCCCAGCTTGGGCGGCCACACTTCCAGTAGGGTACGGCCACGGTGTCTAGTAAAACATTCCAGTGAAGACACGCCCGGTGAGGGGCCGCCAAGGTCAAACTGGCGAGAAGAGTGGGTGAAAGGGGAAGCCGGAGCACCACGAGGGTCTGCCAGGGGCTACGCGAACTCTGCGGCAGAGACCCACGTAACCAACATCTTCGGCTATACTCCGGGCCAACGAGTATCTCGAGAACTCAACTCTGCCGTTGGGTGGCGAACATGGCCATGGACATGTCCTCAAGCGGCCACGGCCGTCTTCCCACAAAACCTGGTTCACAACACAGGTGGTGTTGGCCCAGCTTTGGCCCAGCTTTGGCCCAGACGCGCGCACCTGCCCACTGCAGGTCCAGCGGAGGGGCAAGAGAGAAAGAAAGAGGTTTCCCATTCCCTCAGAGGCTTTTCCAGGAACAGGAAAAAATTACTGCACTGCCATGGGTCACTATTTATAGTTCTGTGGTACTTTCTGGAACACAACACATTCATCCAAGACAATGCCAGACCAGGCCCATCTTTTCTTCTCTCCTGCCCTCCTGTGAAGGCAGTCCCGCACCTGTGCCGCAGTAAGGCCGCCTCCACTGCCTGTGCTCTCGCTGGCCCGTGCTGGGCTTTGCACACCGCAGGATGACCGCACAGATCAAACCGGCCTGAGTGACAAGCTACGTGGTACTGTCGCATCCTTTTTACACCTGACCCAAGAGGCTGACAGGCTGTGATAGGGCTCGGGCTCCCACAAGGCCGGCTGGAAATGTGGCAGCAGCTCGTTAACCAGAAGCAGGCGACATCCCTCCCGTGCCTTGTCACAGGCCTCCCCGGCCCTCTGGGCCCTCTGTCTGCCTTTGCTCATTGCTCCCCAGCGGAATAAAAGGCATCTTCCCTCTTGCCGCACGCAGCAGCTGCCTGGAAGGCCTTCGCTCAGAGCCGGGGCATACAGACGGACAAAGCTCCCACCTCCCGAAGGCAGCCTCGAAGAGAAACCCCGGGGCCTCTGGAGACAGGAACGCGTAAGGTTCTGTGGCTCCCTTGGACACCTTTACGCACGGCAGGGGTGTCAGGCGGGCGAGGCAAAGCACAGCTCCCTGCTCCACACACATGAAACGCAGCTCAAACAGAAAACAAACAAAGCTGCCATTTCCTGAGAAAAACCCTCTGAAACCACAGTGATTTCATTCATGTCTACAGGTGGGCTTAGGCCCTGCCTCCTCTTAGGAAAACAGCCCGATACCGTCTTTTCACCTCGCTCTTTCCTCTTGCCGCTCCCCAGTTTGGTTTCCCGACTGCCTGGGTGGACAAAGAAACACATTCATGTGAAGGAAACCCGGGGAAAACAAGGTCGAAGTCCGGACCGACTCTGGATTCACACATTCGGGAAAGGCGTACGGTAATTCTTTGATAACGGGGCAGTATTTAGGAACCTGTCCTGCGAGCTCTGAGTCAAGTTCATACTCATCACAGCACGCTGAACCCCTACGTGGCCGTCCAGCCGACGTTCACATGTGGCTGTGTCCCTGTCACAGACAGTGTGTGCGTCTTCTCGACATACTGCATATTCAGAAATGCCCCAGAAATGCCACGCATACATGCGCAGATCAACAGACAGCAATGAAACTAATGAGCATCTCTCGAATTTTGCTGAGTCCCAAAGCCTCTGCATATTGTCGGCTCTTCCACTGTTCACAGATGCAGTGAGTAAAGCTCAGAGAAGCTAAAGTCAGATCACACGACTAGAAAAGGAACCGGGAAACATACACATGTCAACATACGACACATACCATAGATGTATGTGTTATTACATACAACTTTTTGGGCAAAGATCCCACTCCTCATAAAGTCGAAGTCAGACTCTCAAAATTCAAGGTTATTCAAGGTTATTCAGGAATGGAAAGGATCTTTACGTGGACTATACAGAAAGAGCCTTGGTCCACAATTTTAATAGGCTGTAGAATGACATTTTAGATTTATTTAGGATAACCAACTTCAGTCGGCAGTATGTGGGGGTTATCAGGCTTTTAACGTCACGTGTCCTAAAGAATGAAGGTCCAGAGCTCATAAGAAACTAAATATACATCGGCAAGCTCTGGAACCTGTTTCCTACCATGGAAACAAAAAAGCGGACTTGTTTCTGAAACATACATTAAGCGCCACATGATTACTCTCCTTTCTACCTTCCCCAGGGAAGCTGGACTTGCTGGGACACGTCCGTTTTATGTGACCCAGAAGGACCACATCTGCACCCAGAGAGCATCAGTCTCTGGGGACTGGGAGGAAAGGGCAGCAGTAAGTGTAGAGAGTTGCCCACTGCCAGGCAGCGGCTTCCTCCAGGAGTGAGAGCCGACAAGCGATCCAGAGGTCCCTGCAAACATCTCCCCCCACGCACGGCTCCTGGGCAGGACCACACAGCCGCTGAAGCTGATCCATGAGAGCAAGGCACGCAGACCACACAAACTCCGACGACAGAGAGGGCCGGGTCTTTATTCTGACCGTACTCGGGGACCGCCTGACGCATATACAGAACCACTGCTGAGTCCCTGAAAAGTCTGGGAGAGGAGCCAAAGAACACGCCTCTCTTGGCACACAAAGGTGAGCGCCTGAGAAATCATCGGGAAGAGCCACCTCCGCCACGGACAGTGGGGCAGGCGGTGCGGCCTCAGGGCAAGGCGCAAAAGCAGGGCCAGCAAGGATGGGCGAGAACAGACGGATGTCTGGACGGCGCCACGAGGCTCCTCCCGATCCGGGAATCACCTCCTTGAAATTCGTCGGGAACACGACACGGCAAGCTCCCCGCTGCCCAGAACTGCCAACCAGACACTTCATATCCCTTCCGTGCATATGTGCACATGAGGGCTTGCCTGGAGCCTGTCCCCAAATCAGAACTTGCAGAAAGTCACGGCGTGCTTGTGCTGTGCAGACACACACAGGCACACATACACTCTTGACACAACTGTCCATCTCACTGTGCGCACACCCAAGACCTACTTCAGAGTCCTGGGCCTAACTGCTGAGATGGCTAAGAGAAAGTCCACGCCAGGCGGGTCCGGCAGACAGCTGCTGCTGGGGTGTGTACGACCACGGGCAGCTACACAGAAGTGCCCGTCAGGCTCCCCTTCCCTTTGAATGATCAAAGCTCACGTCAACGTCTCGTGACCCAGGGACAGGATCGTTTTTCTCTACGTGTCTGTCGGTGAGCTCACCATGTTGCTTGCCCTTCTTCTGGATTTATAGAAACCTGCCTTCCTAGTGGACCAGTGTCTTTTATAAGAGGACAGGATCAAATAACACAATCTTTGGGGGCAGAAGGGGTCGTCGATAAATATAAATTGTGGATGAATTCAACGTTTAGAGATTGATCCAACTTGCGTGTTGACGTTGGTTTCCAAATCAAAACTGTTTCCCAGCCCAAGGGAACCCATGCTCACAGCTTGCGAAGCCTGCTCAAAGGGGGCAGGACTTAGATTCTGGAAGGTTCTGTGTCCAGCCAGTTGTACACGGGTGATTAGAGGGAACTGAAAAAGTTTCGGACTTGTGTCCGTGGATCACCTCGCTCAACGGAGATCAAGGCTACATTTGGATCAGGCTTCTCAACACCATTCCTTCTCCTCTCCCCGGAAAGCCGGTGGAGATACAGGATGCATCAAATACATGGCATCCTATAATTTTAGCAACAGAAGTGCTTTTGTGGATCGTCATTTCAAGCTTATTCTTTCTAAGGATCTTACTTATTTGAGAGACAGAGCATGAGTGTGGGAGCAGGGGAGGGACAGAGGCAGCGGGAGAAGCAGATGCCCCACTGAGCGGGAAGCCCGATGCGGGGCTCCTTCCCAGGACCTTGGGATCATGACCTGAGCTGAAGGCAGACGCTTCACTGACTGAGCCACCAGGCACCCCTTAAGCTTATTTTTTATATGGATGAGAAGGCTGTAGAGCCCAGATAAATGTGTTTTATATTCCTTTAAGGGTAAAGCAAAAACTGAGGGATGAGTCTCAATGTGTCTGATTCTTTTTCTGCTAAATTCTGGAGCCTCTTTAGCTCAGACTTGCTGCCTTTCGGCTCTGCTCATGTTTTTAAGAACAGTTTTAGTCCAGACTTGTGTACATCTTATACGCCCTCCTAGGCTTGAAGCAAGTCGGCAGTAAAGTTTACGTGTTCCTCATCTGCAACACACATATGCTCTCTGCACAGTCAGCATGAAGATCGCCTTGGGAGCAAAAATAAGCCAAAGGTGGGAAGTGACCTCCATGTAATGAGACAAGTCAGTGATTCATTCTTTTCCACTTCACCGGTGTTGTTGAGGCATGAGATACGTACTCAGGAGCTAAAAATACCCGTGAGCATGAACTTAGCTCATGTTTGGGTCCACCTTCCCCGTTTACAAAGCTTCTGCGAACGATGAAGTGCTGGCTTTGCTCTCTGCGTCACAGAAACACACCCTACTGCACAGGCTTCTGCTCCACAAGCCCTCACAGCTCGCCCCTTCCTGCATCAGCTCCACAGTATTCGTCTCGACTGAGTACTGCATCTCTCAGAAGCAAGACGAGCTGCACTGTAATCCTCGCACATGCCGTTGGGGGGAAGGGGGAAGAGCGCTGCAAGCTTGGAGTGATTTTGCCTCCCGCCAACATACATTCCCAAATCCCACACATTTCTTAAATGATGCCATCTCCCTAGCCCACGCCGGTATCCCTGCTGAGGACCCAGTTCTATGCACAGGGAATGCCATGAACGTCGTCAGCAGTGGGATTCTCTCCCTTAAAGGACTGGCTGGGGTCAGCACACAGGACCCCGGTCACACGGTTGGAAAACACAGCCCCAGGCTCTTTCTCTACAAGCCTACACAGACTGTTTCTGGTGTGTCTTCTCCTATGGGCACAACACCCGCACGTCAGGGAAGAAGCCACAGCTCACTGCTTCTTCAGGCCGTGAAGCAACCTTTCTGTGTTTGCTCTGCGCGTCCTGCCTCTGTCCACAGCTCTGCTCTCCGAATGCCCAGGCTCAGATTCCTACATCATCCACTGACACCAACTCCCTGATGTTAGGAGTCGCCTCCTGTGCGGAGCTCCAGTGGCCTGTCCCCGCCCATCATGCGGAAGCTCCTGGTGCCCACGGAGCGCTCACAGCGACCACTCCGACACCGCGGCTCCCTCTCCTGGTGCACGTCCTACCCCTCACCGCGGGCCTCGGACTGTCCCCACAGGTGTCGGCACCCCGTTCCTTCGTGCGGACGGGGTCGAAGCTGTGCCCTGCTGTTCCCTCCAGCTCTCCGTATTCACCCCCTCCCTTCCTCCCTTCCAACCCCCAGGCCCTTGAATCCCCCCCAGGCTGCGTCTGCGCCCCGTCCGCCCACAGAAAGGCCTCCAGAGCGCGCTTCCTGTCCTCCCACAGGAAACCCACACCCCGCCAGCCTGTCGAGTCTTTGACTAATTGCCCCACATCTCCTTGGCGTTGCTTCCGGTCCAGCTAGCGGATTCTCATTCTTACAACACACATCCTTCATCTACATTACGGGGAGGCTGCTCTGTCCGCCGTAAACGCTATCCCGTGGTCTTCACTCTAGAGCGAGTTTCTACCATGTTCGTCCTCCCGAACACCTGCCCTTGAAAGCCTCCCTGCGTCCAGACACTACGTACGTACCGCACAGCCCCATGCGACGTTCTCCGGTCACAGGGCAGTCAGCTTGGGTTACGGACGGCCCCCTAACTGCATCCTGGGGCGCTCCCCACCAAAGCACCTGCCTGCCCAATGTGCAGCCCCGTCCGTCGTCCTGATCGGACCCGCGATGCTGAGGACGGTAGCGCGCGGTGAAAATGCTCAGCACTGCAGACCCCCTCACGAGCACAGGCAGCCGGGAGGGGCTGGGGGCAGAGGCCAGACCCCAGGGCCGCGCTTTTGTCCTCAAGTCTCTCTTTCCACGGGCACCTTAGCCCTAGGCTTGGAAGTCCGGGAACTGTCGTGCAGGAAGGCCGCAGGGTCTAAGTCCCGGAGCCATCCGTGTGCACACGGTCCCGGGCTGCCTGCCCACCAGACCGTCGCTGGGTGAGAAGAAACAGCTAGAGCCCGGCGCCTTCTCAGCTGCCGCTACAGCCGGCATGCCGCGTGTCCTGGTGCTGGAACACAGCTGTGCGTCGCCACTGATGGACGAGGCTGTGCTTCTGACACACCGTAGCCTCCGCCAGACGGACGTGTCACAGTCAGAAGCGGAAAGCAGGTGAACGCGCGCCACCTTCCTGGGCGCAACAGGGTCTTCCTGAGGCTCAGCCTCAACGTCGTCCCTCAGCACAGAGCTTCGGGTTCAAACTGTGTCGGTTCTCCAGCATCTAGGAGTTCAGAATCCGATGAGTTCCATCATCAGTGACAGCCCTCAAATCACGCGTCTCTCTCAGACCGACCACAGACATGGCAAACGTCGGCCCCAGGATGGGAGTGAACGGCCAGACTTGCCGTTACGTGTCATCACCAGATACGGAGGCTTCGGCATTCTGGGTATTTCTGTCGGGGGGGGGAACCTTCGTCATTCCGTCCACCTTGCCCTGAGACCTCCTCCCGCAGACACGGCCTGTGCCGTCGCTGGCTCGAGCCGTGCACAGGGACCCAGGCCCATGGGCCATCAGCCTGGACGCGCCACGAGCGCTTTCCTCTCCTGCACGCAGCTTGCGAAGGGGAAGCAGGGCGCGAGAGATGGACGGCCGGGAGGAAGGACCCCCGGCAAGGCAGGAGAGGACAGGATGGCCTGGGGCTCGCTGCGCTGACGTTCCACGGCCGCCGCTCGGCAGGCCGGCAGCGCGGCGGGCAACAGAGGGAGCGCGTCGTGGGGAAGAAACATCCCTGCGCGGCTGCGAGCCCCCGACATGCAGTCCTCCTGTCTTCCTTCCCGGGACAGCTCTTGGAAGGTGTCATCGGTCATCTCTGGAGCCTTCAGTCTGTCCCGCTCAGCCTGTGGAATCCGCCCCGTTTACCGATCCCTCGGCAATAAGGGCCGCCAAGAAAGGAGCGCCGGTGCCCCAGAAGCCTGGCTCGCCCACAGCCTGGCCCCAGGAGTCTCTGCACGGTGGGACGCGTCGAGCGGCGGTGACAGGCTCCCCGGGGCAGCAGCCTGGGGTCAAGCCTCCGTCGGTGGCTGCTCCGCACCCAGCCGACTTCTTGGGCTCAGTGGGGGAAAGCAAACGGAGGAGAGCATCAGGTCCCGCATTTGAAGTGTAGTGTCCGTGCACTCGACTCTCAGGCTCACACACACGCGCACACACACACACACAGCATTTGAAGTATAGTGTCCGTGCACTCGACTCTCAGGCTCACACACACACACACACACACACACACACACAGCATTTGAAGTATAGTGTCCGTGCACTCGACTCTCAGGCTGACACACACACACACACACACACAGACAGCATTTGAAGTGTAGTGTCCGTGCACTCGACTCTCAGGCTCACACACACACACACACAGCATTTGAAGTATAGTGTCCGTGCACTCGACTCTCAGGCTGACACACACACACACACACACACAGCATTTGAAGTGTAGTGTCCGTGCACTCGACTCTCAGGCTGACACACACACACACACACACACAGACAGCATTTGAAATATAGTGTCCGTGCACTCGACTCTCAGGCTCACACACACACACACACACACACACACACACACAGCATTTGAAGTATAGTGTCCGTGCACTCGACTCTCAGGCTCACACACACACACACACACACACCCCCAATAAGAAACACTCCGGTCTCTGCCTGTAAATACCACCAACGTCGGTTGAAAGGCCACAGGACTAGGATACACCACAGACCCCGGACAGCTTAAGGAGTTCCACCTGCATCCTGAATACTGATCTCTTCCAAGCAACGTGACACTTACCACGAAAGCTCCCCAGGACATGGAGCCCTCCCATGCCACATTTGCGACCGGTGGGTCAGTTGGGAAAACACGAATGTCGAAGTTGGATGAGACGTTGCAATTAGCAACTTTACTCGCTGTGACCATGACCTGTGTGTGTATTTTCCGGACTTCTTAGAAACGCATGCCGAAATGTTGACAGAGAAGCTGGCATCACGTCTTCAGCTCGGCCCGCAGCAGCGGAAGAGCGACGGAGGGAAAGGAGCAGGAAGGGAAGAAGGGAGAGGAAGGCGAAACGGTAACACGTTCAGCACAGGTGGTGCTTCCGTCCGCGCTCACATCAACCCACCCTTACATTTTCCGTTTACGCAACCTCTTTACAGTAATACCTTGAAATTAAAATAGATGGTCGAGAAAAAAAAACCCTGTACAGGGTAATAACATAAAACATGAAGAAAGATATGTATTGAAATCATCAGGTTCTCTTGGCCAAGAGGTGTTATTACTCACAACTCTCAATGTAAAGTAAAAAACAATAAAAAGGCAGAGTTCCTAATTAATCCTGGATTAATTAACTGGGTAGTAACTAATTAATTAGCTATTACTCCTCACTCTTCCAGCTAATTTAGCAGACACACAACTCCCTAGCGCTCCAGCGGGCTTTAACAGATGTTATGGGGTACAGGTGTGCTATGCATTACAAAGATGAATTCCAAAGAGAAATAGGGAAATTTCTCTTCTGCTCTCAGGAAGAGTTCCCAGTTGGGAACAGGTGAGGCATAGTTTGCTTTGTTCTTAGCATGTAAGGCATTCAATACTCTGGCTTCTCTTCAGATCAAAAAAATCTTTCTCCTTTTAAAATGCAAGGCTTTCTTCCCACTCTGATCAACAAAGACCCTGCCCTGCGTTCACAATGCTTCCCACTTGATCTCTGTGTAGGGGACTAAGATCCAAAAGCTATTTTCAGAGCAGGTACACAGATCCGAAATCACAAACTCTCTGCAGGATACACACACTGTGTATAAACTCCAGGTCTGTTTACCAGAGTTAAAAATAAATGTGGGGTCTACGCACTGAAGCCGGGAGATTAAAATGCTATGCTCTCCGGGATGACATCAGACATGAGTCCTCCCTGTTAGTGAACTCAAATTCGGTTTCCCGTGATTCTACCCTTCCTCTCTACGTATTTCCCAGTCACTGACACAGTTTGAGTGGTCGACTTTCCAAGTGGACATCCTCTGTCAATGTTCCTGACAGCCACACTTCCATATTCAGGGAAGACAGGAAAACAACGTTCAGGGCGTTTCATACAAGACATCCCATCCAGCACGTGGAGTGCTGAGTTCCTACAGAAAGCAAAATAAAACACCCGGTTCCCCAACTTCAGAAGACGAAACACCAGACAGACTCACAGAGATCCCAGCCACCGAGAAGCCTTTCTCTCCAAGGATGTACTGCAGTTCGCAGAAGAACGAAGGAGGGTGTAGGACACGGGGAGGGAGACAGAAAGGCTCCTGATGGCCCAGCCTCTGCATTAGTGGCCTTGGAGCTCATTCACTTACCAAAAAATACAGAAATTCAGAACATACTGTGGAATGTTTTCTCTAGATTCCTTTCCTGTAGTCAATCAACAAGCATCATTTCCAAAGCTTCATGCAAATGATGAAAACCCGCAGGTAAATTCCCATGGCTGCCACCGGTTCTGCAATCCACTCTTCAGCTCCCAAATAATTCCCTGAGACAATTGCCTTGTTCCCAATCTACTATTTTGCCATAAACGTAAATGTTCATTTTTTGAAACTGTTCTAAAACTGGCCACTTATGGACTTCTAGTTCATTTTTTTCCTGCATGAAATAGCATTTAAAAATATTAGAAATGCAATTATTTCCTTCAAAGTATTCTTTTACAAAATCACACTTAACCTGGGAAATTTCAAGTGGAGCCAAGACCTCTGGGAACAAGTATTACAAGGTCTTTTCAAGGCCACAGACTCAAAGACATAATCCTCAATCTGATGTGTATTTAATTTTCCCCTCAAATTTTAGTAACAGAATCTCTAGAGGCCCATCAAATTTCAAAGACACTTTCTTTCCTAGCTTCCCTTGCAAACGGATGTGGCGTGTGGCTAAGTTCTGGTCAAAGTTCTACTTCTGGAGAGAAGCTTTACAGAATGAGGAGTGAGGTATCCTACTTGCTGTGATGGCTACGCTCCAGCAGCCACCTTACCCTATGAGGCACAGTGGGGTGCAAAGCTGCAAGAAGCCTGCGTCTCTGTGAGGCCACATATTATCGTGTATGGCTTCCTCCAAACTCTATGTGAGTGAAGATGACATTTATTTTTTCTAGCTATGACTACTTCTGTCTGTTACATACCGCAGTGTGGCACAGAAACCTTGGGAATGGACATGGGTCCACCCAGGATGTTTCCTGGAAAAATCCGTCCCTGTTCTTACAGACAACCCCCAACTTCAGGCTCAGATGGATCCTTCCTCTTGGTGCTCACAGCCTAAAGATCACCGGACCCCATGCTTTTTCTGTGTTGGGCCTACAAATCTTCTGTGGGATTCTCTAAGGTCCTACACTTTGTCTGTGCGTCCCTGGGATTTACTTCCAAGAAGGGGTGTGGTGAGGTTGCCCAGTAAATTACAGGGCTCCCGGTTCCGCCTTTCAAATAAACAGCGAAAGAAAAACCGTTGGTACGTCACATGGGCTGGCAGCTTTCATCAGCTGCAAAAACACAGCAGTTGCTAGAACCCAAGTGCAGCCGGAAGCGGGAAAACTACAAAACTAAGAGCAGTAAGTCCGCAAACAAGGCGTCTGAGGGCTCCTGAATGGAAAGGCAAATAGTCCAGTGCAGCCTGATCTGCCGGGACGACGTCTGCGCTACAGGAGTCAACACACAAAAGGTTCATGGCAGGGACGCTGGGTCCTTGGGCGCGAGAATGAAAGTCTCCAGGTTCTGCTGCAGGGCAGACGGATGGGAAATAGGTTTTATGGGTTTTTTTCTTACAGAAACGAATGAATAGGAATTAAAAATGCACATGTATTAAAAGGCGTCCGTTTTCGATAAAATTCATGCCTATGGGACGTTTCAGTCATTCTCCTGTGACGATAAGCCAGGACGGTCCGAGACACTTGCTTTGTGTTTGCGTTTTTTAAACTGCATCTTCCAATGAGCTCACGCATGAGGACGCTTTCTGGGGCGACTCACTTGCTTACAAGAACGAGAAAGAAGACATGGTACTTGTATTTACGTGTTCCCATTACTGCACCACGGGGAGATTTTTCGAGAAGTCATTTTAAAGACGTGAAGCCACTGTGTCTGGATGAGAATCCAGTCCCTGGCCTGCGGGCCCTGGAACATCAAGGTCTCTGCGCGGAGGCTCAGAAAGAGGAGGGCAACGTGAGGGGGCTCCAGCCCCTGTCGGGTGAACCTTGGTCCTCCACGACGTGAGGGGGCTCCGGCCCCCGTCGCGTGAACCGCAGAGTCCTCCACGACGTGAGGGGGCTCCGGCCCCCGTCGCGTGAACCGCAGAGTCCTCCACGACGTGAGGGGGCTCCGGCCCCCGTCGCGTGAACCGCAGAGTCCTCCACGACGTGAGGGGGCTCCGGCCCCCGTCGCGTGAACCGCAGAGTCCTCCACGACGTGAGGGGGCTCCGGCCCCCGTTGCGTGAACCGCGGTCCTACACGGATTTCCCACACTGTGTGCGCCAGTCCGCCGTCCTGAAGAATGGAAGGTACTTCATGCTTTTGCAGGCAGTGCTAGGTGTCTCATGTTACCCATGCGCTTCCCCAGCGACCGACCGAACTCGCAGACCCTGCCCCATTCGGCTCAGAAGCCCCGGACCGTATCGCTTTGTTTCACCTGTGTAGCCCGTGGCACAACAGTCCTTCGACGAACGTCTTCCTTCAGGATCCCAAACTCCCATAATTTCACTGAATTATTGCCTCCCTGTCCTATTCCAAACCGAGTAAGACCTCAGCGTACGTGCATGTGCTGTCGCCGCTGCAAGGAAAGCTCCAGGAAGTAAAGGCAGCCGCGCCACAGAGGACGGTCAGAAAGGGGGACTTGGGTGGTCAGCAACAGGAATCACAACAGTCCCCCAGGAAGGGTCGTGGGCACAAGACGGGCGCGGTTCATGTCAATGGCTTCTTGACTGCTATTGTTTGAACCTAATGAACACACTTTGTCCTCACCCAAAACAAAAACCAATTTTCAAGAGGAGACTTCCGTGTCCTTTAGCTGATGCCACAGCAAAGGAGGGGGACACCCGCAGAGGCCACTGGGACTCTTGGGATGACCGACCACAGCTCCCACCAAAGCCCACATCAATCGTGCGCTGAGCTCGCCCCGGAAACGTTTTCCGGCACACTCTCTCTCGCCGTGTTCATAAAAATGAACGGTGATGCTTTTTCAAGATCGTAAACTTCAGAAACACCTTTTACGGAGTGTGACTGCGCCGGCTCGCGCGACGCGGGCTGCTCTCGGTCACACACACCTGGCGCCGCCGGGGCCGCAGCCGCACTCGCAGACCCGACGCTTCATGCGCGCACCGCAGACGGCCCCGTGTGAAAAACCCGCATCCTTTTATCCTGTTGTTTTGCCCCAGATCCCTAGTTCAGCTCAGTGTCATGAGTCAGCAGGCTGCCTGCCGACGCCTCCGACACGCTCTGGCCGTGTGCAGACGACCCGCAGTGAAGCAACGGCGGAGGCCCAGGTGCCGCCCTCCAGGATGGTGACAGCAGCCATTCTGCCCCCAACCAGCTCCGCTCCTGGGCCCGGCGCTGTCGTGTGCGTTTGGCCGCGGGCAAGGACACGGGAGCATGACTCTCCAGCGTGCGCTGAACCCACCTGCTCACGCATCTGCAGAGGAAGGACTCGGGATGGGAACATTCAGTGCAGGACGGCGTCAGACCGTGGGGTTCACACGTCCTTGGTGAACGTCCTGCCACGCGGCCCCCACGGTCCCAAGGAGCCGGGCGCACAGTGGTGACGGGGCAGTGGTGGGGACAGCAGCACGGGCTGCCCACCAGCAGCGGGCGGGGGAGGACATACCCTTCTGCTCTGCTCCCCCGCCGCGTCTGCCTCCACCTACAAACGCATGTGCGTCTGCGGCTCCGGAGGGAGGGATCCAAGGGTCGGGACGCCGCAGGCTTCAGAGGGGCCCGCAGGGGCGCAGACACAAGTGCGTGCGGCTGGGCTGCGGCCGGGTGTACCACACGGCAACGCACACACGGGGCGGCGGACGCACTCACAGCCAACACGGGACTTCACCTGCTGGGTCACACCCATTTTCAGAGAAGCTGTTGACCTGCACGTACCATCCTCTCTTCGGGGTCCCGACCTCCAGATCTTTTGCGATTGTTCCAAGCACCCCAGGCTCAATGCTCCAGGGATGGTCATTTATGCTAATCCCAGGACGTGTCAGAGAACATCACACACACACACACACAGAGAAGGAAGGGCAGAAGGAAGGAAGGTTTTCAAATATGTGAGAGGTGTCACATGTGCTTCCATACTGTGAGGGGAATAAGAAAATGTGCTCAAAACTTAAAAGCAGGGGCACCTGGGTGGCTCAGTGGATTAAGACTCTGCCTTTGGCTCGGATCATGATCTCAGGGTCCTGGGATTGAGCCCTGCATCGGGCTCTCTGCTCAGTGGGGAGCCTATTTCCTCCTCTCTCTCTGCCTGCTTGTGATCTCTCTCTCTCTCTCTGTCAAATAAATAAATAAAATCTTTTTAAAAAACCAAAAACTTAAAAGCAAAGAAGAAAGAGAAAGGGCTCACCATCCACGGTCTAGAAATCCCACTTTCACTTCCTTAGCACATTAAAAATTTCCAGATTTTTAAAAAAAAAAATGTGCAAGCACAAGACTCACACCTCCAACTCACAGAACTTTCCAGAAATTTAAGAACCTATTCGCCCCCAACACCAAAGAACTTTGCAGAAAGGTGTCTGGGATCCAGAGAAGAAACGAGTCCTGGCCCTCACGACATCTGGAAACAGATCTGAACAAGGCCCCCCAAGGGGGAGGGCGCTCACAACCTTGCTGAGGTCTGTGATTTTTTTTTTTTCCCCTCAGATGGGCTGGGCTGAAATGGTTTCATTAGCAGTTTTTAGCTTCTACATGTTAGGAAATAATTGGGGTTTAGAGTCATCATTTTATGCTTATGCAAAACTCCATCCCTGAGTAGTACTGTCCTCGAACTCGTGGCTCTAGAAGCATGCTGACTTCTTCTGACAGGTACTGACCTGCCTGCGCAAGGACGGCGGACAGGCAGCTTTATTTTTAATGCAGGGGTACAAATATTATATCAGTGTTAAGAGAAACCCAGAAATAGGGGGCACCTGGGTGGCTCAGTGGGTTAAAGGCTCTGCCTTCGACTCAAGTCACGATCCCAGTCTCCTGGGATCCAGCCTGGCGTCAGGATCGCCGCTAGGCGGGGTGCCTGACTCCCCCTCTCCTTTTAACGCTCACCGTGCTGGTGCTGTCTCGCTCGCTCTGTCAAGTAAATAAATAAAATCTTGAAGGAGGAGGAGGAGGAGGAAGAAACGCAGAAGTAGCAATACGAAGGAAACAGAAGTCAACCCCCAATCCTGAAACACCGTCACATTGTTATTATAGTTTTGATTCGATGTTTCCTAAGCATTATTTGACTCACAGATGATTATTTTAAAATAGTGGTAAAATAAATAGCATCCCGCAACTATAATTAAAAAAAACAAATCCAGAAATATTAGATATAAGGGAGTAGTATATAAAACTACTTTAAAAAGTCACTTCAGCGTGAGTTCATTATAAATCAAGAGTGTAATTACTGTCTCAAAAGCTAATGCAATGCCGAGTTCATTAGCAGAACTGGGAACACAAGGAAACATAATACAGAGCAGCTCCCACGTCCCCCCCTTGCCACGCAGCCCCACGGGTGCTGTTCCTGGACCTGAGCAAATGGACGCGGGCCGCAAGCTGGACAGACATTCCCGAGGGTGAATCTAATGGTGACAGGACTGCAAGCCCCACACCGAACAGAGGGCAGGGGAGCGGGGCCCAGACCTGGAGCCTGCAGGACAGAAGCAAGCCTCCAAGACCACTAGTGGCTTCATCTGGGGAACTCAAAGCTGTTCAGCATTGCCAGAAAGGGCAGCACAAGAACCAAGGCAGAGGCATTCCAGAGACTTCTTTTGTTTTGAAAGGAGCAGGGGCATGGAATCTCTACAGAGATGCCAGTGGTCATCTCAGAACGTAGTGACCTCATCATTCTGTAGTGAAGGTCTGCAGAGGGTTTTCAGTAATACCATCTACGAACCCAGCAGACGGTTGGATTGAAACAGTAAGTCCTCTGCAAACAAAACATTCTCTGATCTTTAGTTCTGCGGGATCCAAATTCCACACAATTAAACCTAAACTTTGAAGGAGGCTGCTCTGCTCCCCTGTTCTGCGCAGCCTCCCACTTCAGTCTGTACAAGACACTGATCACGGCTGCATGGACCACACGAGGGTCCAGGCCTCCCGCAGTGATGAAGCGGACCCTGCCTGCACAGCTCCCCGCAGGTGCAGACACGGCAGTGGCCGACGGCTGTCACATACAGACATCTCCCCCAGCCCCTCCCCCCAACCCCCCACTCCCACGCACGGGAACCACGTGCCGCACTTAAGCAGCTGATGAGAAAGAGAGGCAGTGGAGGACAATAGGATTTTGTTTCACGGTCTGGCAAAATACAAGAGTGTTTCCCAAGTAAATGAACGGGAAAGCATTTGGCGATTCCAGTATTTTCTGCTTTTTACTTAAGACCCACTCTTGTATTCTACTTGGCTCTGCCTTAATCTACTGAAGCCAAAAACAATTAGAACACAAAGAGGGTTTTGAAAATATTTCAGCTTAATTCAGAGAGTTAAAGGTAAGGGGACATTACAGACTCCGAAGCCAAGCTATGCGTAAGCAGTGAAACACAGATCATAAAATGACTCCCTTGAAATTTCCTATTGCAACAACGACCATAAAAATTCCAAGGTTCATGACCAAATGCAATACTCAACACCTAAGTAAAAGGCACCCTATTAAACACATCATAATTTTTATTTTCACAACGTTGAGGTCAGCCTTGCAAGTCTAGAATATTCCAAGATTCATTTATCTGAAAAATACCTAATGGGACGTTCATGCAATCTGAAAAACTTCTGTATTTTCCCTGTGAGCATTCCTTGACGATCTTCCTACCTGATGGCCCTGGAGAGCAGGAAGCCACATGGCCACTGCTCGAGACAGCCAGGCAGCCGTCCAAGAAATGGCGGAGGACGAGGTCAGAATCTAGTAAGCGGACAGCAGCACTGTGGCCTTGGCGGGGGCTGTTCTTTATGCTCCCAGGATTCCAGGATGACAGTCGGAGACATTAACAGAGTGTCTCTCTGTGGCACAGAGTGCTTTGGCAAACACCTACATTTGCACACCCAAATCATCCACTGCCTTCTAAGCACTTGTCTTCGAGACTTGATTTAATAATGCGCCTTCTCCCAGCCATGCTTGGAGTCTACCCTCCTTTGTGCCGGCTTCGTATCTGAAATCTTTTAGAGTAGGTTTAAAATTTTTTTTAAATTTCCTTTATTTTACTGGAGTACAGTAACAATGTTTGATTAGTTCCAAGTACAACGTACTGATTCTACCGTCTCCTACCTTCCTCTGTGCTTACCACGCTGACGGTCGTCACCATCTGTCACCACACGCTACCTCCGTATTATTGATTACTGTCCAGATTCTCTAGTTTCCATTCCCATGACTTGGCTTTAGGATGGAACCAACAATCATTTGAAGCAAAGAAAGGCTGGTAGATATAGAAACTTAATGGAAATGTTCATTCAATTTTCCATATAAAAATCCATAAACTATTTTCTAGGAATGATGCTGGAGAGCAGTCACCGGTGAGCTCCCAAAGTCATGATGTGAACAAGTTCACCAGCTCGCCGCAGGCACCCCTGCAAATACCCGTGAGAACTGGGAAATACGCGTAACCACCACTCTGAGCTCTGACGGGGCTGGACAAGAAATTTTTACAAATCCGTGAAAGCTTTACTCCGGAAACCTAATTTTCTCAAAATGTACTGACATCCTGAATGCGCGTGTGAGGGTTGGCTCTTGTGTTTGGGACACACAGAGAGGCGTCCGTGTCTTCTCAACGCTAAGACATACAGACATACGCTTTTAGTCTTAAGAAGGTAATTTTCAGTGAACGTGTGCGCCTGCAGAATTCATGAGCTGCCCACGCCACGGACTCTGATCCTTTCGCGGACGCCGTGTCGCCCTCCCAGTACTCAAGTATCGCTGCTGCCCCCATCACCGCTGCGCAGCCGCCAGCTCCTCTCCCCGAAAGCTCACCGTCCGCGTCCCATGCTTCCCTGTCCGGCCGGCGGCCGGGCCATCCGTCTCCACGTTACGAAAAGCAAGCTTGCGTCGCAGCAGAGAGAGCCGGCCCAGTCTCTGGCCCATGCCCTCGCGGCGCGCCTGCGGAGGGAGCCGGACCCGTCTCATTTTCTCCCCTCACGTGCCTGCCTTGCCATCAAACCTCGGGCCTGGTCCGTATGTGGGTCTCCGGCTTGTCAGCTGCGGACTGTTAACACATCATCCACATGTTACTCAGGGGCCCCCCGCTTCTCTGGGCCAGATGCCTCTCGGGTGCTCTGCCGAGTACTGAAAGCGTTGGGGGGGGCACAAAAAGGCTCGCTGTATGCCTTCTCCAGCTACCATCGCTGGGCAGGTCCACGCGGAAGCGAGCGAGCGGATGGACCCTGGCAGTGCTCGGATTTGAAGACGACGCCGGGAACACGTGTCTGTGGGATGGCGCGGTGGCTCTGAACCCGCTCCTGAGGGCAGCGGCGTGAGCTCCAGAACGCCTCTGCGGGGCTCCCTTCAGAACAATGGACCTAAAAACAGAACGTCTGGCCTTTCTACTTTCAGAATGTAGCACAAGTCCTGGCGCTCTGTTGTAATCGTACGTGCTCTTCAGCGGAACACTTTAGCTCATTAAACATAGATAAGTCAAAGACAGACGGACGGATGGATCAATCCATCAACGACCTGACCGGGTATAGTTCGGGCTTTGCCACTGGCCAGCAAGTTCTTTTTTTAGTTCTCCCTCTTCATTTGCTGTTGGGACTTGACATATGATTCTGCATTTTCCTTGCAAATTACTTTTAAACTCACTTAACTTTTTTAAAGATTTTATTCATTTGGGAGACAGAGAGAGAATGAGAGCACAAGCAAAGCTGGAGAACGAGGCAAAGGGAGAGGGAGAACCAGACTCTGGGCTAAGCAGGACTCGAGGATCATGACCTGAGCCAAAGGCAGATGCTTCACCAACTGAGCCACCCAGGCGCCCCAAACTTACTTATTTAATGACAAGAAAAGTATTAGCTTGAGTTTAACTCAACATTAGTGAGGTTGTTAAAAATTTATTTTCTCCAAACCTAGCGGTCAGACACTCATCTTACTGTACTAAACATGTTTCAAAATTTTAACTGAACAAAGAAAAAGTTTTCTGAAGCAAAAATGTAACAAATGTCTGGGCAGCAATAAACACATTCTAGACTCCAGGTTATAAGTCACTGACCTTTGGAACAACTATAGAATACTTCCAATATTAGAAAGAAGGTCTCTGCAGTTTTAGTCAGACTTTCAGCTTTGTGATGATGAAGTTTAGAATAAAGATAGATTTATCTTTAATTAACCAAAGAGGTAAAAGATTCATATTCTGAAAACTATAAAACATCGGTGAAATAAAATGAAGATGATACGAAGAAATGGAAAAACGGAAAGACACCGCGTGCTCACAGAATGGAAGAACTAACATTGTTAATGTGTCCATATTACTCGGAGCAACCTATACATGCCATGCAATCCCCAACAAACACCATCACCATTTTTCACAGAACTAGAACAAACAATCCTAAAATGTGTATGGAACCATAAAAGACCCCGAAAGTAGCCAAAGCAATCTTGAAAAAGGAAAACACAATTACAAGTATCACAGTTCCAGACTTCATGTGATATTACAAACCTACAGTAATCAAAACAGTATGGCACGGACCCAAAAACAGACACACAGATCCATGGAACAGAATAGAAAGCTCAGAGACAAAGCCACAACTCTATGGTCAATTAATCTTCCCCAAAGCAGGAAGGAAGATCCAGTTGGAAAAGAACAGTATCTTCAACAAATGGTGTTGGGGTAACTAGACAGTCACACACAGAAGAATGAAGCTGGGCCACTTTCTTACACTACACACAGAAATAAACTCAAAATGGATTATGGATCTAAATACAAGATCTGGAACACAAGAATCCTACAAGAGAGTACAGGCAGACATTTCTCTGACATCAGCTGCAGAAACATCTTTCTAGGTATGTCTTCAGAGCAAATACAACTACTGGGCCTCCACCAAAATAAAAGGTTTCTTCACAACAAAGGAAAAAACCAACAAAACTGAAAGATGACCTACTAAATGGAAGAAGATATTTGCAGAGGACATATCCAATGAAGGGTTAGTATTCAAAATAGATAAAGAACTGATACAACTGAACACCAAAAAATAAATAATCCAATCAAAAATGGGCATAAGATGTGAACAGGTATTTCTCCAAAGAAGACAGACAGACGGTCAACAGACACATGAAAATACACTCACTATCACCTACCATCAGGGAAACGCAAATCAGACCTACAATGAGATGTCTCCTCACACCTGTCAGAATGGCTAAAATGAACAACACAAGAAACAGCAAGTGCTGGCGAGGATGTGGAGAAAGGGAACCCTCATGCACTGTTGGGGGAATGCAAACCGGTACAGCCACTCTGGAGAACAGTGCGGAGGGTCCTCAGAGAGTGAAAAACGGAACTATGCTACGATCCAGGGATCGCACTGCTGGGTATTTGCACAAAGAAGAGGAAACCATTAACGAAGGGGCATATACACCTCTACGTTTACTGCACCATTATCGGCAATACCCAGACTACGTAAGCAGCTGAAATACTCACCAACTGAGGAATCGATAAAGAAGATGTGGTGTATGTACATGTGCGCGTGTATATATAGATCTACGCAGGCACGTACACATACACACAACAGAATGTGACGCAGCCGTAAGGAAAACAGGAAATCCTGCCATGGGCAACAACGTGGATGGAAATGGAAGGTACGAAACCAAGTGAAATAAGTCAGAACAAGACAAACACCATAGGATCACACTCAGTGGAATTTACGAAACCAAACAAAGTGGGGAGAAAGAGACAAGCTACGGAAGAGATTCTAACACAGAGAACAAAGCGGTGGTGGCCAGCGGGGAGGTGTGGGTGAAGTAGACGCAGGAGACAGAGCTTATCCTGATGGGCGCAGAGTAACAGAAGGGCTGGGTCACTGTACTGTACGCCTGACACGAACATAGCACTGCATCCGCTACACTAGAATCAAAACTTCTTTGAAAAAAGGCTTTATTTATGGATTTGAAAGAGTGACCAAGTGAGAGCACATACGAGCAGGGGGAGAGGGAGAAGCAGAGTCCGCACTGAGCAGGGTTAGCTCGACCCAGGACCCGGATCATGACCTGAACCGCAGGCAGATGCTTCACCCGCTGAGCCACCCAGGCACCCACAAAATTTCTTTACAAAGGGAAAAACTGGCGACGTGGTAGGTGATCTACGGGAGATGCTCGACAGAGGATGAGTGCTGTGCGTCGAGCGGACCAGGAGCCATGCCTGCAAGGTCAGCCATGACGGCTCCAGTGGCGTTAAGAGAAACCATTCTGAGGAGGGCCAGAACGGCGGGAGAGCGTGACCCAACCCAGTCTACCTCGCCTGGCGGCAGAGGTGAGCATCTAGAAGCTAGGCCACAGCAAAAATATCACCTGTGCGCTCTTCTAATACTGCCCTAATACCCCAGCACACTCCCTGGTACCTTACTAATCCCCACGGATAAGGCTTGGTGATACCACCCCAGCTCCGACACGGCAAGTGTGCTAGTGCTGCACAATCCGTGTATCCCCCAGCCGCCAGACTTATCTGAAGACAGGTCCTGCCGTGCCCCACACTAAGTAATTCCCTAAATGAAGATCATTACCTTCCCCCATAGGACAGCCTTCTCCCTCTTCTCCTAGCCATTCTGATGAAAGTCTCAGACATCTGTCTCCCTTTTCCTAAAACCTCCCTGCCATTGGCAAACACGCTCCCACAGGCTTTCCTGAACACACACCATCATCAGGCTCCCACGCTCCTGTAGTGTCAGCTCCCGATCAGGAAAATCTTGCTGGACGGTGCCAGCCGTGTTCTAAGTCCCCTGTCTCTCTCTGCACACGACATGATCTTTCCTTGCTGCCTGCCATGTCCGTACCCAGTGGAAATGGTGCCTGCTGGGACAGAGTTCGAATACCTCCGCTGGGAATCTTCTCTAAGCACCGTCTCTTAAGCACCGTGGAGAAGGGACTTCTCCATTCTTTGCAGCCCCCGGAGGTCAGAGGCCCCATGTGCCACACCTGCACGTACCGACAGCCTCCTACAGCGTCAGACCCTTAGCAGCTCTCGAGAGAGGTCTCCATGGATAACGGTCCCAAAACGCGGAATCATTGTTGACCAAGATGAGGAGGTGCACACGGGCTCTTCCATAAACAAATGCTTTAGGAAGAGCTAAGTAAATACGTTGCACTTCAAATACAAAGTCAACTGAACAGAACGACCCAAAATACATAAACGGTGTTCCCAAGAAAGTTTGCAGTCTTATCTGAATAATTCATCCAGCACGACAGACCAGCAACTTCACACTGTG
Source organism: Mustela erminea (assembly GCF_009829155.1). Classification (NCBI taxonomy): domain Eukaryota; kingdom Metazoa; phylum Chordata; class Mammalia; order Carnivora; family Mustelidae; genus Mustela; species Mustela erminea. The sequence continues at coordinate 5,025,879 of NC_045635.1, read as the reverse complement.
AACCCTGGGAGCTGTAGATACACAACCACTTCTGATTTACTAAGAACAACTGTTCCACAGCCAAGGGATATTTTTAAGTATTTTCGTTATTGCAAACAAGAACAAGATTTACCGACCCGATTAAAAACTGCATCGCCTTTTAATCACTTTACAAACCGTCTGAATTGAAGCCTCATCCTGAGCAGCTAAATTTAAAACCCTAGACACTTACAAGAGAAAATGATCTGACACAATATTCAAATTCCCTCCCCCAGATTGCTTTTCCAAAAATAAGACAAATGTGCACCAAGGAAGCGGAGAGAATTTCCAGTCGGCACAATCCTGTTAGCAACAAAAGTTTTGGGATTTAACTCTTAAAACACGGTATAAGATACGTCGTGCCTAACCCGTCCGTGCCATAAATAAAAACAATTATTATTAACACAACAGAAAACTGCAGTGTTCCTGGCTTCTAAGCACAAACTGGCATTCACGTAAAAACAATAGTTCCCACCTGTGCCCCGTGAGTCAGGCAACATTCCTGGACACAGCGGATGAGCTGTAGGGAAAGTGCTCGGCACGTGGTGCGGGAGAACAGGAGTTTGAGGGCCGACCCGGTCGCTGTCCGACTGTGTGACTTCACCTGTCTGCCCTGTATGTTATTCATGTTTAAAACTGTAACGCACTGGGGCTGTTTGGAGAATCAGAGGAGATGCCATGGCACAGTTAATAAAATGTAAAACTACGTGGGGCATCTGGGTGGCTCAGTGGGTTAAGCCTCTGCCTTCGGCTCAGGTCATGATCTCAGGGTCCTGGGATCGAGCCCCGCATCAGGCTCTCTGCTCAGCAGGGAGCCTGCTTCCTCCTCTCTCTGCCTGCCTGTCTACTTGTGATCTCTGTCTGTCAAATAAATAAATAAAATCTTTTAAAAAAAAAATGTAAAACTATGCACAGAGACACAAGGCATCAAGTACATGCGCTTCCAGCTCTGCGGCCCGCCGCGGCATCCCAGACCTCCCGCGACGAACCAGAAGGCACCCCTGAGAGCTGCGGACGTGCTCAGCACCAAAGGACGGGCATCTGATACTGACTTGGGTTCTAAACGTCCGAAGGGAAAAATTCTAGATGCCTCGACATCTTCCAGACCACCTCATGGCAACAAGAACAGGAGACAGAGTAGCTGAAGCTTAGAGTCTAGGTGAGGTTCCCCGACCTGGGAACAGATTAGAAATTATTTCTTGGTGCACTGCGGGAACCCAGAAAACAGGAAACAGCCATTTCTTAATGTGGTGCTCTATAAATCAGCACAAACCCGCCGGTTTCAACAACCGTGCTAGGATCTAAATGTGAATCTCTGTCTAACCAACTTTAGTTTCCTTCAATTCAGGTGTCTCTGTTTATCTTGAATATTCTTGAGTTCCTGGAGTCAGCAACAATGATACAAATATTTTGGAAAACAGCCCAACCCACACTGTGGGTAAAACATAAAACACTGCCCCAAAGCATACAATGTCTCTGCAATTAAGCAGAAACAATAAAGAGATAACGTCCCTTCGGGTAACAAAAGAAGTGCTAAACTGCGTTTCGGAGTTGGGCACCTATAAGCAAAGCACCGGTGTGACTTGTAAAGGCAGCATGAACGGATTTAGAAAAGCATTTTTAGAAAAGAAGAGAAAACAGTCCTAGGACACTTACCAGCAGCATCACACACATCGCCAACACGTCCCTAAACCACACACGCAGGGAGTGTACCGCCGTACGCAGCAGCCAGTTCCGCCACTTCGGGGGATAAGCATTAGGCTCGGGCTTCCAGCTTCCTGCGCAGAGACCCAAAATCGGTTCTGAACTTGAGCGTACTTCCTCCAGCAGCATCCGGGTGAACGGTAAGTGTCAGAGGAGAGACCCTGAGCCAGGAGCCTGGGAAGGTCGGATGAAGTCCGGACAGGACAATCTCGGAGCACAGTACGTAGTCAATGCAGAAAATCAGCTTTTGAAAGGCTTCCGGAGACTCAAAAAGCACGACAACGTGTGAAATGATCTCAGGGCAGTACTGCTGTCCGCTCCTGCCCCGCTCACCTGCGGGCATGCACAGCGCTCTGCCAGGAGGAAGCGCGCGGGGGCCTGCTGGACCCGGACCCCCACGATGGGGGACCCACGTGCCCTGCGGAGCCCCTGACTGACTGGAATTTGCGCGGCAGGGAAAATGCGTCTAGAGGCAAAGCAATGATGACAAAGTGACGTTATCCAGGGACTCTACTGTGTGCACGTGTGCGTCTGCCGATCCGCCCTCTGAGAGCCGCTCCCACAGACAGCCCTGCCCACCCCGCACGCAGTCGAGTCGGGGTCTGTGGATCCCACGAGCCCCTCCAGCTTGCAGGGCCGCGGCGCGTGGGGCGGGCAGGGGGAGGCGTGTGCATGGGCACGGGGAAGCCGGCGGGCGCTGCGGGACGACGGGGTGAGGGAAGACATCCGAGACGGATCCCTTCGGCCGCAGAAGCGCTTCTGGGGGAGGCAGAGGAACGGGGCGTGCGGCTGTCAGGTGTCCGCTGCCGTGGCCTCAGCAAGGGACGGGGCCGTGACCCGGTTCCGTACGGCCGCGCCGAGGGACAGACGCCGCGGTCCGGCCGGCGGGACGCAGGCGTGCGCAGCTGGATGCAGCCGGGCGCCGTGGGGCAGGCGGGGCCAGGCGGGGCCAGGCAGGGCCAGGCGGGCCAGCGCGGCGCGTGCACCGTCCCTCCCGCGCGGCGGAGGGAGGAAGGCAGACAGGCGTGCAGGGACCCGCTCCGCTGGCTCGGTGGGGCCCGGCACCGCGCCACGTCGAGCAGCCGAGGACAGAGCCGAGGCGCTGCCTGACGAAGAGGTGGTGCGGGAAAGCAGGGATGCGGGCACCGTGATTCGGGGAGCGACAGCATCGCGTCAGCGGTGACACACATGTCCTGACCCGCTCCTCAAAACACGAACCCGGTGCCCGTGGGGATAAACGGGGCAGTGTTACAGGGGCCAGCCCGGGCTCCCGGGCTGCCGGCGGCGGAGCCTGCGGGGGGGTGGGCGGCGGGGTCTGGACGACGAGGCACGCTCGAGCCAGGGGCTGCCGGTCCGCTGAGGAGCAGAACCCGGCCGCGGCCCGCACAGGACCTCCTGCAGGGGCCTGACCACGTCCAGCCAGCAGGTCAACCCCCGCAGACGGCTGTAAGGAGGGCACAGTCCCGTCCGCGACAGTCCTGGAGCACCACGACCCCAGCACAGTCACGGGGACACGCAGGACAGACTGCACATAACCTCACACAGAACCCCAAGCCGGCCGGTCCCGCGAGGCAGAGCGCGGCCGAGGGGCCGCTGCGGAGGGAAGAACAGCAGAGGAACAGGCACGCGCAAGGGTCCGGTGACTGGACAGAAGCCCCTCGCCGTGACAGCAGGACGAGCGCCACTGGGAAAGCGGGACGCGGGGTGCCGCCGTCGCTGCAGAAAGGCACAGAGCCGCGCATCACTACCTGGATCCAAGCCGCGGACAGAAGGCAAAGTAGCCGTGCAACCATGCAACGATGCTGTAGTCTACGATGACTGCAAAGTAAAAATTAACAAGTATTACATCTGCAATAAAATTCTCTGGAAAGGCAAACTGAAAGTGGCCCTGGCTGGCTCACTTGGAAGGGCATGTGACCCTCGACCTCTGGTCGTGAGTTCGAGCCCCACATCCGGTACAGAGAGGACTAAAAAATCAATAAATAAACTTACAAAAGGAACCAGAAAACCTTGACTTCTGCAGAACAGAAAGCCTTACGATTCAGAAACACTGGATGCGTTAACACTACGAATAAGGATATATTGTCTTACTCAGTACCATTCTTTTACTTTAATTTTTAAAAAGCCAAGAATAGATCGCTACACGGCGAATGTAATTATCTTCTTTAAAATTAGTTTTCACAGCTCGGCTGTTTCACTCGATGAGGCAGATTTTCTGACTATTTTTATTTCATCATGCTGGGTGTATTCTGAATCCCCATCACCTACGTCCCCCTCCCCACACGTGCCCTCTGGGCACCGTCCCTGCGTTCTCCATTGTTAGGAGCCTGTTTCGTGGTTTCTCTCTCCTTCTTCCCTTTTGTTCATCTGCTTGTGTTTCTTGAATTCCACATCAGGAAAATCATACAGTACTGTCTTTCTCCGACGGAATTATTTTGCTTAGCATTGTACTCTCCAGCTTCAGCCATGTCACGGCAAACGGCAAGATTTCTTTCATGTTTATGGCTGAGTAATATTCCATTCTACACGCGCGTGCGTGCGCACACATACACACACACACACCCCTGCTGCTTTTTCCATTCATCAACGGATGCACACTTCAGCTGCTTCCATTAACGTGGCTACTGTAAATAACAATGCTGCTGCACACATCGGGGCCGCGTATCCCTTCAAATTAGCGTTTTTGTATTCTTTGGGTAAATGCCCAGTACTGAAATTACTGATGGCAACATAGTTCTATTTTTAACTTTCTGAGGAACCTCCGGACTGTTCTCCACACTGGGGTGGGCGCTGGTGGCTTAAGGGGCAGAAGGGTCTCCCATTGAGCAGGGAACCAACCTGAGGCTCCATCCCAGGACCCTGAGATCACAACCAGAGCCGAAGGCAGACGCCCAGCCACTTAACCACTGAGCCACCCGGGCGCCCCCATAAGTGTATTCTTAACCCCCTTCGCCCATTCCACCTCCGAAGAGTTTTTTCTCATTTCTTCTTTCTTCTCTTTTGTTTTTCTTGCCCTTCCTACCCCCTTCAACGGACCAGCCTTGTTTACTCCTCACCTTTCTGAGGCTAGATATCCTTCCTGGTAAACTTCTGGCAAATTCTGTTCACCTTTTATCATCACTGTCATTATTATTTAAAATCAACATATAATAATAGAATTTAGCTCACAGGTTCCTTCTAATCCCTCCAAGCCACCTAAAAGCCCTCAGTAGGATCATGCTTGAGAACATAGTTGGTGATTTTTTAAAATTCTTATTTTTAAAACTCCAGCGGCAAGTGGGGTTCCAGCAAACTCCTCCTGCATTACATTAGAGCTCCAGTGATCAGAGTATACAGAAATTTTACCAGAGAATGAACTTATTTTAAAGAAACACACCAAAGCTCAAAGTTAAAATGTTTCATGTTTTCCAGGTGAATTTTAGTGATTTTGTTATAAGGAACAGTTCTAAGTTGTCTGGATACCAAGAACCCAAAGGACCCCAGGAGAACCATTCCTCTTACAGCATCGAGACGACGCTTCCAAGTCAGTGCTGCCATCACCGTCCCACCTCTGTCATACCGACTCGAAAACTACTGCTTAAAATCTAAGAAATGCCTTTTTTTTTTTAGTCTGTTCATGTGTTCTGCCCATTTAAAAAAAAATACTTTATTTATTTACTTGACAGAGATCACAAGCAGGCAGAGAAGCAGGCAGAAAGAGAGGGGGAAGCAGACTCCCCGCCGAGCAGAGAGCCCGATGTGGGGCTTGATCCCAGGACCCTGAGATCATGACCTGAGCCGAAGGCAGAGGCTTTAACCCACTGAGCCACCCAGGCGCCCCTCTTCTGCCCATTGTTAACCGGATTATTTCTTTTTGGGGGAAGCTGAGATGTATAGGTTCTTCATATATTTTGGATACTAATCCTTTATTGGATAGATCATTTGCTAATATCTTCTTCCATTCTGTGGGTTGCCTTTTAGTTTTACTGGTTCTTTCCTTCGCTGTGCAGAGAAGCTTCTTATTTATTTGAAATCCCAACAGTCTATTTTTGCTTTTATTTCCCTCGTCTCAGGAGACATTATCTAGGAAAATGCCGTTATAATTGATGTCAGAGAGATTACTGTCTGTGCTTTCTTCTACGATTTGTATGGTTTCGGGTCTCACGTTAAAGCCTTTAATCCATTTTGAGTCTATGTCTGTATGCGCTGAAAGAAAACGGGTCCAAGTTCATTCCTCCGTATGTGCCTGTCCAGTTTTCCCAACACTGTTGAAGAGACTGCCTTTTTCCCGTTGTTTATTCATTCCTCCTAAGCTGATTTTTTAAACTGACGTGTGTACATGAAACATACACTACTCAAATCCAGATAGTTTAATGTCGATGATTGCTGCACACCTTGCTTTGACCACAAAATCCCGAGGCACGTGAACTCTGAGTGCCGACCCGGTTGGGATACAAACAGGCCCAAGAGTGTCTTTGCAGCAACAGTGGCCAAGATTCTTCAGGGAGCACGGAAAGCCACGCGGCCATGACCGATCATACCTAGCTTCTCTGTGTTGTTCTGCTACAACAGGCCAAGTCTCCCATGCTACGGGATGAGTGACCAGCCTTGGGAGGAGTAGGACGTTAATCCAGCTCCGAAGTTTTCCATCAGGGCTCATTTTGTTCCCCAGGGGACATGAGGCAATTTCTGGAGACATGTTGGGTCGTCACAGCGGGGCACTGGATGCTACCGGCATCAGGGGGGTGGAGGCCAGGCAGGCGGCTCAGCATCTTAGGAAGCACGGGACAGCTCCACAGCAAAGAGTTACCCAGCTCTGAACATCAATCACGCAGAAGCAAAGAACCACTGACCCACCTTCTGATGCAAACCACGCCCTCTGAAAGGACGGACCTTCGTACGGTTGGGTTCGACCACGATACTCCCACAGTGACTGCACCAGAAGTAGATTTAAAGTGACTCGAGAGGGCGAGGAAATGATTTTATAAAATCAGAATAATGCGGAAGTATTCTGAAAGGATATTATTGGGGTAATATTTTCAAAAATCACATTTTTATCGTAATTGAAAATCCATTTTCTTGGGCGCCTACAGTAGTTAGCAATGTGATGTGGGGCTCTGGGTGCAAAAGAGGCCAGAGCCCCACAGTCTGCCATGTGGCCACAGGGTGACGCAGACTCGCACACGCGGAGGAATACAAGTTTTCCAGTTGTGGAAGTTCCACAACTTGCATGACGTGTGAAGAGCAGCTAGTCTGGGTGTGGAGGCGGAAAGAAACGGAAAACAAGACGCAGTACGATTAGGCCAAAGACACTGACGGGCACTTTCCAAAGAGCGACAGACGTGCCATTGTGACAGCAAAGCACGAGGACAAGGGTGTGCTTCCCTCCCATCGGCAGGTCCGTGAGGGTTTCCGGTGCATCACCCTTCCTCAGCGGTGGGTACTGTCCCAAGGGGTCTGACGGTGTTTAAGAAAAGCAGATGTGCCGCAAATTCTGATTCAGATTAGGACAATAACTAAGATAAATTATTTATTTGTCAACAAACAATGTTATTACAATGCATTCACTTTCCCACTCGGAGTAGATACTAGCTCTGTTTACTTGATGCAAAATAATGAATTATGCCGCCTTTATTTGATTTCTATGCCGCCTTTATTTGATTTCTATCTTAAATTGTGTATGAAATAATGAGCTGTGAATGCCTAGCTGCCTTTAAAATGCATTTATTTCTTGTAATACTATCATTTCTACATTAAATGTCATAACCCGCACATCAAAATTCACGTCTCTAACTTAGAAATCTTGTTCCCCTGAAACAAATTAGATCTCAGATGTGCAGCTGAATGATGTATTGTATTTGAGACCACGGAGAACCACACGGGTTAAACCCGGCCAAGGATCTTAGGGGAAATCCAACCTTGGACTACAGACAGTGGCACATAAAAATTCCCAGCCCGAAGACCCGACGCACGTTCAAGGTCAAGAGACGCAAGACTGGCTGAGAAGACGGCAGGAGAAATGCACTGGTGCAGAGGAGTATCGTCCAGGGACACGGCCTTGAGCGACCTGCACCTCCGGGGCAGCTGGCTGGCTTGGGTGGCAGAGCGTGTGACTCCTGACCTCAGGGTTGTGAGCTGGAGTCCCGTGTTAGGTGCAGATGACTTAAAAAAAAAAAAAAAAGACTGCACATCTGGGATTCCCATGAGCAGGAAAGAACTTGCAAGACACGTGCAGAAGGTGAATGGCCGAGGGAAGAGGCCAGAGGGCTATAGGTCCGCAGTACTGGACGTCTCCGAGTGCTGGAGACAGTGGCACCGGCACTGTGACGTAGCTCCTGCTTCCACTTATCCAGACACAGAAACAAGGCTGAGAAAGAGACACACCGAAGTCACAGACCGTCAGAGAAGGCAGCCAGGTTGAAGACGCGATCCGTGCCCTTTCCAGCTTCCCACTGAGATCCTTCTGAGAAAAAGAGAGCCTCGCGTGACCGGTACGAGCCGCGCGGCCAGGAGAGCCTCGCGTGACCGGTACGAGCCGCGCGGCCAGGAGAGCCTCGCGTGTCCGGTACGAGCCGCGCGGCCAGGAGAGCCTCGCGTGTCCGGTACGAGCCGCGCGGCCAGGAGAGCCTCGCGTGACCGGTACGAGCCGCGCGGCCAGGAGAGCCTCGCGTGACCGGTACGAGCCGCGCGGCCAGGAGAGCCTCGCGTGACCGGTACGAGCCGCGCGGCCAGGAGAGCCTCGCGTGACCGGTACGAGCCGCGCGGCCAGGAGAGCCTCGCGTGACCGGTACGAGCCTGCGCGGCCAGGAGAGCCTCGCGTGACCGGTACGAGCCGCGCGGCCAGGAGAGCCTCGCGTGACCGGTACGAGCTGCGCGGCCAGGAGAGCCTCGCGTGACCGGTACGAGCTGCGCGGCCAGGAGAGCCTCGCGTGACCGGTACGAGCCTGCGCGGCCAGGAGAGCCTCGCGTGACCGGTACGAGCCTGCGCGGCCAGGAGAGCCTCGCGTTGACCGGTACGAGCCTGCGCGGCCAGGAGAGCCTCGCGTGACCGGTACGAGCTGCGCGGCCAGGAGAGCCTCGCGTGACCGGTACGAGCCTGCGCGGCCAGGAGAGCCTCGCGTGACCGGTACGAGCCTGCGCGGCCAGGAGAGCCTCGCGTGACCGGTACGAGCCTGCGCGGCCAGGAGAGCCTCGCGGTGCCGGTACGAGCCTGCGCGGCCAGGAGAGCCTCGCGTGTACCGGTACGAGCCTGCGCGGGCCAGGAGAGCCTCGCGTGACCGGTACGAGCGCGCGGCCAGGAGAGCCTCGCGTGACCGGTACGAGCCGCGCGGCCAGGAGAGCCTCGCGTGACCGGTACGAGCCGCGCGGCCAGGAGAGCCTCGCGTGACCGGTACGAGCCGCGCGGCCAGGAGAGCCTCGCGTGACCGGTACGAGCCGCGCGGCCAGGAGAGCCCATCGCTTAGGAAGTGGTGTGTAAAAACAGGAATTAACTAACTTAGTCCAATGGTGTTTTCTGCTTAGAGGCTGGAATGCAGGAGCGCTAGCCAGCCAGTCTTAATTCAGTTGTGGGTAGGCCTGTATATGAGTCTTACTTAAATCCAAGCATCCTGCTGACCCACTCTATGACCTGTAGTTCACAGCGTCAACTCCACTTACTCAGCCACGAAGAAAGAATCTCGAGACAGTGACGAGCATGTAGCAAGAACTATACACTGTAACAAAAACTATTGGGAAGATATATGCTTGAAAATATCCATGCAATTTTGTTTTTCAAGATTTCATTTTTCTATATAATCTCTACATCCAACATGGGGCTCCAACTCACAACCCTGACGTCAAGAGTGACATGCTCTACTGACTGAGCCAGCCAGGGACCCAATACTGATGAAATTTTTAACAAAAATATATGTAACATAGGACTGCCACCATCATATATTAAGGGAATTATAAAGATCTGATTAACTGGAGTAATGTATTTCTGTCAATTCACTTGAACAGTTCCAATATCAGTATCATTAACGGGGTCGATTGAGGAATAACCCTGTTATAGGAAGATCCAAGTAAAGCATTCCGTTTGAGATAATGAGCTAACAAACACACAATTCACCAATGTTTCTTGTAAAAAGATTATCAGCTCACACACACAACCAATTTCTCCTGAAATGGTTACAAAATCAAATACAAAAAACTTCTGACAACTAGGTGAACACACCAGAGATATCGGTGTAATATTGCAACATACAATGATCCTTACAAAGATACAAGCAAAGCCAGAAAACGATTTAACATCTTTTCTTTGCATTTTAACAAAAACATGGAGAAATCAAAATTGTTCATTAAATTTTGATAAAATAACGGCCACGTTTATAGGGACAGGATGCGGTTGCGGACGGAATGTCTGTGTGCCCCCAGATCCCTAGGTGGAAGCTCAAGCCCCAGCCTGCTGGATGTCGGAGGCAGAGCCTTGGGGAAAGAACTACATTCCATGAGGTCGTGAGTGCGGGCCCCCATGGTGGGATGAGTATCCTTCTAAGAACAGATACCAGAGGTCTATTAAATTCAATACAGCATTTTTTAAAAACTGGAAATGATCAGTGTGTGAGAGAGATCAGGGAAATAATCCCATTTATAATGTATTATCAGGACTTCAGTTACTATAGTGTTCCTGAGCTGGACCTGGCAATGTGTGTCAAAACATCACTCCACGGGGGGCGGTGGCTCCTAACCCAGGACTGCTGTAGTCTGGGGAGAAACAAAGACCAATAACGGTGGTTCAATATTCACAAATCAATCCACATGACACATCCCATCAATAAGAGAAAGGGTCAGAACTATATGATCATTTCAACAGATGCAGAAAAAAGCACTTGATAAAGTCCAACATCCATTCGTGATAAAAACCCTCAAAAAAGTAGGTGTAGAGGGGACATACCTCAACATAATAAAAGTGATCTGTGAAAAACCCACAGCTAATATAATCCTAAATGGGGAAAAACTGAGAGCATTTCCTCCATGGTCATAAATAAGACAGGGACGTGCACTCTGGCCGCTGCTGTTCAACACAATGCTGGAGGGCTTGGCCCCAGCGATCAGACAATGCAAAGAAATAAAAGGGATCCAAATCAGCAAGAGAGAAATCAAACGTTTACTGTTTGCAGACAACATGATAGTCTATGTAGAAAACCCAAAAGACTTCACCTCAAAAGTTGCTAGAACTGATACGGCAATTCTGTAAAGTTGCAGGATACAAAATCCGTTCAGAGAAACCTATTGTATTTCCATACATCAATAATGAAGCAGCAGAAGAGACATCAAGAAAACAATCCCAGGGGCGCCTGGGTGGCTTAGTGGGTTAAGCCTCTGCCTTCGGCTTGGGTCATGATCCCAGGATCCTGGGATCGAGCCCCGCATCGGGCTCTCTGCTCAGCGGGGAGCCTTCTTCCCTCTCTCTCTCTCTGCCTGCCTCTCTGCCTACTTGTGATCTCTGTAAAATAAATGAATAAAATCTTTAAAAAAAAAGAAAACAATCCCATTTACAACTGCACCCAAAACAGTGCAATGCCTAGGAAGCATCCTAACCAAAGACGTGAAAGACTTGTCTCCTAAAAACTATAAAACTAATGAAAGAAACCAAAGGAATGCATAGACGTTTCATGCTCAATACTTTTTGAAAGAAAAAAGTATTGATAAATGTCTATGCTACCCTGAAGAAATCTATGCATTTAATGCAATCCTTATCAAAATACCACCAGCATTTTCCACAGAACTGAAACAAACACTTCTAAAATTTGTACAGAACTGCTCAAGACCCCAAATAGCCCAAGCGACCTTGAACAACAAAGCTGGAGGCATCACAATTCTGGGCTTGAAACTACGTTACAAAGCTGCAATAAGACGGCACGGTACTGGCACAGAAACAGACACTTAGATCAATGGACTAGACATGAAAAGCCAGAAGTGAACCCATGACTATACGGTCAATTAATCTTCAACCAAGCAGGAAGCCATGTCCAATGGGAAAAAGTCTCTTCAACAAATGGTGGTGGGGAAACTGGACAGCCACGTGCAGAAGAATGACCCTGGACCACTTCCTTCCACCACACACAAAGATAGACTCGAAGTGGCCTAGGACCTAAATGTGAGATCCGAAACCATAAAAATCCTAGAAGGGAGCATACACAGTCATTTCTCTCACGTCAGCTGTAGCATCTGTTTTCCAGATATGTCTCCTGCGGCAAGGGAAACAGAAACAAAAAGAAGCCACTGGAACTACGAATAAAACTCTTCTGCACATGGGGCGCCTGGGTGGCTCAGGCAGTTAGGCTTCTGTGTTCCACGCGGGTCCTGATCTCAGGGTCCTGGGATTGAGCTCCGTGCTGGGCTCCCTGGTTAGTGGGGAGTCTGCTTCTCCCTCTGCCCCTCCCCCTGCTTCTGTGCACGTGCTCTCTCTCTCTCTCTCTCTCATAAATAAAATATTTTAAAAATCATCTGGACAGTGAAGGAATCCATCAACAAAACTAAAAGGAAACCTACAGAATGGGAGAAGATACGTGCAAATGACATACCTAGTAAAGGGTTCGTATCCAAAATACATGAAGACCTTATATAAGTCAGCACGCTAAAAACAAATAATCCAATTAAAAAATGGGCAGGAGACATGAAGAGCCATTTTTCCAAAGAAGACATCCAGATGACCCACAGACACACAGGAAGATGTTCATCATCTCTTTACCATCAGAGACATGCAAAATCCAAACGACTCACCTGTCAGAAGGGCTAACATCAACAAGGCTAGGAACAGCAAGTGTTGGCGAGGTTGGGGAGGCAGAGGAACCCTCGTGCACTGTCGGTGGGGATGTGAGCTGACGCAGCCACTGTGCAAGACAGTGTGGAGGTTCCTTGAGAATTCAATACGGAGCCACCCTGCGACCCAGCAGTCACACTACGGGGTACTGACCGAAAGAATCCAAGGGCACTAATTCAAAGGGGTACCCGCCCCTCCGTGTTTACTGCAGCCTTCTTCACGACAGCCGCGACACGGAAGCAGCCCGAGTGTGCACCGACTAATAACGGATAAATAAGATGTGGGTTTTTTTTTTTTTAAAGATTTTATATTTATCTGAGATAGAGCGAAAATGAAAGAAAGAGAGGGTGAGTTGGGGGAGGGGGGAGAAGCAGGCTCCCCACGGAGCAGGGAGCCCAATGCGGGGCTCAATCCTAGGGGCCTGGGATCAAGACCTGGGCCGAGGGCAGACGCTTCTCTGACTGAGCCCCCCAGGCGCCCCGGAGGTGGTATTTAATCCACACAACGGAGCAGTCTTCAGCTGCCCAAGAGAATGAAATCTTGCCATTGGCAATAACACGCACGGAGTCAAAGAGTGTGAGGCTAAGTGAAGTCCGTCAGTCGGAGACAGACAGACACCGTATGATTTCACTCATACGTGGAATTTAAGAAACAAAACAAATGAGCAAAACGAAAGAGAGAGAGACAATCCCAGACCCAGACTCTGAACCACAGCAAAGGAACGATGGTGACCAGAGGGGAAGTGGGTGGGGCTTGGCCGAATTAGGGGACGGCGAGTAGGAAAACCCGTACCTCGAGGAACACGGGGTAAACACAGAGTTATCGCATGCCTGTGTTGCTCACCCAACATGACACTGTATGCTAACTACAGTGGCATTAAAACAGACACTGAAACGTGCATTAAAGAAGACCCGGGCAACTGGCTAGCCATTGTGGTAAATGACAAAGATTTAGAGTTTGGCATCAAATCAAACTAACTTTAATCTCAGTTTATAGAATTCAATGAAAAGTATGAAACTTCAAGAAAAAAAAATATGAGCATGTGATCTCAAGGCCAATGGGTTTTATGTATTCATTTGCTGTTTGAAGATTTTAGGTTTTTAAGTCCTCTCTACACCCAATGTGGAGCTCGAACTCAGGACCTCTGGATCAACAGTCACACGATCTTCTGACTGAGCCAACCAGGCACTCCCAGGTGAATGCATTTTAAACGTCTCAATCTATTTTTCTATTATAATTATATGCACAAGTAGACACACACACATTCATTTATTGTAAAAATATGAAAAGACATCAGAAGCATTTTAGAAGCGTACTAAGGTGGTCTCCGTCTTTCAAACATCAGCACCTTCTGCAACATTACCAATCTTACCTCATACAACCTGAACAAACTGAGGGCTTTGGAAGGCAGAGGGCGGGGGTTGGGGGAGCCTGGTGGCGGGTATTAAGCAGGGCACGGATTGCATGGAGCACCGGGTGGGGCGCACAAACAATGAATTCTGGGACACAAAAAATAACATAAGATGTTTAAAATTCCATTCTTAAATTGTTGAGCCAACTGTCTTTACCTAGGTCCGTGCTTATGCGTTCTCCATCAAAGTCTACTTTGTTCCATAGGACACAGCTTGGTCACTAACAGGTGACTGCTCCTCGGGGGTAGAAAACCCCCCTTTAGACATTTAAATTCATGGTCAACATCCTGCAAACAGCCCATCTCAGAGGGACTGCAGTCCTTGGCTTTCCCAGAATCTGCCTGACCTTAATAACCACGGGTTCCTTTCCAATACTCAGAGGTGGACTTTTCTAAGCCTAAAATGTCAGTGCCGCCTCTAGACCGCCACGAAAGGTACTGCCTTTCCCCCGTCCTAAACTTCCTCCCAAATCCCGAATCCCCTTACAGCACTGGTTTCCTCTTGACCACGCATGCCCCCCTGTACTGTAAGACTCCATCGGGCCCTTTTAACCTCTCCCCAAATGAAATGTACAGGCAGCGTAGTCTGTCTGCATCGGGTATCACAACCATTACAGAAAACAAAGGCCACTGCCATATACAGCAGAAATAAAGGAAATATCATTTCTAATAAGTTATCTTTTTAAATATGGAGATGATTGGGCAGCAGGATAACAGAGGGCCGAGTAAGGCTGCACACACCTGCTCCTGTGTGTTTGTTTTTGTCTTGTTTTGTTTCAGATTTTATAGATATATCTGACAGAGAGCGCCAGCACAAGCAGGGGGAGCAGCAGCAGACAGAGACGGAGAAGCAGACTCCCCAGTGAGCAGGGAGCCCGATGCAGGACTCAATCCCTGGACCCCGGCATCATGACCTGAGCCGAAGGCAAAGGCTTCACCGACGGAGCCACCCAGATGTCCCTGCTAGCTCTCATTTATAAAGAACCTCGGACAGAAGAAAGAAAACATAGTTCACCTGGTAATGATACTTTTGGAAAATTACGAAATTCTGAAAACAGGGAAGTGTGTGTGTGTGCATAGTTGTAAATGGAACATAAATACAGAAATGTCTCGTGAGCCCTAATGCAGGAGTCTTACCCACAACTCAGCGAGGAGCACTATCAAAAGTAGTGCGATTTTCTCAAGCCGTGAACGGCTCTTTCTGATATTCTCAATGAAACGCAGTAAAATATCTCTTTGACCTACCTGCCGGTTGTAATCCTAGAATCCTCAGTGTATATTAAAACCACAGGGGCACCTGCTGGCTGAGTTGGTAGAGCGTGCAACTCTCGGGCTCAGACTTGTGGGCTCGAACTCCACACTGGGTATAGAGAGTACTGAAAAATAAAATCTTAAGGAAAAAAAAAAAAAAACAACCAAGAAGAGAATGCCTTGGGTTTCTATGTACGATACGGTGGTTTTTAGCTTCCGAGAATCATACACAACTTTCTCCCAGGGTCCCTGAAAAAAAGGTGTGTGACGCGGGTGCCTTGACGCAGGTGCCTCTGTCTTGAGCAGAACGCTAGCACGTGGGACAGCGTCTGTGGGATCACCTCTGTACCTGTGACAACTGAAACAGGCCCTCCTCCGAATCCCAAAACACCCTGGGAAGGAGGAATGCCATCCCACTGAAAACCACCACGTCTCCATCCGTTCCCAGTTCATGCTCTTAGCGTCGCCGTGGGATACTATTGCAGAAGTTTGCTATTTTTTTGTAAAGATTTTATTTATTTATTTGACAGATCACAAGCAGGCAGAGAAGCAGGCGGTGGGGGGGGAAGGCTCCCCGCTGAGCAAAGCGCCCGATGTGGGGCTCGATCCCAAGACCCTGAGATCTTGACTTGAGCCAAAGGCAGAGGCTTTCACTGGCTGAGCCACCCAGGCGCCCCCAGAAGTTTGCTATTTCTTATGTGTCTGTTTCTCTGTACCCCTTGAAACACAGTTTGCTCACATTCTCAGCTTTCCCCTGCTCCGTACGTCCTTCCTCTACACCTGTGCTTACCTTTGTGCAGGTTAGTATTTGCAGGTGAAACATTCTCAGTAACACACACTGACACTTCTTAAGCAAGGGAAATGGATATGCTTATTAGCCAAGTTAAAGGGAAGTGCGTTGTAAGGATTTTCATACAAAGAATTAAAGGACATTGAACTGAGGAGAACTTAAGAACAAAATATAAAACGTTAAGCTCACAGATTTTTTATTTGTTTTCATGTGAGATGACGGACACCTGGGTGGCTCAGTTGGTTAAGCGTCTGCCTTCCGCTCAGGTCATGACCCGGGGTTCTGCTCTCTTTCGCTGTCTCTCTCTCGCTCTCTCAAATAAATAAATGAAATCTTTACATAAAAATAATAATAATGTGAAATGATAGCAGTAACAAAGTTGTTTTTAGAAAATCATAAATGCCTTAATACATTAATCAATACATCTAGATATCAGAATGGCCAGAATGTGCTGTCATATTAGAAAAGTCAAATTTAACTTCAAGCAATAGCTACGTGTGACCTACTGGCATAGAGCACTTGGCTATTAGTGTGAATGAAGTCATTTTCACTCCTCCAAGAAACAGGCTGCTGTTCCCTTAGCGGCTTGGGTGACAGTGTTGCCAGGGCTGGACACAGCGTCATTAAACCCCGATGGCTCCGGTGCCATATCAGATAGCTGCAACCTTGGGCCTCAAATGCCCCAGGACAGTGCCAGCTGTGTCTTAAGGCTGCGGCCACGTATCCCCTTTCAGGGCGGAAAGAATTCATCCGTGCCCTCAATGATGTGGTGCTGACAAGACTTCTCAACTTCTCTCAGACGATGAATGAGTCCTAACAGAAGGCTTGGAATGCAGACCAACTCCTCAAGAGTTCAAACTTTATTAGAAATACGTATCTGCACGATGACAGACGCTGCCCCTTCTGCCCTACCCCGAGCTGTGGCTCTACCAGGAGCTTTACAATCAGCAAATTCATCTCAGTTGCGCTCCTTTCAGTAAATATCTCGTGGGCACTCTCCACGCATAAGGCACAAAAGCCTCCGGAAATAGAGAAATGCACGTAAAAGGTCACCTACACTGGTGTTCACGGGAAGACAGTCTGATTATTACCCATCTGAGCGTTTGCACTCCTCAGGCTGCAAGAAATGAGAGTCCCTTTGAATGTCAGCAAATGGTGCCTAAGGAACACCACAAGGAATGTCTTCTATTCCTGGCTCCAGCCGGCTTTGATGGGCACCCTTCCTTGGGCATATCATAATACAGCTGGAAAAAACAAGGCACTGACAGGGCTGTAAAACAGAAAAAGTTTTTCAAGTGCACAGAGGAGGCAACTTCACCAAGAGATTAAAAAGGGGTAAGAGGTGAAGAAAAGCCTTCTCTCTGTATCTCTAGAATCATGTTTTACTGCCCAGTGAAAAGCAAGTCGGCTACATCCGCTGAAAGTGTCAGAACACCTAGTTCAAGCCTATGGCTGTCCATACCCCATCTGCAACCCAGCAGTGCTGCCTTTAGCTAAACTGAGGAGCAGCACTCACCTAAGTGGAAACAATGAACTTACTGAGCTGACATCAGAGATGGATTCGTGCCCACGGGGAGCACCAGGGTGTCAGAGATCACCTGATCCAACCGTCCCAGCACTACTGCTTTCCCCACAGTGACAGAAGAGGGCTTCACATCACCTCCTCTCTCTCCTGCATCTCTCCCACACACGGCCGTGCCTCTCAGGTGGTCCGAGGGAGAGGGGCTGAGGAACGGCACCTCACCAGGGAAAGACTGTGGACACCGTAGCTGTAGCTGAGGGCGCTTCGCAACCCCAGGACCATAAAGAGGCCACGACGCGGAGATCCGGAACGGGCGGTCCAGTGCAATCCGAGGAGAGACCGGGAGAGCCCGCGGTCGGAGGCATCCGGGAAACAAGAGGGGCTCCAAGTGTCACAGCGGAGAGGAGGTGGGGTAGCAGACGATCGTCGCGGAAGAAGGGGCTAAAAGCAGGTCACCAAGTTTGCGCTGTGAATAAAAATGACTAAGTATGGTCCTGTCCCTCCAGGTCATAAAAGGAAAGCTTCCAGGAGTGAAAATGGCATTTGCTGGCTCTCCGAACAGAGCTCATAAAATCTACAAGACTCCCAGCCTGGCTGCGACGTGAGTTTCTTCCGTCAGACCCTAAGAACTGAGGCTGAGCTGCTGTGCGCAGGACAGGATCTGACAGCTGGTTTGGAGCCAACTGCATTAGAAATGTGAAATACTCATAAAATGAAACCATTCTGAGCTCCCCCACCTCGCTGCGCTCTAGACGAGGTATGTCTCTCACAGTCTCGGTTGTGATGAGCTCTGCCACGGCGGAGGCCTTGCCCGTATCACAGGAGAAACCCGCAGCAGTGCAAACGAATATGCAACCGCCAGCACAGGCCCCTCCTGCCGGGGGTCGCTCAGAAGCCGTCCCTCCGTCTTCTGACTCCACTGGCGCGGCTGACACTCGCGTCCCACATGTGGGTTTCAGGCCGTCACCCCGGGGTGAGTGTCGTGATGGAAATCAATGGCCGAATAATCTCTTTCCCCCCTTATCCAAGGCATCCTGTGGAATCTCATTATTGAAAAGATTTTGTTCCTGCCAGTAGGACGTGTTGTCCTTTGGTCATAAACCTAATTCACAGCCAACAGCAGCCTGCACTGTACTGGTATCTACCAACTTACCACGCCAGCTTCTGAGGACAGGATCGGCCTGAGGACGGAAGTGTGGCAAAAGGGGGACTCAGGATAAAATGGTATTCCTCGTTCCCTCTAAGCTCCTTCCGTTTCTACTTCCATTAGTCTGCTATCTACTCGTGGTTTTCTCCAGTTTTCTCTTCAGGTTTCTCTTTTTTCAAGCTCTTAACTCTCTGCCAAGAGTCGCCATGTCCAAGGAACAATGACAGGGCTATTCTGACTTCTTGGCTATGTCTTTCATTCCTGAACCATTTTAACACTCACACAACCCCAGATACTTCTTTTTGAAGGAAATTTAGAACTCATTAGGTGACAACTAACTTGAAAAGCATTTCCCAAATGTTTTTGTCCTCTCCTGAGCAAACAACTGAGTAACAGTTACCTTGTGAGCCAAGCAAATGTCTCCAACATAAATGCTGGCTTTGCCAGGAAATATGAGTCAAGGTATTTGAAAAGCTGCCGTGAAACGAACACTTGCATCACGGGCCAGGAGGGCCTCCGAAACGCCTGAGCTTTCCACCCTCGGCACCTGCGCTGGCCCAGGCTTCCTTCCCAACCTACCTGAGGGCGGGCTCGGGACATCCAGGCTGAACCACTCATTCCCCAACACCTTTTTCTCTTGAAATTTTTACTTAAAATCCAATACATCTAATCATGTAAATGTTGAAAATTCTAGGCAAATAGAAATCTCAAGGGTAGTCTATGCTTATGGCCACAATTTTGGATGGGTTGAGTTCTTCAACCTACTATAGGTTCTACTATAGGAGTTCTACAACCTGCTATAATGTGCTCCAGCGGCTCTCGAGCAGGCGGAGCTCCGTGCAGCCTTCGGTCCCCCAGAAGGGGTGGGCGCAATGTCCAGACCGCGTATCTCGTGGGTGGAGGCCAGGGCTGCTGCCAGACCTCCTCCAACGCCCAGGACAGCCCCTGACCATGACCCAGCCAAACGGTAACGGTGCGCAAGCCGAGAACGGTGGCTCACTTGGACCTGTATCTTCTCAAGAGAAGAGCTGGAAAAGTGACAAACTGCCTTCGGAGCAGATTCTCTAAATTGTCACTGCTTGTGAGAATCTGTACGTAAATATGACCAAAACCGATCTGGGTTAGCAAACTGTCTTCTGGAAACTAAGACTGCTTCTATCATCGTCCCAAGTGTGGCTTCCTGTTTTCCTAAAGAAACACTTGGGAAGTTCTTACTCTGAATGCACCCCCACTTGATGAACTTTGCAGAAAACAGGTTGAAGAGGTATGTGAAATTTAATTGAAAACATTCCACGTTGGTTCCGTCTCTCTTAAAACGCCACGCGGATTTCAAAAGTAAAGGTGACGTTTACGTGACAATCATAACTCTGCACTCTGCAGTCTGGACAGCAGAGGCGTATCTGTCGGTATCAAAAGAGGAACCGGTATTTGCCATCTCTAAAAACTCAGACGAAATTCTTTCCTTCTAGACCCTGATCACGGCTGCTTCCTGAGCGGGCACCAAGTATAGGTCTCAGCTCATTTAAAATGCGAGGGTTATACCCGAGGAGCACCTTAACAAAGCTGTCACCGCGGAGGGGCTGCTCCGTGGTGGGGACTGGGCATGGGCCATTTACAGCTGCTGGGACCTGGCCCTTGGGAACCCCTTGGGTCCTTACAGCCTCTGTTGTTCTGGGCAGCAGAGTCTGCATGGGCCCCCACCGAGGAGAGAGGGACGAAGCCTGTTGGTCCCAGAGAGAGCAGCTGGGCCCCGTGCAAAGTTCTGCTCCCTGCAGCTTACGTATCCAGAGACGGTGCCTGGACGAGGCCCTCCCGGACGATTTCACTAGCTCTGATCTGCTCTGCTCCTCTATGTGGCCTTCTCTGCTCCCTGTCCTGGAGGAAAATAATCACGTAACTGCCTTCATTCATGAGCTCCCATTTCCACCCAACATAACACGGGCTCCCTCCCCCCACCTGCTGGATGTGGTTCAGGCTCAGTCTGCACTGAAGTGCCCCGTGGTGGCTCTTACTTCGAACTCTTCCGTTTCTCTGTGAAAGACATTTTGTGGTTCTACAAGGAAGTGGTCAAGAAAGGGGATGGGGGGCGCCTGGGTGGCTCAGCGGGTTAAAGCCTCTGCCTTCGGCTCAGGTCATGATCCCAGGGTCCTGGGATCGAGCCCCGCATCGGGCTCTCTGCTCAGCGGGGAGCCTGCTTCCTCCTCTCTCTCCGCCTGCCTCTCTGCCTACTTGTGATCTCTGTCTGCCAAATAAATAAATAAAATAAAATAAAATAAAATAAAATAAAATAAAATAAAAAGGGGATGGGGCTCCTGGGTGGCTCAGTCGGTTAAGCACCTGCCTTCAGCCTCTGGTCATGATCTTGGGATCCAGTCCCAAGTCGAGTCGTGTATCGGGCTCCCTGCTCAGTGGGGTCGCTGCCTTTCCCCTTCCCTTAGCCCTTCTCCTCTGCATTCTCTTTCCCTCTCATAAATAAGTAAAATCTTGGGGCGCCTGGGTGGCTCAGTGGGTTAAGCCTCTGACTCCTGCTCCGGTCATGATCTCAGGGTCCTGGGATTGAGGCCCGCATCGGGCTCTCTGCTCAGCAGGGAGCCTGCTTCCTCCTCTCTCTCTGCCTGCCTCTCTCTCTGCCTACTGGTGATCTCTGTCTGTCAAATACTTGTGATCTCTGTCTGTCAAATAAATAAATAAAATCTTTTTAAAAATACGTAAAATCTTGAAAGTTAAAAAATAAAGAAAGGAACTAGATCTAGCATGTACTTTGAAAGCAAGCTGGGCATTTAACAAGAAGCGATACAAACTCCCAGAATGTCTCTAGATTTCTTATCGGGCAGCATTTAATAGCAACGGTGTGAGCATCCCACATGACACGGAGACGAGAGAATGTTTCTGTTCTATGCAAAGCGATCATTTCTACGAAAAATCCCTAACATCCACCTGCTAACTGCCCGCTAGGCTATCGCAGTCTGCACCGTCGCAGCATAGCCACGTGGTTGTGATTAGTGACGCATTAAGATCCGAAGAGGAGCCTGACCTTCTTTACGTAATGAAATCGGGTCCGCATGTCCCGTAAATGAGGGCATTTCTTGCATGTAAACATTTCCCAGCTGAGCAAAGAGTGTGCTTCTCCCTCTCCCTTTGCCTCTCCTTCTCCTTCTGTCAACTAAACAAATAAAATCTTAAAGAAACAAAACAAGAAAACAGAGCTACTATTGCCAGAGGAATCCTAAAGGGATTTCTTCAGAAGTTTCACTTCGGCGCCAACAGGAGCTGCAGGACGAACTCCCCAGCAGCGAGCTTGCCCGGCACGGAGGGCCCTCGGCTCCACAGCAAGTGCAAGTCCTCCCCTGTGCCCCCTGCACGTGTTCTACAACCCACTGTGCACAGAGCGCACCGGCATATCAGTGTCTGCACAGTCGCTTCTCAGTACGGAGTTTCATTCCAGAACACAAGCTGTGTTACCCTCACGACAGTTTTCCGCTGTGTTTGTAAATATGGATTTTTTAAAGATTCTCCTTAAATTGTTAGACAGAGAGTTACCTGGTAGGGAAAAAAATGAACCTCTTTAACACTGCAAGCAAGATTTGCTACTCGGAAGAGCACGGGCTGAGCAGGTAGACAAGCAACCAACTCCGGCCCGGAACAGAGGCAATCCTCGTAATCCCTAAGCTGCCCAAGACTCAACCAGGCCGAGACAGAGGCCTCCCCCAGCCTTAACAGACACGGGAATGCTGCCACTTCTGAAGACACGGATGGACATTAAGGCCACGACACTGAGTGAAATAAGCCAGAAAGAGACAAACAGCCCAGTCTCGCTTTTATGTGGACTCTAAGAAAAAATCAAAGTCAAACTCCTCGAAACAGACTGCAGGAAGGTGGCTGGTGAGGGGCTGTGAGTGGGGGAAAGGGGATGCCTGGGTGCAAACGGTACAGGTTTACAGGGTGAAGGAGACCTGAGCTGACCTACGGCACGGGCACTACTTTCGGTGACACCGAATTGCGTGACTGAAATGCGCTAGCACCGGGGAACCGAGATGGTCTCGGACACGCACAAGAAGGTAAAAACGGGAGGCTCTGGCTGTGTTAGCTCATGGGACCCTCTCACGACAGATAGGTGCCTCAAATCATCCAGCGCCAGACTCTGTCTCACTGTTCATCAGTGATGCCTCACACGTGCTGGGGGCGGGGTGGGAGGGCGGATGCGGAAACCACGTTAGCAGCGCCCCCGGGAGGACAGGTCTCTACAAGGCTCAGGAGGGCCTGGTCTGTATGACATTCGGAGTCTGTATCATCAGATTAAGTTTCAGAACAGGGTCAGGAGAAGAAGTAACACGCAAAGAGAGCCTTCGACCACGGAGCACTCGAGTGAAGCTTCCAGTTACTGCCGGGCCATGTGCAAACACAAGCCCGCCTCCCAGCAGCAGCTCCGGTGCTCAGGAGGGTCAAGGGGGTGAAGCAGGGCTGGGGGCAGGTTAGGTGGGTCTTGGGTGGACACAGAGGTAACAGCGCACGGAAACACAGAGCCACCAGGTGCGTGATTCCTGGGCTGCTCTGCTGCGCGTGTGCCTGTGCGTGACCCACGCTTGCACAGACAGAGGGAGCGAGATACTGAGGAAGGGCTGAGAAGAGTTAGAAAGTGAAGGTCCCCCCCCCCAAGTCCTTGAAGCCTCAGGATTCTGAGAGCTCCTTCCCCAGAGTGGCTGCGGCGGGCCAGCAAGCTCCGATTTGCATTTGAATGCCAACCCTGGCGACGGCCTTCTTTCTCAGCGCCAGTGGAAACTCAAGTTGGCAGCAGTACTGCAGCTCTGGTCTTTCCAGAGGGACAGACTCCAAAGGTTTCAGGCACAGGACCTCAGTTCCCAGATCCTGTGAGGAAGGACGCAGGAACCGTGTGCCAAGGCGGTTCCTCTCTCAGCTGATCCCAAGGAAGGCCGTAAGGCTTGTCAACAGAGCGCTGGTGTCCTTCTGTCCAAACCACCGGTGACTGCCATGTGTCTTCGGGCCGCAGTCCCCGGTTCTCTGCCTACAGACGGGCAATTCAGCTGCGTTCAGGATGACTCAACCAACCCGCAGGCTTCCCGGCTTCGTAAAACTCGGGAGCCGGAGGAGGAGGCTGCTACAATAAGCTGCAGCAAGCTACGACATCGTTTCACTATTTGGGTACTGAGGACAAAAAGGTGCTGAAGATGAGAATCTGACGTGCAGAGAAGTTCAAACTCTATCTACGTCCATTTTTAAATAAAACACCAGGTTCAGGAGCTAGCCAGCACTGCCACAAACACGGCTGCTGTCACGGGACGGAAAACACATTCTGCAGACCTTAGGTCCAGACGCCCAACAGCCAGGGTGTGAGGGGAGGGCAGGGTAAAACCAAGCACCACGGACAGGTCTTTTTTCCTTGTGGGACAGCGCCCCCTGCAGGAACAACGAGCGGCGTCCCTTCCACAGGAAAGGCTTTTCCCCTAACCTCTAAGGGTCTGGAATTAGATTTCCTTACTTCGGAGAGCTGCAGGTGAGATGTCCCCCCAGGGAACCTCAGATGGAAGGGATACTATGTTGCACTGATTCAGCTCACAGCAACATGCACCCATAAACCAAACCGGCTCTTTCTTTTTTGGAACACAATGTTAAACACGTTACAAAAATGTGCAGAAAAGGAAGCTGTCTGTCCACCCTCTATAACAGATACACCCAGAATGCGATGAAAACAAAACAAAACAAAACGCAACACAAACTGCAGTTCACCCCTGGGGAAACGAATCCCAAGTCAGGGAGTTAAAATCTAGCAAAGCACATTTCTGCAGAGAGCTTCTTGCCTGACGATGACCCGTAATCGAGGAACGAGGCCTTCACTGTCCTTATTGCAGATACAGCGATTCCACCATCTCGTGTACTCTGAGTCCCTGCACTTAAGTTCTCAGAATTCATGTACGTGGATCAAACTAATTGTCGTCAAGTTCTCAGAATGTAGCCAAGCGGTGAAAACAAATGGAAAACGGCAAAGTAGATAATCGTCCAGAATCTTCTTTAAAGAAATGCTGTTCAGAGAACACGGGTGCCGCAGGTTGGGTCATCTGGGACTCGATACGGAGACGGGTCCTGCACGGGGGCCTTGGAAAGACGATTGGGTGGAAGGAGCCGTTCGCTGGACTCCAGCGCCACCCGGCCAAGGTCCAGCCAAGCCCACCGGAGGTGAGGCCACATACGCCTCTAAGCACCGTCCCTCCCGCAAGCAGCCTTTGCATGCTGGTCCCCTAGTTCGGGCGGTGCAGCTACGGCAACGGGGAAGGAGCTGCCTCCCGCCCACACAGTCCTCCCTCTTCCTCATCTCGGTTCAGGGATCCCACGTCTTCCAGGACGACCCCGCCTCTCCTCCGGGGGTAATGAAGTACCGACAGGTCAAGAGCACCCACGGCAGCCTCCGGTGCGACAGCTCACTGCACGTCTGGTATCAGCTCTGGCGGCTTCCCTGCGGCAGGGACAGGAACCCTCGTGCCTGCGGGGTCTGAGGCCAGACACCCAGCTTCCCCGCACGCATGGCCGTGGCACCCCGTTGTGCTGAAAGCAGACCCCTTGGGTGATACACCTCTTCCTCCCTGCCCCCGTCACCTCACTGTGTGCCTACCTCTTCCGATGAAGGTCAAAAATGATGACCCCTCGTTTCTGTGCCTAATGCAAGCAGGGAGTGGAATGGGCCCCGGCTGCAGGTAGCACACAGCTTCATGGGATTCTTTCTGGTCCCCTGGCAGAGGTGTCCTGCCCTGGGGACGGGCCGCTCTGACCTTGCAAAGTTGAGAGCGGCACACACAGAAAGTGCACAGTCCCCCCGTGGATCAGTGGGGGCCATGCCTCGTCTCCCCCCTTGCGTTCAGAACCCAGATTCTCTTCGGAGACTGGGTGTACATTCAGCCTGTGAGGGAAGGTGCGTTCTGCGCACCAGAACACAGCACCCCAGCCTCGCAGGCAGCCTGCCTGCTCGTTTTCCGGTCATCAGCTCCTCCTCCCACCCTGAGTCTCGTCCAGGTGCTGCCTGAAATGTGGCCAGTGCTCAGCAGCTTCTCCCTGAGCTCTTCCCTTTTGGCTCACAGAATCAGGACCTCGGCAAGGAGCCTGCACTTGCGCGCCGCCCAACACCAGGGGGCGCGCTGTGTACACGATGACTCGGAGCCGTGGTTCCCGGCACTGCGGCTCCTGCGGGACCCAGATACCCCTACAGTAGGGAAAGCTCATCTCTAAGTCCACAGGCTCAGAGACCCCCTTTTATACTGAGAGACTGCTGTTACACTCGAATGTTATCAGGGAGTTTTATCGCAACACTGTCATCTATTATTTGGCTCCTGGAAATGCTACACAATTTATGTATTATTTGTATGTACCGGAAGAACCACTATCACCTTTTATGATCATTGTCTCTAGGGCCGTCCTAACAAATCAATAAGCCATTGTGTGTGTGTGTGTGTGCGCGCGCGCGTGCACGTGCACGTGCATTCTGAATTATTTATTCTATATTTAAAAAAGAAAAATTTTTTTAAAGGTCTGTTCTGTGGGAGTGACAAGCATATTTTTTAAATAGAAGCAATGGGAAACTGCCTGTGTTTCCGTGGTACAGTTTTCCTTTGCTATTGACTTTTCTATCTGTGCTTTGTAAGGGTCAGAAAAAGTTTTGAACGGACACCCAAGTGCCTCAGTGGATTCAGCGTCTGCCTTAGGCTCAGGTCATGATGTCGGGGTCCTGGGATCGAGCCCCGCATCAGGCTCCCTGCTCAGTGGAAAGCCTGTGTCTCCCTCTACCTCTGCCTGCCGCTGCCCCTGCTTGTGTGCGCTCTCTCTCACTTTCCCTGCTTGTGCTCTCGCTCTGACAAATAAATAAATAAAATTTAAAAAGAAAAAGACCTTTTGAGAAACTTGAAATACTAAGATGCTTCCCCTGGGGAAAAAAAAAAATGTAATTATGGAGATGCACATACAGTTTTCAGTTGGTCATGACCTCCCTAGAGATTTTGCAAGTTTGAGAATCTGTAAGAATAAAAGAGAATATGCACTGGGTTGGGGTTCAAAGGAGTTGGTGATGATGACGCTGGTTCTACCATTCACTGCTTGGCCTGGAGCTCCGGGGGGGCCACAGTGTCAGCCGTGGCGTGAGTGCAGTATTCTACAGTCACGTCTGACGCAACCATCAGCTGGGTGGGGGAAACTTCTGCCCAGAGCTACGTACTTACTTTTTCAAAAAATGAGATTAATGTTTTTCACCTTATACTTACTGCTGTGATTTTCTACAAATAGCTTCTTTGTCCTAAACTTTTCTATGTTTACTGACCAAACTGATTCTCAAACGCTACACCTTTCTCATAAAATAAAGTGTTTGCCTTTAGGGATCCCCCCCCCGAATGTGGTTATAAAATCTAATAATATCCACATTGTATTCAGGCACCTGTGTGTCTGACGGAGCATGCTTTGACGGGTTATTTCAGGGGGTATGCAGCGCACAGTCCAAAGGCTAGGGCTGCAGGCAAAACTCCCAGATCTCCACAGTTAGTGAATCTTTGTTGGGATCGAGATGCTGAGTGATATTTGATGACATGACGACGTTTCCTCTGGTAGCAGCTCGGCTACGTCATTTCAATGAACGGATCTGTTCGTATTCCTTCCACTTGTACTATACTCACGGTATCCCAGTGACTAAGCTATGAGGGTGCCCTGAAGTGTGAGACACACACCGGCCGGCAAACGGTTTGGGAGACGCTCGATCCGGAGACGCCCCATGCACAGTAACGCTCAGAGACGACATGCGGCACAGGGATCTAGGAGCTGTGCTGGGGGTGCGCGGGAGGATCAGAATGCGGACACACACACACACACACACACACACACACACACAGCCACCTGGAGAAAGCTGCAACCAGAAGTTCGAGCTGGCAGGAAACAGAGTAGCTGGATGCAGCTGGACCACTCCTGGCACCGAGAACCAGACAAGGGGTGGAAAGAGAACAGAAAGCTGTGGCGAAGGGAGACACTCGCGGGCGACTGTTTTCCTATTTTCTAATAAATAATATGGCCCTAAAGTTATGGCAGAAAGAAAACAAACGAGCAGCTGTATCGTTCTGCGGAGAAGTGATGTAGATCACAGCCATGCGTCTTCCTCACAGCATCACTGACCGCGCTCTAAGTCTGAGCCCTTTCTGGACCTTTATTCTCCAACTTCTACTGAAATAACTTACCTTTACACGTCTGCTTCTTCGATGGCTGGAACCAGGATTCATGAAATAGCATTTGAAAGGGCTGAGAGATCTCTGCACAAATAGATACAGTATTTTAAAAACAGGGGACAGAGCGGGGGAGAGAGAGAGAGAAAATGCTTCCCACTAACGTCCCAGAGTACTGTGAACGCAGCTCTCAACAAAACCGCTTCAGTAGTTGCCGACGGCTCGCCGCTGACCAGTCTGCCGACGCTTGCTTACAGAGCGGGTTAATCCGGACACGAGTCCCAAAGCTCCATTTCACTTGACTGCAGCAAGATGTTGGAATCTAGACTCTGCATCCCTAAGGTATCATGCCTTGAGTTCTTCTTTGTTGCCCTGAGGTTTCGGTCGTAATAAGAAAGGCGATCCATGTCGTACAAGACAGCTCCAAGTTCCAGAGGACTCTGACAGTCCGTGACGGGTGACTGTCAACCACAGCCGGCAGCCGGAGTCACAAATGAAGGTCCGCGACAGCAGACCACGCGTTCATTTCAATTCTCTCGGGCACCAGAACCTTGAGCAGGCACGGTGCACAGTGTCCTGTGCGGGCAAATCGGGAGGTGGGCTACAGGGCTGGGATTTTTGCTAAGGTCTTAAGCAAAAGGGCTTAACTTAAGAGAAGAGCTTAAGAAGACCTTAGAAGGGGACAGGGCATCTATGAAGTGTATGCCACAGTTTTAGATCCTTATTATCCCAAGTCGCTATAATGGGACTATTTGTCCCGTCACCCACTGACCATCCATGCTCCCTTTGTTTGGAAGAACGTCTCCCAAAGGTCCTCGTGATCAGTCATCTCGGTATAGCTTCTAAGCGTGCGTGCTGCGTCCACAGCAGTCCCCAGAGCCCGAGGGCAGTGTGGCGCACTCCTTCTGGGTGACACAGACACGTTTTCCGGGCTCCCGGCTTCACGGTCTCTAGAACAGCTTCAGAGAAGCACAAACGTGCTACCTACGGGGAAGGCGCCCAGGAACGATTTCAGTCGCCACAGCACGCAAGTTGCCAAGAGGGAGTGAAAAACAACACGCATTTCCTTTTCCCTTTCTATACGCGACAAGCGAGCCCGGCATGTTTTCTTTAAAAACATGTATTTCTATTTAAAAAGCAGGATCATGGATCCTGTCTTCTTACCTATAAAATACTGCTTCCAATCCCGGTTTTGGGGAGGAATATATTATTTAATAATCTGCATTCAATTGAGTCTCATGCCCTAAAATTAAAATAAATCATCACTTAGAAAATGGTATCTCAAAGACAAGATAAAGGCTATAGGATTTTTTAATTTTTAGGTAGGCTCGATGCCCATTGTGGGACCTGAACTCATGACCCCGAGATTAAGAGTCGCACACCCGACTCACTGAGCCAGCCAGGCACTCCAACAGCAGCACCATTCTTAAGTCTCCATAAATCCTTCTGCAAAACAGAGCAACTGAAAATAAAATGGACCCTCTACTGGCTTCCTATTGCTGCTATGCTGACCGACAAATTTAGTGGCTTAAAATGACACGCATTTGGGCGCCTGAGTCGCTCTGTCATTGAGCCTTTGGCTCAGGTCATGATCCCAAGGTCCTGGGATCGAGTCCCGCGTTGGGCTCCCTGCTCAGCAGAAGCCTGCTTCTCCCTCTCCGGCCATTCCCCCTGCCTGTGTTCCCTCTCTCACTGTGCCTCTGTCAAATAAATAATTAAAATCTTAAAAAAAAAAAAAAAAAGGTTTACCTCATAGCTCTGGGAATCAGAAGTCCAAAAAGATCTTAGGGCTCTAAAATGAAAGACAGTTGGAGTCCTTTTTGGAGGCAGTCTTGGGGAGGATTTTGTTTGTTTCTTTAAAGCCTGGTAAATTGTGGGTATCTGGCTGGCTCAGAGGATGGAGTGCACCTCCCGATCTCAAGGTCATAAGCTTGAGGCGCATGCTGGGTGTAGAGATTACTTAAAAATCTTAAGGAAGAAAGGGAGGAAGGAAGGATGGACGGACGGACAGAAAGAAGGGAGGGAGGGAAGTTGGCAGGGCGTGTGGGAGGGAGAGAAGAAGTCTGATAATTTGGTTAAAGTATGTATCTCGGTTTTACTGAGGTTACTTTTCCCAGCTATAGAGTGTGTCTATTCAACGTGCAGATTCAAATCCTCTTTCATGTAAAGGAAATCTTCTTGAATTAGAATTATTAGTATTGTGTCGTGTTTCATCCCTTCAAGATTATACACAGAGTATCCAATGGCTTCAATGTGTCGTCTCTTAAAGACGAACTACTTGGCAAGAGAGTGGAATAAACGAAAAAGCATTTAAATCATCTACTAAAAGAAAAATGGATTACGGTGACCACAGCAACTCCAATTAGCCAAATAAGGTTAAAATCCAAGCAGCCCATCTTATCTGAGATGACGTGGCAGGACAGTGAGTGCTGCGTCCACAGCAGTGGACCCTCACAAGGGTCAGATGTGTCACGGCGATGCGCAGACACAGGAAACACTTGGCATCCCCCCGCCACCACCTCACATGCAAGATCTCACGCGCACCGTGAGCCTGCAGAACCACTGCTGTAGGGTGTCCTCAACTCATTTTACCATAACTCTTGACACAAGACTGTGATCAGGGCAGGAGCTCCCGTCCGTAAGACCAGCCAACCCAGCGTGCCTTGTGCTGATGGACGTCCACCTGGAGCTGAGCCGGAGCGAAGCCAAGGGAAGGACTGGGCCAGTTCTGATGCATGTGCTGTCGCAGGCTTCTGGCGCCCAAGGAGCCCCCAGGCTATGCCGGATGTTCAGGGCTACGCAGACCTTGCCTCTCGGTCTTCAGCGGGCTAAGCAGGTGGCGGTGAGACGCCGTCTCTCTGTTTCTTTCTCGGTCACCTGTCACGTTAAGACTTCTGCGTGCTGGCCCCCAAGTAACCACCTTGAGAGAGGGAACGCGGCCAAGTGCGGACTGACTATCCTCTTCCCAAGAAGGAGGTGGGACGCTCCCGAGCTGTCGATGGCCAACAGCGGCGGCAGGAGGGGTGGCTGCAAGTCGGAGAAACGGAGGGAACTTTGTGCTCCCCCAAATCTCCTTCTAGTTTTCTTTGTTGACATTTCTCCTTTTTTATTTCTTTTTGCCTTTCTCCCCCGATTCTGGACTCACAGCTCGTCCTAAAGTTCCGCAGGGCGCTCGGTCCCACGGGAGAGCTCAGCCACGCCCGAGCAGGCTTTCACGACAGGGCCTGTAGGGGAGTCTCGCCCCGAAAGGCCGATGAGACACTTTCTCCCTCTCGGGA
Organism: Mustela erminea; assembly: GCF_009829155.1. Classification (NCBI taxonomy): domain Eukaryota; kingdom Metazoa; phylum Chordata; class Mammalia; order Carnivora; family Mustelidae; genus Mustela; species Mustela erminea. Next base: position 4,994,772 of record NC_045635.1, on the reverse strand, counting down.
GACGGCTTCTTCATGTAGAAAGAGGGGAAGCTCTGGGCGAACAAGGGGCAGGCGGACTGCGATCCTCTCTTGCGTGGGTTCACCGGCCTCCTCTGCGGCGGCGTCTCCCACACACGTGCTTGGAGAGACGGGACCGTTGGCGGCAGCCCTGCTCCTCTGCGCTTCCTTACCGTCGGCGCCGTGCTCGAGAGCCCGTCAGGTCAGCAGCCTGCACAAGGCTCTCCTACAGCTGATCGGCAACACAGTCCTACATGGGATCCAAGTAAATCCGTCCGCACTGTCCGCTCCCACCGTTGCCCTATGGAAGCCACTGCGCACCTGCTCGTACACCTCGGCGACCTGCTGAGCGGCGCGGGACCAGCCACGGTGCCCCACGGCGTCCCCGTGAGAGGGTCGGCATGGACACTCTCACGGGCCACCTGTGCAGTTGCAGGAAACCGTGTTTCCGCTGTGACACGGGAGTTGACGTGCTGGGCCCTCTGGTCCCGGGGCGCTGCAGGGTGGGCGTGCTTCACCCCTTCTTTCCTCACCAAGAGCCTCTCCGCTCTTCTCCCTCTGTGGCATCAGTGCGCCTTCCGCGATGCCGCTTCCCTGACTTCTTCCCCCTCAACAGTCTGCATCGTAAGTTCTCAGAGTGACCACACAGACACGGGCGCCCCAGGGCCAGTGCCTCGAGGCGGGAGCACTACGGCCCTGAGGACCCAGCGCACACAGCAGAGCGGAGTCAGTCCTCGGGCCGCTGCCCGCTTCCCAGACTCCTGCTTCCCAGCCGTGAAAGGATCGCGCGGGGGCGCGCTGCAGGGACAGGAGAGAGCGCGGGGGGGGGGGGAGCCTGCAGGGACAGGAGGGAGCGCGGGGGGGGGGGGCTGCACCGGACAGGAGGGAGCGCGGGGGGGGGGGGCGCTTTACCGCACAGGAGGGAGCGCGGGGGCGCGCTTTACGGACAGGAGGGCGCGCGGGGGCGCGCTGCAGGGACAGGAGGGAGCGCGGGGGCGCGCTGCACGGACAGGAGGGAAAGGCCTTCGAGGAAGAAGTCCTGTCGGATCCTGCAGGGCTGGAAAGTGCCTCGGGAAAAGGAAAGGACAGACGCGTCCTATCCGCTGGCTTTAGTCTGCGTCGAGCTGCAAGGGTGAGATTCTCCTTCCAACAAGGCTCTTGCTCACCCCAACTCCCACAGCGTCCCCAGAAGAGCTCGGTGTTTTCGGCCTGTCGTGTGGCGCCCAGCAGGCCGTCCTGCCACAACTGCGCAGGGAGCTGTCCGCGAACTCTGCCGGGCCGCCACAGAAGCCTGGGCGAGGGAGAAGGTGGCTTCCGTGCTGCCACGTCCCTTGCTCGGTCTGCAAGATGTTTTCATTCCATCGTATGAGACACACGCGGCGCTGGAAACGTCCGTTCCACTAGTGCATGCGGACGCACCTCAGTCAAACACAGGCCGGTGACCTGTTCCTGTTCACGTCTGTGTCGCGCATCGATGTCTGCAAACTGAGCTGAACATATGCTCCAGGCACGCACCGTCCCCGCAAGTGAATCTCTAAGGAGACCCGGGGTACAGCCTCCTCGTGAGCTACCTGCCAGGAACTGCGTCTGACGCCGTGCAGGAACACGGACACAGCGGAGCAGACGCGACCACCGGCTGCCGTCTAGAGGGGAGGCGCGACGGGCCAGCACCCCTTCCAGCCAGGAGAGGAGCGCGCCCAGGATTTGTTCAAGACGGAACATTTTTACAGGGAGGAACGTGGGGCAAGTGACCGGCAAAAGAACAGAAGAAGGATGGCTCCGGGCAAGGTCATCTCTCCGCAGGGGAAGGGCAAGGGGTCTCAGCAGGTGGGTGACCGCATCTGCCTTCGGGGATGAAGAGAGGTGACCCACCGCCTCGTGGGTGCTTATCAGAAAATCGGTCACTGACCGGTGAAGACTTCCATGTCTGCCGGAGGTTCAAACTGCAATTAGGTTCAGCATGAAGCCCCAGTTTGGAGACGTGGCCTGAGGGAAGCCATTTTGGGCACATAGCTTTTTATTTTTTTAACAATAGCTACTTTCCAAGTATTTGCAGTATTTCTTCTGCATTAAATAAGAAAAAAAAAGGGGGGAATCAGCAGCAACAGCAGCAGAAGTCACCCGGCGCTGCGCGCGACGGCCTGCACATGTTCCCGTCATCCGGCTGCTGTCTCCCTAACACCAGCCCGCACAGCAAGCACCCGGCTGACGCTAACGGAAAGGGACCGACGTGCGTGCGTAGCCGTGTTCCTGGCAGATAGAGCACTTTGCCAGGGCTGGGAAAGCACCAGAATACCCACGGTCCTCTGAATGCTGAACAAGCCGGCACACCATGCTGACAATCATGACGTTCGAAGGCCCTTTCAAGAGGACGCAGAGCAGAAGACCACAGTCGGACCGGACCGAGCACCTCATCCGTCACACTGACTGTCATCAAACCTAGAGCAGACCCACCCCTGCGGGTTCTACCTGAATCCATTTCTGACCCTTGAAAGCGAGGGATGAAATCTTGGACGTGTAGAACTCACTGGAGTCGGTTGTGCCCTCTGAGGCCTACGGGGACCAGCCAGCTGGCCATACCCCAGTGACACTCCGACATCAACGTACTCCCCAAATGAGCCGCACTGAGGCCAACTGCTCCGGGAGCTTCAACGGTCACCAGTGCTCTGTCCATGTCAATACCGGCAGGTCATGAGCTGAAGGACTCCCAGCCAGAGCGGGGCGTTAGAACATCTGTGTTCATCAACCGCATCTCCTGGGACCTGCAACCCCACCCCTCCCCCACCAGGGCCTCTGTACTCGTTTCTAGGCTTCTACAACAGAACCCTGCTGACCGGGGCTTCAACTGCAGACGCTGATTCCCGCACTCTTCTGGAAGTCTGAGATCACAGCATAAACAGAGCTGGGCTGTCTCCTTAGCACACACCTGCCAGCTTCCCCCTGTGACCTCGCGTGGTGGCCCTTCTCTGTGTGTCTGTGTCTTCATCCTCTCTTATTCTAAGGGCACCGGTCAGCCGAGAGCCCAGCTGGTGACTTGGTGTTACTGTCATCACCTCTTTCCAGGCCGTGTCCCCCAGGATAGACCGTTCCTGAGGTCCCGGGGTCCGAACTCCAGCTACGAATTTGGGGGAGGTGGAGGACACACAATTCAGCCCCTAACAGTGTCCCAGAAAAAAAAAATTTTTTTTTTTCAATAAACCATAACCCTTAGCTGTGACATGCAGCCGATTTGTTTTCCGTGTGCTGTAAGGAAGGGAACCAACAATGCTCGTCCCCAGGATTCAGGAATATTCCCACACTGCACTCACATCCATCACGGAACGCCACCCTGAAGCCCACATCGGCTTCTTCCGTGCTTCCATTCACGGCAGATTTGCGCTGCGTTTAAGAAAAACCACCAAATTTGCGATACACATTTTCCAAAGCGCCCAAACAGCAGTACGAAATCCTGTCTGAAAGGTGGTGGCTTGGGACGGTGAAATTTAGGTAGGTGCTGCCTTGCAACACACTCGACCATGGAAGTTCATCAAGCTCTCGGTACAGACCGTGCTCTTGACCAACCACCTCATCCCCGTCGTGGTTGAGTGTCCGCTCCCTTCAGGAACGAGAGAGAAAGAGAAACAAAGGGGAAAATGTCGGTTTATACAGCGACAAAGAACCACCAAATGAGAAGATCCGTAGAACAGTTAGAAAAACAAAGAGGAAGATAAATATTAACTTTGTGAAGGTTCGTGAGGAGAGTACGCAAATCTCCGTACCACGTACCACCCAACGTTCTTGCTCAGGAATCTAGGAGCATTAACGACCATGAAGACTAGACAAATAATTATAAAATAATTTGAACCAGAGGCTTAAAGGAAAACATGTGAGTTTGGGTCTTCAGTTCCTTTTCACTATATGAAAGATGCATATAAAACACCATAAAGTCTTTCTTTTTAAGATTTTCTTTATTTATTTACTTGAGGTAGAACGGGGAAGAGGGACAAACTGAACACAGCCCACCCTGAGCTCCATCTCAAGACCCCCAGGACCATGACCTGAGCCGAAATCAAGAGTCATGGGATCAACAAAATGAGCCCGTCAGGAACCCCATAACGCACCACAGCATCTGACTCAACAACAACATCAGGCACCCGTGCTTCTTACAGCAGTGAGGCTAGAGTCCGAGCGACAAAGGGCGTTAAGAAGTGGACAGTCTTCTCAAAGGACTCCCCGTTTTGAGAGGAAATAAATACCAATGTTCACAGTATGACAGTTCAGGGGGAAAATGCATGAACTAAATTCCTGGGGCTGGAGGTCAACTCCTGTGGGGACCGTTTCCTCTTCTTCGTGCCACGGATGTCCCCTACTGTCCACCCCAGTGCCTCTGCTTGGAGGTCACTGGGCCCCTTGCCACCAGTACTCACTCACTTTCTGGGACACCCCCCAGCCCCTGTAGGGAGTCCTGACGATGCACCGGGTTCCCTGCTGCACACAGGGGCAGGCTCCCTGAGCGAGGCCCCGCCGTCCCCCTCACCGACAATCTGCACCCCGCTGGGCATCCCTAACCGCGTGCTAGCACCGCACCCTTTCTAAAGCCGCTGTGCCCCAGATTTTCAAGCTGCAAGCAGGGAAAACGCCCCGCGTGCCTGGCTTTCCTTCCCCTCAATCTCCCTGCTGGCCTTTCCCACTGCAGGTAACTCCAAACGACCACGGAGATCTGCTAATGAGCCACGTAAACGTCTTATTCCCTTCTTGCTGCCCCTCCACCCCGGACCACGTAGAGTGTTGGGGGGGGGGTAGTTTTCCTTTAAGTCCGAGGTCTGCAGGCCACAGCCCCAGGGAGATGAAATCGAGCCTCTGTCCTGGGTGTGTACGGCCCGATAGGTAAGAATTTGGAATTGTGGACATTGACTTTAATGGGTGAAGAAAGTCAAAAGAGGATTTAGTGACACGTGAAAGTGATTTCCACTCAGATGGAGGGGCTTACATGACCTGTTTGGGACTCAGCCACGCTCCTCGGGTGAAGCACAGCGGACGGGCCTTTTGGACTGCGAGGCCGGGCCCGCAGAGGCGCGAGTGGACAATGTCTTCTCTCCGAGTGCTACAGCATCCGTCTGCGGCTCCCAGCGAACACTTCGCCTGGCTCTCTCTGTTCTAGGACTGAAGCGACACTTGACATTCAGGCCACCGCGTCCCTTTTCATATGTAAAGGCGGCTGTAAATCCCCCTTCTCCCTGATAAAGCCTGACTTTCAGGACGGGTTCTCCAAAAGCAGGGGGCTGGGGGAGGGGGCGGTGAACAATGACCTCATTTCTGCTTCCCTTTCCTGCTTTAGAAATCCTTATGGGCATTTCAGATAATGGATGATTCCGGCTCACTGGGGGAAAAAGCGATGCCCAAGGGCAAGCAAGAGCACCGGAGTATTTTTCAGAAAATACCACCTTCGGCAGAAATACCAACGACGGGGAGGAGGGTGGGGAGCAGAGGCGCAGCACAGAGACCGGAAGGGTCGTGAGGAATGAGAGCCCAGACCGGTGACTGAGGGGCGGGAGGGAGGCCTTCGGGGCTGAGCAGGACGCGGGTGAGCAGAGATGGGAGCGCGGGCGACAGCAAACACGGGGAGCAAAAGCCTCGAAACGGGGGTGCCCAGGCAGGTACTCTCTGAGCCCGCTGTGAGGAGACGGCAGGACATGCAAGTGGGGGAGACATAGGGACCCGCTAAAGGTAAATGATCCCAGTCAGGCAGGCTCTGGAGCAGCCGAACCCGCGCTGCCAAGAATCAAAGTCGTTTCTGTCGACGTGCGGCGAACGGCACTCGTGATGAGGGAGCAGGAGGCTGGCTGAGGACAGAGCAAAAGCTGGCGCCTTGCACCCCCTCTTCACCCGCTCCCCTCCATATGTGTAGCATTCCTCAGGCACCCCTGATCGCCATAAAACGATAAATAGTTAACTTGCAGGGATCGCAATCCTGCAGAACAGCAATCTCCCTTGCTCTACACAAGATGTCCTAGAGACCTAAACAGGGAGGTTACCTTATCAATAGCACAAATTTCCAGAGGCAAATAACTCTCGGTTCCTGAAGCCCTAATGTCCCCCTCCCACCATAAACTGGAGGAGACTGGGGTAGAAAGGAATGTAAATGATAGCAGGATCATAATGCCCCACCAAGAATCCCCCATTATCTTGATGTTAATGCCTGACCTAAAGACGACATTGATCAAGCCATAATGGCAAGGCTTCCCCCCCCCCCCCCCCCCGCACCTTGTAGGCCCTCCCTAACATGTGAGAACTCTGTTGAAATCTCCCATCCCTTCACCACCTCCCCCCCAACCGTGGGGTATAGAACATGCCGACCCTCACAACCCGGGGCAGCAGCTCTTCCTGCCCACGGGTCCTGTCCCCGTGCTTTAATAAACCACCATTTTGCACCAACGACGTCTTAAGAATTCTTTCTTTAGTCGTCAGCTCCGAACCTCCTCACCCCACTGAACCTGACTTAGGTTCTGGGACTTCATCACTCGGACCGGCCGACTAGCCGCCCCCGTGCTCCAGCCTCATTTCCGACAGGCGCCACGTGAGGGACAGCAACCACAGAGCAAAGCCACCTTAATTACACTCTGTCTCGTGAAAGCAAAGCAGCAAGTAAGAAGGGGAATGACCACAGACTCAGGAAAGGAGAAATCTGGGCATCTTACACCGTGTCTTGTGTTCTTTCATTTTCCTCACACAGTTTATGTGTCACGGTCCCCCCCACCAGGTGCTGTGTGACACGTTGTGTCTGTAATGGTCTGGTTTGTCTTGGTAAACCTCCACGAGAACTCACAGTCTGAAATGTGCATTGCCTAATCAGAAATGTCACCAGAATTAATAACTCCTTAAAGTAGCCGCCCCCGTCGTGTGACCAAATAAGACAGGAAACCTTCGTGAGTCCAGTTTACCTTAATGGATACAACTCTTGAGCCACAATAACGCATTAACGGATACAATGTGCCTCCGCAGAATTCCTTGATAGAAACGCAAAATCCTGGGGCACCTGGTGGCTCAGCCGGTTAAGCAGCCGACTCTTGACTTTGGCTCAGGCCGTGATCTCAGGGTCCTGGCCTGGAGCCTCGTGGTAAGCTCTGTGCTTGGCAGGGATCTCTCTCCCCTGCTCTCCCGCTGCCCCTCCATGAGCTCTAATCAATAAATAAATCTAAAAACCAACCAACCAAACAACAACAACAAACAATGCACACTCCTGGGAAACATTTGGAGTGTCATAACAGAAAAAGAGGATTTAAAGAAATATTTTTTCTTATTAAATATTTAACTAGAAGATTTGATTTTTTTTTTTTTAAGTTTTTTTTTTGTTTGTTTGGGGTCCCTGGTGGCTCGTTTGGTTAAGCGACTGCCTTCGGCTCGGATCATGGTCCCGGGGTCTTGGAATCAAGTCCCGCATTGGGCTCCTAGCTCCCTGGGAAGTCTGTTTCTCCCTCTGACTTTCTCTCTCTCCTTCTCTCTCTCTCTCAAATAAATAAATAAGATCTTTAAAAAAAAAAAAGAGAGAGAGAGATTTTATTTGTTTGTCAGAGAAAGAGAACACACATGCAGAGTGAGCAGAAGCAGGGGTGCAGCAGACAGAGGGAGAAGGAGAAGCAGGTTCCTCGACCAGCAGAGAGCCTGATTGTGGCTCCATCCCAGGACGCTGGGATCATGACCTGAGCTGAAGGCAGACGCTCAACCCACAGAGCCACCCAGGTTCCAGGCAAATACCCAAGATCTGATATTTCTAACCGAACACGGATTACAATCCGAATAAGTCACAGAAAGTAAGTAGTGTCTGACAGAGGAAAGGGTATCGCACTGGGTCAAGGGAACGGCATTGTATGGAGGGGAAGAACGGGGAGTCTAGTCCCGTTCCTGACCTGACCTGATGGAAACCTGACCTGCTTAGGTTTCGCCGGATGGGGGTCAGGACGTGCACCTCCATTAACTGAACATTTCCAGCAGCAGGAATTCCAGAAGTACAGACAGGCCTCTCTGAGCGTCCCCTGCTCTCCCGGGAGAGGTGCCCTCCCCATCCTCAGAGAAAGGAGGGTCCCCACCTCTGAACAGAAGGCGACACAAGGGCATCTGAACACCCCGGGTCTTGCAGAAGATCCCCCGGGAGACCTCAATGGTCCACAGCCTCGCACTCTGCATCAACTCTAGCACAGATGCGCTCATGCACAATCTGTCTTCTGGTCTCCTCACCACGGCCTCCACGCCACGCCAACTTCTACTCGACTTGCGTACTTTCCCCCGCTAATGTGTCTTCCGTTACCTGGTCCTAGTCCACAACTTAAAAGGGCAGAGGAACGAGAGACGTTTCCTCCCCTCCGTGGTACATTGTGGGGTAAGGAGTGTGAACAGGAGGACACCTCACATCTTCTCCTTTCAGAGCCGCTGACCTTATTCCATCGGATTCTTTTTTTTTTTTTTTTTTTTTTAATGTCTGGAGCTCCCAGTGTGGAGCTGGATCTAACCACCCTGAGATCAAGACCTGAGGTGAGATCAAGAGTTAGACGCTTCACTGACTGGGCCAGCGAGGCGCCCCGGCCTCTGATTCTTAAATACTTAATCCAACTTCTTGAGCGGTGACCGTGTGTGAAGCACGCTTGCGAGGTCAGCTGGCTGCCGGGAGGTCACGGTAGGAGGATCGGAAAGGGCAGACCCAGCCCGGCAGAGCCTGTGTCCTTGTCACCGGGCAACAATCCCTGGGATGGCAAAATGCTGACACTTCTGGAAGCAACGTCCCGGGCTCCTGGTCTCACGTAAGTGAACTGTGCCCTCTAAAGGCTTCCGTCAGCTTTCGTCTCCGAGATTCCACACTGGCTAACTCACGACATCCCCAGGAACTTGTGTTTTAAGGAAGAGAGTCACACAAAGCCACGCAGAAAGCATCACTGAGACATTTATGTCTCCGATTTTTCTGCCCATGAACCGTCTCTGCTTAAGCAACCACGAGAGCCGCCCCCGGTGGTGTCCATCGAAACCGATGGGCAGCACGCGCCCCGCCTGCGGGTGTCCGTCCGGCTGCCTCTGTGACAAAGCTCTGGAATCAGACTCGGCGGGAGGCTTCCCGGGGCCGTCCTGACATTGTTTTACTAATTTGCAGACGATTTCATTCTACTCCATCGGGCCTGGCATCCTTCTTGGCGATCACCAGGCAAAATCTCCAAATCACATGTTGCCAGGACTAGCCTGACAAGTAATTCCGGTCACGGGCAGATAACCCACTTTGCTCCGAGGAAGCCTTGTACACAGATCTAGCCATGTGTTCCGTCCGGCCAGCGCGTTAATGATGATGGCATCATTCAATTTATACTTTCTGCCTTTTTCGGAAACGAAGAGCAGCCCGTTGAACTCTGCCTCCGCTCTTTTTAGCTTGTTGTCATGTACCCAGGAACGACAGTTCTAATTTGCTGTGAATTCCAAAATCAAAGGATTATGGATCCAGAAATAGCACAGGGCAGAGGAAGCACAGAAGACACAGCTTCTGAACCCGAGTCTGTCCTTCTTAAAGACCTCTTCGCGCCATTTACGAATTACCAAGTGGAAACAGCTCAAGTAAATACACGTAGGGTTGAGATCTCGTAAGCACTTCTCTCATCACCGTGCCCTCACGGCACGCGCTGGGCATCACTCCGTTGCTTATTCCCCTGTTTCTGCCCCCAAACTAACAACAGTTGCCACCTGTAGGCTGCAAGCAAGACCAGGAGACGACGTGCAGTGGGAGGGAGCGTAAAGCAGCTCGAGAGCTGGCGGAGGTCAGGGCTAGGAAATGTTTAGTGCGTCTCCCCAGCTGCCATGTGAGCCCGTCACATACTAGTGCATCTCCCCAGGTGCCATGTGAGCCCCCCACATATCAGTGTGTCTCCCCAGCTGCCGCGTGAGCCTGTCACGTACCAGAGCTGTTCCTAAGGCGGTTGATGCTTGCCTTCTTTTAATTTTTAAAACTTTATTTTCTGTTTATTTTTATAGTAAGCTCTACACCAACATGAGGCTGAAATTCTTGACCTGGGGACCTAGAGTTGCACGTTCTACCCATGAAGCCAGCCAGGCACCCCCGTAATGGTATTTCTGAAACTGTCTGGGGCACACGTTGGCCACCAGATTGCCACGCAGCAAGCTACCCTTCACCTAACGAAGCACGTGCGGTTCTTAGAGTGGACGACCGTCCTCTGCGGCTTCAGTCCGGCTGCTAGGAAGCAAGCCACCGCGTGTTCTAAGCTTACTGCCCTCTTGTATCTTCACACACACACATGCGTGCACGCACACACACACGTGCACCGTTTTGCACTCGTCCCCTTGGCGGAAGCTTGGACCGGTGACCTCTACCACGTGACTCTCTTCCTGGCGAAGGACAGGGAGAGGTGCCCACGAGTAGGGGGAAGGACCCCGTATGACACGCCTGCCGTCCGCCTGACCCCATAAGGATCTGATACGTGTTCTCTCTCGTTAGCTGCCCTTTACAGTTCAACCCTCAGGAGAAACAAAAACACAAAACACATAAATTCTGCATAATTAGATGGGATTCCTGAGTGACCCCCTCTTTCTCTTCTGAAACTGGCAGGTCAGCCTTGTTCCAGCAAATGGACTACAGCTGTGACGTGCAGGAGACACACTTTCTGGCCGATGGACACGCCTGGCCACCAGCCACGTAACAGATGTGAACACAAACCAAGAACGGGTGTTTGCCAGTGACTTCCTGGAAGGCAAACGTGACGGCCCTGAGTTTAATCCCGGCACCAGAGGCTTCAGGAAAGTAGTGCCAAAACCAACTGAAGCGGGGAATCGCGGAGTCGGACAGAAACTCGAAGGAGTCCCTCCCAGGAAGAGCCAGTTCAGAGGTGGTGCGGGATGTCCCGCAAGGCCTCCGACAGCGCCGGAGACAACGTGTGCGTTTTTGCAGCGTGAGGCTACAGTAGACCCAGCCTTCCCTCGGGGCTTCAGATTCTCCCACCGCGACCCTGAGCATCGCTCGGCCACGCCACGCGCTCTTCTTATCCATGCTTTCCCGAAAACCCTTTGAGAATCCCGACTGGTTCAGAACAACAATCTCATCCAGACGGTCCTGCTAATTCATTCTTCCTTTAAGTTTTTTGGTCAAAGATGCCACGTCGGTTTACGGTTGCCCAGCAACCCGGCGCTTCGCACGGCCGCTAACGTGTGCAGACGTATCTGTCAGTACGGTTTGAGCCTGGACAAGCCATCATCAAGTGACTGACACTTTTTGTGCAAGAACGGGGACGTGCCGCGGAACGGAGGGGCCGGGCTGCCGAGGACACAAGCCGTCCCGGCAGGACTCCCGTCTGCTCCTCTCCAGAGCCTCTCGTAAAATACAGACGGCGGTGGTCAGACGAGGAGCAACACACGTTCATACTCTCCTGGGTCTTCCAAGAACCCACAAAAAAAAAAATAAAAAAGACACAACACTCAGGACAATTTCATGGAGAAGTCAAAAGCCTTAACTGCAAAGCGCTTTTATGCGGAGGGAAATTATTACCTGGCATGGCAGGCAATGCAACCTCAGAGACATCCCCTGTGCTGTGGGGCAGAAGAAAACCTACTGCATTCCGCCCATCACCTGCAGACTGACTTGCTCGTCTCTAGAAGAGGGGCTCCCCCGCTCGCCCCACAAACAGCTGTTTCATCTTCTACCGAATGTTAACTCCAAAAGCCATCCCGTGTCCACCAGGGTGGTGGGCTCAGCTGCAACACGTCTGCATATCCGACATTGCCGCCAGGTTGTTGAACACTTCCTCCGTCCACTAGGAGAATGGCATCGGGGGTTCCATCATCCCCCCAGGACTGGGTCTGAAAGGTCTCAGTCCTTGCCTCGCAGCCAACCCCACCGCGCCCCCTCCTGCAGGGCGGTCCACCAGAAACGCATCTCCTTGTTGCAACTGTCTGCGCGGTTTGAGGCTCCCTGTTCTGTCCGAGCTATCCCCAGGCAGGTGTCCAAATCAATCAGCCCGTACGAGAGAAATCACGGTGGGTGAAGAGCGCAATGGTCTATTTTAGCTAGCGTCACCGGAAACCAGGTTGTCATTCTGAGCCCCACCAAAACCCCTATTACATATTTTCTACATATCTGCACAGCGTTAAGTACCCCTGCGATGCTGCGTAGTTTTTATCTTTCCAAAATGGAACGCTTCCCTAAATATCATTTTCTGAATTTTAAAAGAGGTGGCAAATAGGCAATGATTTTTGAGGAAATCGCTCACAAAGTTGGGATAGAACAAGCCAACTGAATACTAATTTGACTACAATGCCTTTTTATTCAAGGACAAATTCGATCATTTAAAAAAAAAAAAAGTTCTAATCTCCGTTATCCATTAAACCTATGAAAGCCTTAAACATTATTGTCTTGCTATCAAATGGCATATATAGCAGGAAAAAGAAATTGTCCTTCATTTTACTACTCGAGGAGTCAGAATTACTATCCCAGGAGTACTTAATTCCTTATGAATAAAGTTCTAAAAGAAAAAACGTATCTATATTGCTACTTAAAGCAAGGACTACATACTTTAATGACATCTCTAAATTTGCGCTGAACTCCGAGGCTCACGACGTTCCCCCCCACACATTAGCTGTCTGCGAGGCTCTTGGAGACACCAATGGAGAACCTGCTCTTAGCATGAATGTTTCACAGACAGTCGACTGGGCGGAAGGTCCTGGCGGGGGGACCGTGCAGACAACGAGGAGTTAACTGGTCCACCCAGAACCCAAAGTCTTCTAAGAACAATCTTGGGCCCTTTCATACAGCATTTGCTTAAAAAAAAAATTATTTATTTATTTATTTGACCGAGAGAGGGAGGAAGCATAACCCAGGGGGAGAAGCAGCAGCAGACTACCGGCCGAGCAGGGAGCCCGATGCGGGACTCAATCCTGGGACCCCAGGATCATGACCTGAGCTGAAGGCAAAGGCTTAACGACTGAGCCCTGCCCCAGGGCACCCCACTCAGCACTTTCAATGATAGAATTTCTCTTGTGGAAAATACACGAGACTCAATTATCTCTGTCGTTGTAAAAACGGTCTTGTAATTTTCAGGCTCATAAAAGGTTTATTTGAATTCACTATGACACAGGATGGCTGGTTCACCTATATTCTAAGGCGGAAAGTACAAAGTTTTGATGTACCGATTTTGTACTTGATTATTTCTGTCTTCCGTCTCCCGTTTTCCCATCCTTGTGATCTACTGGGTCTTCAGAAACCTGGGCTGGTTTCATGTTTGGCTAAAATAAAAAGACACACGGTGCAAGAGGGAGAAAGTTGTGGGGGACTGTCAGGAGACCGTTGTGTGCTGCATGAAGAGGTTACCTTGGAGCCCTGTGTCAATTCTACGGCCTGGGTCTACACACAAAGGATTCAATTGGAGGCACTTCTTTTCAGTTTCATTCTAGTGCTGTGCTTGGTGCCGGGAGACTCTACGTGTCCTAATGGAAGGGAACCTGCAGCCCCTGGCCAGATGTCCCTGCACACCCGTGCCGAACAGGACTCAGGGACTTGCCTTGTACTACTCGCTCCTGCCAGCCGCCTGTTACTTGCGAGTGTGGGTTCTGGAGCGTCAGGCAGAACGCACCTGCATTAATCTACACACACGGGTCTGCTCCTCTGGTCATCCTCTGGCTCGCTCCCATAAAAGCTTCCGGCGGGGGCACCTGGGTGGCGCCGCTGCTCAAGTATCTCCCTTCAGCTTAGGTAACGAGTCTGGGGTCAGGTCCCTGCTCAGAGGGGAGTCGGCCTCTCCCTCTTCCACGGCTTCCCCCCGCCCCTGCCTGTGGTCTCTCTCGCTCTCTCTCGCTCTCTCTCAAATAAAATCCATAAATCCATGACTGCAAGCTTTCAGGGAGCCCGACTTTCCTGGACTGGAGCAGAACGGCAACTTCCACTGGGGCACTGCAGTCCCCACGACAGACTTCTGAACCCTGCACTAAGAACCTCAAACCCAAGAAAGATGACCCAAGATTCACAAAAACAGAGATTTCACGCATGCATCAGGTCATTACCTTGACAGGTGCCCTGCCCTTCTTCGACCACAGAGAAGATGCAGAGATGCCCGGGGGTCCCCAGAGGAACAGAAGAAAGTTCGGCTCCAGGCTGCTCTCCGTGGAGCCGCTGCATCCAAATGAGCTCGGTTCCGCAGCCTGGCCCGGTAGGGTCCCATGTCTCCCCCTTTCACCTGGACGCCAAACCCCGAGATCCGTAACCGCCTCTCGCCAAATCCACGAAAATACCGTCAGGTTCTAGGAGTTGTGGTCACTGGCACACCGAGTCACTGCTCCCAGAACCTGTCCCTCTTCGCCCACCAGCTCTCGTCGAACGCCACGTCACGTCCACTCTGCGCCCCGAGAGCACTCAAACCTTTCTACTGCGGGTGCTCGACGCAACACCCAGCCTGAAAGCACGCGCCTGCTGCTGAGCCACGGGTCCATGTACAGTCAGTGACGTGTGCGCAGTCCCGCTCTCTGCTCCCCGCCCTCCTCACACCTGCTCCCTGGAGTCCCAGGGCCCACAGGCACAGTCCCAGCCCTTCCGCCTGCTGCGCCGGTAGAACCACGGGTCTCGTTGCATCTCACACCCTGTGGACCCAGGAGCAACCCCGCGGCTGCAACAGAGGCCCGTGCAACGCTGTCCACCAGAAACGCCAGCTCGCCTCAATTACAGCAAAACAAAACTTCGGTGTGAATCTTGCCACTTATGTGTAGGCTACTTATTTTATTCCTTATAATCTGCATCTTGAAATGGGTGTTTTTTTTTTTCAGTGAATACACATTTTTTGGACGACAAGATAGTTTAGACATGGCTGAGCTATTGGCCCATTGACCATTGAGCTTTCCCATTGATTTCTGCTTTCCAGCTCAGTTCCTTATCGCACAAAGGGCACGAGCCCAAAGGCCAGGTTGGCTGGTTTTGACAATGACCCCTGGAGACTCCATGAGCACTTCTCTCCATCTCTCAGATGGACTCAATTTCTATTTTCTCTTGCCTGAACCTTTATGGATTTCCCTCATCCTCCACGGCCATCTTCTATCACCGACGGTGCCAAGAAGCCCTTATTACCCACGGCCCCACCTCCCAGTATTTCCTCTGCCCTCGCCTACAACTAACTGGAAATCTGTGTGAGGACAGGACTTTTCCGGCCTTCCGCCCTTCAGGTCCTCCTCAGCTCTAGCACACTTGTCAACTTCATTAGTTAAGCTGCAGGGTAAGGATGCATTACTATTACACTCAAATTTCCTATGCATGCATGTGTATATATACGTGTATATATATGTAGAGTACATGCACGTAGCATTAATATGACACACACCGTACGGATACATACTATATATGACATACATGCACACACACTATCACAGATATACTCACACATAGGTAGAACAGATCCATGTTCTATGTCTACACAGGCATGTATATATAGTTCATACATGCAGTGTGTACATACTTACCGATACGCATGTGTAGTACATGTCTGTTAAACCTGTGTGTATATGATAGTGTATGTATATGTCATATATAGAGTCTACATTTATTAGTAGCATGTGCACATGTATATATACTGTCACACACAGACACAGAGGTAAAACAGACATGTAATACCTGTGTGCAGAGGCATATGTATGTATATATAGAACATACAAGTACTATACATATGAGATACACATGCTAATAATATAGATTATATATGACATATATATATACACACAATCACATACACACACAGGTATAACAGGCGTATTACATGTGTATAGAGGTCTGTGTATGTGTATATATAGAACATACACATAGTATACATGTGAGATACACATGCTTTTAATAATATAGACTATATATGATATATATACACACACACTATCACATACACACACACAGGTATAACAGACATGTATTACATGTGTATAGAGGTCTGTGTGTGTACATATAGAATATACACATGGTATATATATGATCCACATGCTACTAATAATATAGACTATATATGACATATATACACACACATTATCACACACATAGGGAAAAGAGACGTGTATTACATTTGTATAGAGGTATGTGTATGTATACACAGAACATACACAGTGTATATATGAGATATACGTGCTAATATAGACTATATAGGACATATACACACTCGCTATTACATATATACAGGTATAACACACATGTATTACATGTGTATAGAGGTATGTATATGTATAGAACATATGCATAGTATACATATATGGTTCACATGCTACTAATATAGACTATATATGACATATATATACGTACACTATCATATACACACACAGGTATAACAGATACGTATTGCCTGCATATGGAAGTATGTATATGTATATATAGAACATATATGTAGTATATATGTATGTGATGCATATGCTACTAATAAGACTATATATACATATATACACACACACTGTCACATATACACATGGGTATAATAGACATGTAGTACAGAGGTAGATATATGTATATTTAGAACATACACATAATATATATGTAAAACATGCTAATAATAAATATATACTATCTATATGGCATATATACACACACAGATGTAAAAATACGTTATATGTGTGTATACACGCATGCCTGTGTAAATATAATGCATACTACTTCTATGTAGTTTGTACATGATGCATATACTACCAACAAATACATACTTTACATATGACTGATATACTATCCTGTACAGCGTATATGTATTATGTGTGTGTATATATACACATAAAGTGTGTGTGCCGTATGTGTGTGTGATGTGTATATATGTACACACATAAACCCATGTGGGTATGTCCCACCTCCTTGTTATGGAGCAAATAATTTTTCAAAGGGATGGACTTACCTAGCACTGTAAGAAAAGGATTAGACAGCCACTGGAAACTAGAGGGAAAGGAAAGGTCATCGGTGAACCAATAAAGTTTACAACCCGGACCCTTCGCAGGCACCTATCAATATGTCCCACGCTCCTGTTTTGCACTATCTCCGCTAAACGAAGGGCTTTATTCTCCAAACATCTACAAAAGGTCATCCATTTTATTTTTGAAACAAATGTTAAGAAAGACCTAAAGACAGGAAACGAACTCTTGAGGACACGTGCGCTATGAAATGAACAAGAAAATCTTAAGAACAAAAATGAAAACTAGATGATTGTTTTTCCGAGGTCTATGGAAACAGTTGGGGAAAATCCTGGACAGCAGTGCTGAGGGGTCAAGTACTGTTTGCAGTGTGGGACACTGCACAGAATCCCCATACGGATGCCCGCGCGCTGAGAACGAGCCCCTAAGGACTGTGCTCCGGGCAAGTGCGCCGTGGCTGCTGACGTGTCCCCGTGAGAACGGGCCGCACGTGGAAATGCACGCAGCATACCTGCCGCCGAGAAATCACGCAAAGAGGCGAAGCAAACTGCAGGGAAAAGAAAGTGGGCCACGTGGCCGAGCCACGTCCCCACAGAACAGAACGAAGCATAGTGACAAAGCCGCGGCGAGGTCAAAAAGAAACAAGACTCCCCAGAAAACAGCTTCTTCTTGTACAGAAGTCATGATCCTGAAGGAAATTAAGTAGACGTACCTTATTTAGATAGAAGAATGTTTCATAGGAACACGTCAGTGACAAACAGATTAGAAAGGCGACCAAGCGCATTCGTGCGCCGCTGTCGACACGCGACACTGCCCCCGTGAAGAATGTTTAATGATCCGCATTAAGTACTAAGTTTTCCAAGCGCAACAGGACGAGGCAGCAGCACATGTGACGCGGACCCAGTAATCCAGATCAGCGCCTGGGGTGCCGCTCGGTCACATACAGGTACCCACGCCATGTACAGATCTCAGGGGCAGACGTCCATCCAAGAAAACCGTTTTGGGGTTCCCATTTTGACCAGCAGCACAGACCTGCTCCCCGAGTCCCGCCTTATCGGTGTATCCAGGGCACACATGAGTCTCGCACAGGCCTCGCTGCAACAGGCGTGGGGCAGTCCCCCGACTACGGGCCTCCCTGTGGGTGAAGCGCATCACGTCTGCCCAAGGGCTGTCAACAGGGTCAGGCGAACCGCTCTGCAAACGCAGCAGGGACGCTTGCTGAGCGGCAGAGTATCCCACAAGGGTTCTCTTTGGTTTCTCCTTTCTAGAGAAAAAAGGATTCAAACAAACATCCCCAGTGTTCTCTACTGTAAGGAACATCTTCATGAGCCGTCGGGCCGGCACCTCCTATGCAGGTGAGCACAGCTCGCCAGAAGGCAGCCCTCGGAAAAGAAAGGGAGGGGCAGGAGACGGAGGGGAAGAAGAGGAAAGACACAGAAAACAAGAGAGTAGGAATGAACAGCTTACGTTTGTATGCTGGAAGGTTCTTGGGCTTCTATACTACCTCCCGTTTATAAAACATCTTCAGATTCTCTCTTGTAATATCACGACATAAAACACCGTACTTTACAAATAAGGGATACTCGCTCGTCACCACACGGTGGAAGGCAAAACGGAGACGGCACGGTCAGGCCCAGGACGGCGAGCGTCCGCAGCCGGGGCTCTCAGGAACTCCGGAGACCAGACCCCCTCGCAGAATTCCAAAATACCTGCTCTTTCCAAAAACCATATAACCCCGCTGGAACAAAACTCCATGGACACACACTGAAAGGAAATCACCAGCTCTCTCGTTGTACTTTGAGTGAAAGTCACGAACTCACTTTCGCAATTTCTGCAAGCTCGTAAAAATGGGGAGTTTTTTTTACAATAAGTAATGCAGCTTTTGAGATAAAAAATTATCGCCATGGATATGTGCTTATGGTTCATGAAAGAAAGTCACGTCTTCTCCATCCGAAGGTGGCTCCAGGCTGAATGAGTGAGCGTCTTAGAAGTCGGTCTGCAGCGGGAAGGCCCGTTGGAAAAGCATTTTCCGGTAGGGAGGTACGAGACGCAGTGCGCGGTATTAGGGTACAAAGAGGAACAGGAGAGAAGTCCAAACTCTGTACGTAAATAAACACTGATATAAACATGTTCGTGCACCTAAACAGGGATGACCCAGTGGACTGAGGCGTCACGGAAGATCAAGAGGGCAAGAAGGAGGGGCGCCTGGCTGGCTCCGTTACAGAGCACACGCGGGCTCAGTTACAGAGGACACGCCTCTCAGCCTCAGAGCACACGCCTCTCAGCCTCAAAGTCTTGAGTTCAAGCCCCACGCTGGGCACGGAGCCTACTTTTAAAAAAAAAAAAAAAGAAAGTGAGAAGAAAGCATCATTTCTTCCTTAACGGGGGAGGGCACACGTGAAGGTGTCCGCCCAAAGAACGGAGACTTTGGTAGATGCAAAGCAGCCGTCTGCAGATTCCAGACGAACTCGACAACGGAGGGAGGAAGGCACGCTCAGTGAGCAGAGTGTGTGCAAAGGCAGCGTGTGCAAAGGCACGCTCAGTGAGCAGAGCATGTGCAAAGGCAGCGTGTGCAAAGGCAGAGAAGCACAAGAACACAAGCTATTCTTGAAAAGGGAGACTCTAAGTTCAGGGACCCCCTGGCACAGGGGTGGGTGCCCGGAGGAAAACCACGGTCATGGGGAGTCCAGAAACGAAGCTGTTCCTGTAAGGGCCCACCAAGAGCTACCCCATTCTCATTATCATTATGATCTTGTGTTTCTTTTACTGAATTTTAAATTTGTATTTATTTTTACCTTGTCATTTGAAGATCGGAAGTCAACATGTATTTTCAGTGTTTAAAATTTTTTTAAATGTTTATTTATTCAGGTCACGTCTACATCCCCTGCGGGGCCTGAACGCCTGGTGCTGACATGGAGAAGAGCAAGGCTATCCGGTGTAAGCCAGCCACGTGCCCCGGGTCAGCACTGAAAGAGAGAGAGAGAGGAAGAGGAGAGAGGGAGAAAGAGGAATTTGAGAGGTAGGAGGAGAGAGAAAGAGAATGGGGGTGGGGGCAAGGAAAAGGGAGCCGGAAGGAGCTTGCGAGGAGGGGGAAGGAGACACGGACGGACGTAGTCAGGCTTCAGAAGCCGAGTCCGGGACGGCTGCAGCTCGGAGGACACGCTGCGCACAAGACGCCCACAGGCTCCTGCAGGGGGAATGTGCTGTTTGGCTGGTAGAGCTGAGGGGGCGGAGAAGAGGCAAGAGAGGGCCGCTCCCCCGCATGACGGCCTGGCGACATCACAGTCACAGCCAGCCAGGGCTGCGGAGCTGTGCACGCGCAGGGAACGGAACTGGGGTAACTGGAGCACATACTCTGGCCTCACGGTCAAGTCTCAGCACTGCAGATCGGGGAGACAGAGACGTACAGAGACCGGCATCCACAGAATCCTGCCGGGTGCTGACGGAGCTCACGGTGAAACAGAGAGACTCCCCGTAGAAAGCGACCTCGACTCCAAGGCTGGGGCGACCTAACAGAGCTTGTCTGGGACGTTACAGGAAGGTTACACGGCAAGTGCCTCTCAAGCGGCACTTGGTAAACTGTTCCTAAAATTATGAAAATGCCAAACGTTCAGACGGAAAGAAGGAAATGTGGTTTGCAAGGCTTTCCGGAGTACAAGTTCATGCGACAGATGCCCAGCCGGGCCCGCCACCCGAGCCGGTAATGGACCCTTGCCAGCACGCACAAACAGCGGCTCATATTAAAGCAACACAAGGAGAAGGCAACGGATTCCACCAGCGTGTAGGAAGCACACTGCAGGGTTTAGTATACAGACACGGACGCATAAAATAACCCAAGCAAGGGCCTAAGCAGAAGTTCTGCAAAGACACCAAGTCCTGAACCCAGAGAGAGAACACAGGGTTTTTTAAATTCTACACCAACCAGCAGGCTAAACTGCATTCGAACTGAATAAACTGAGGTTCCAATCTCTTAACTGATCGGATTACACCAAAATTGGATCACTCGTTTTTAATGTATTATACAAGATGTATTTCAGAGACAGAGCGCACAAGCAAGTGGAGAAGCAGGAGACAGAAAAGGAAAGACGAGGATCCCGACTCAGCACAGAGCCGACGCCGCGGGGCTCCATCTCACGGCCCTGAGACCGCGAGCTGAGCTGAAATCAAGAGTCGGAAGCACTGACGACGGAGCCCCACAGGTGCTGGACGAGTTGTTGTTCTTGTCAAGTCTTTATTTCCTGGAGCAGTTTTAGCCTCAGGCTCACCATGGAACTGAGAGGAAGATCCAGGGACATCCCAGACAGCTGTTCCCCCACAAAGGCACCGCCTCTCCTACTAGCAACGTGAGCATGGCACAAACTGATGACCCTAGAGTGACACACCATACTCGTCCAAAGTCCACCATTTTCTTATCATTCACTATTGGTGCTGCAGGTCTGTGGGTTTTGCACAAACATCTACTGCCAGGTACGCACCACTACAGTATCATACGGTATCATACAGTATCATATGCCCTGAACATACAGCCTCTGTCCCTCCGTGAGCCCCAGCGCCAGGCAGCCACAGATCTGTTCACGGTCTCTGGGGTTTTGCCTTTCCCAAACAGGTCACAGAACTGGAACCCTACAGTAGGGAGCATCTTGACGTCCACTTTTCTCCCTTAGTAATCACAGACGCAAGTTCCCTCTGTCTTCCCACGGCCCGAGAGCTCACTCCTTTCTGAGTAAGATCCGTGTGTGGACGGGCCACGGCTCGTTTACTCAGCACCTCCTGAAGGGCGTCTGGGCGGCCTCCGGGCTTCGGCGGCTATCAGTGAAGCTCCCACGCACGTCTGCGCGCAGGTTTCCATGCGGACGCACGTTCCCAGCTCCTCTGGGTAAACAAAGACCAAGGAGCACACAGCTGGGTCACGTGGGCAGACGGTGTTCAGCTCCGTGAGAAGCCCGCGCGCCGTCTCCCCGCGCGGCCACACCCTCTCGCTCCCCCAGCCTCCGTGCGTGCGTGCGAGGGTCCCAGCTGCTCCTTCTCCACCCCTGGGTTTGCTCTTGTCGCTGTTTCGGACGTCCCCGCTTCTCACCGCTGCGTGGGGCCACCTCGTCGTGGTTCTAATCCGCGTTTCCCGGAGGACGGAGATGCAGCGCGTCCTTCCGTGGGCTCGCTGCCGTCTGTTCTCGGCCAGTTGCAACGGACGGAGAGTCCTCGCGGCGTCACGGGGAGTCTGGGCAGACGTGCAACATCAGCCGCTGCGCCTGCGGTCCCGGAATTCTGGCCTCCCTGCAGCTCTGAGTCGGACGGGGCTTCAGAGCAGGCGGCCCTTCTGCCCGGAGAAAGGCATCAAGAAAGTCAGACACCAGCTCGGCGGAGGAGACGTCCACCTGCGGGGAGCGCGGGGAGCACGACCTGAAGAGGCTGCGACGGGACACTGTCCTGACGGTCTGGACGAGGACAGACCAAGAGCCCGGCCGAGCCAGCGCCCGCTCACCCAAATGTGATCCAGCTCTCTTCGGAATTCTGGCCTGAGCAGAGCACCCGCGTCTATGAAATCCAAGAGAACATTCACGATTATTTGAGAAAACAGTTATCTAGGAGCAAGAAACCCCATCTCTCCTAGAACCTTATCAAAAGGGTGAAGAAACCAATCCTCAGGTCTTCCTTCATGACAGACCCTACTGAACCGTTTAAGAAAGGGATTCTAGTAAGTCCTCCATCGCAGGAAGCTGGGCGCGCCGGTAATACCACGAGAGCAGCTGTAAAGGCGACAGTTCTCAACATCAGCTTCATCTACTGGTTTCCTCATCACTGTGAAACGCAGACCCGGTCGTGTCGTGGCAAATACACTGCAGATCCTGCTGAGAAAAGCTTTCCTCCTGGGAAGTCTAACTCCACCACGAAAATGGGACTTTTTTCAAAATCACCTCACAAATGTTTCATTGGGGGCACCTGAGTGGCTCAGGCAGTTGGGTGTCTGACTCTTGAGTCGGCTGGAGTCATGATCTCTGGGTCACGGTGGGACGGAGCCCTCTGTCTGGCTCCGCCGGTATCTGCTACACCCTCCACACCCCTCCCCGCCCCGCCCCCATTCATGTCTAGGCGAGGTCTTGCTCTCTCTTAAAATACAAAAAGAAACTGAGGGTTGCCAGGGGAGGGGGGTAGGGAGAGGGTGGCTGGGTGATGGGACACTGGGGAGGGTATGTGCTGTGAATTGTGTAAGCCTGACAATTTACGGACCTGTGCCCCTGGGACTAATAATACATTATACGCTAATAACAGATGTGGAAAAAAAAAATTAAATGTTTGTTTTCTAAACTAGAAGTAGACAATGGCAGAGCCGTCCACTTCTAAAACACATCATTTTCTGTAGATTAAATACTATGAAATATAGAAAAGGAACAAAAAAAAGAAACAGTGGAACAGTATACAGAGAAAATACATTAGACAATTAGACTTAACTATTTCACTAATGCAGCTCATGGGTGATATATTCTTGTTAAAAAATCACACTACTGGGGCACCTGGGTGGTTCAATGGGTTAAAGCCTCTGCCTTCAGCTCAGGACATGATCCCAGAGTTCTGAGATCGAGCCCCACATCGGGCTCTCTGCTCAGCGGGGAGCCTGCTCCCCCCCCCCCCCGCCTCTCTCTGCCTGCCTCTCTGTCAAATAAATTAAAAAAAAAAAAAAATCACACTGCTCTAAGGGGCCCCTGCTGGCTCAGTTGGTGGGGCACAGCACTCTTAATCTTGGAGTCGTGAGGTCAAGCCTCACGTCTGGCATAGAGCTTACTTAAAAAAACATTAGAAAAAAATAGTACTGGTGTATATTACATTTTATTTTATTTTAAAGATTTCTATTTATCTAACAAAGAGAGAGAGAGATCACAAGTAGGCAGAGAGAGAGAGGGAAGCAGGCTCCCTGCCGAGCAGAGAGCCCGATGCGGGGCTCGATCCCAGAACCCCAGGATCATGACCTGAGCCAAAGGCAGAGGATTAAGCCACTGAACCACCCAGGCGCCCCGTGGTGTACGTTCCATTTTAAAGTCATGGCCATTTTTCAAAAAGCAGAGAAATTATTCTAGTCACATGAAACAGTTACCTGCCACTGGCAAACTGAGAGGTGGATTTTCTGCAAGATTTCCTTCAAAGGATGGTGGACAGCCGTAGATACCAACTCCCCTTCTGTAAGCCGAAAGGCAAAGGAAAGATCTTGGAAGAAACACCAGGTGGCTCAGTCACGTGTCTAACGTCGGAGAAACTTTTCTCTACAATCTGCTTCCGGAGAGCAGTGCAGCCCCCAACCCCGAGTGGTTACACACACTGCTGATGGCCCCGGGCCCAGAGCGCTTGGCGCGGGTGGGGTTCCCACATGGCCGGCTGCTTCCCGCGTCACGTGCTGGTTTGAGATCCAAAAGGAAGACTCCCCATTCAACTTGCCCACAGGTAAAAACGCAGAGCCAAAGACCCCAGTGATGTACACATGATATCAAGATGAAAGGGATAGACTCATCCTCGGAGAAACATCCCCAAAGCGGCCTGTAAGCATCACAGACGGTGACGCGCAGAGGCTGGGGGATTCTAGAACGTCCCCAGTCCCAGGACGACTGCGTACCTTCACCAGCCTGCGCTTTACGCCAACAGAGACACGGCTCTGGCTTGTGATTAGTAAGCAAGGCCGCCGTCTGGGGGCCGCCTGGCGCTTTATGGATGGACACAACTGAACTCGGCCAGGGGGTTTACACTCCTCTGAACACACACGGGGAGATCGGGAAGGACCTGGTATTACAGACAGCACCTTCCTGCTCAGGGGCCAAGTCCCTCTCTCACTCCCCTTCCTCTTCATCATGTAGGTCATGCAGTGCTTCAGGAACGGATACCTCCGTGGGCCGAGGGCTGGAGGAACGTCTCACGGGCTCGGGAAGGTGCAGAGTTCTTAGGCTCTGCAGCTGACCACAGAACTGCCTCTTTGGAAAGGGCTATGGCAGTGGAGCCCTTCTTAGCAGGTGACAGTGGCATTAGCCACTCACTGTCACTGTGTATACAGCTGTCACTTTCATGCAGATCTACGACTACTTAAACTCTCTGCACTGGGTCATCCTTGGTTGAGCTCACCCATCGCTCCAGAAAGCCTATCCATGAAGCTCTGGCCGGTTCCACACTGACAGAGACTCCCCACGGATCGGATTAAGTCGAAATGCACTTTGATGAGCGCAACTGTTTCTGCGTTCACGGGAGGGTCATTAAAACATATTGATCAATTTGAGCAAAACTGGCTTTTGATAAGCTCTTCCAACCTCCCTCATTCCCTCAAGCTCCAAGAGTAAGGTGCTCAGTTCTCTCGGAATCCTGAATGAGCTTAAGTGCTCTCTTCGTAGGAAATGCCTGGTCTCCAGGATGCATCACTGTATACTTTCATGTCAGCCCAAATATCATAGCTCCCTGACTACATGTTCTCTCTAAGAATGCACTTTTTTTTTTTTTTAAGATTTTAGTTATTTGAGAGAGAGAGAGAGCGCGCATGAGAGGGGAGGTCAGTGGGAGAAGCAGACTCCCCGCAGAGCTGGGAGCCCGATGCAGGACTCGATCCCAGGACTCCAGGATCACGACCTAAGCCCAAGGCAGTGGCTTAACCCACTGAGCCACCCAGGCACCCCAGGATGCACTTCCTGATTGGATACTCAAGCTCCTCTGCATTTCGTGATAAGTTATGAATTCACTCAAAGTTTTTTAAATATCCAGTATGGGCTGATGTCTTTGCTAGGTGCTGGGAATGCAAAGGTAAGTAGGACATGGTTTCTGCTCTAGACCACAGAAGGGCTTGCAAAATAGTAAATTACAGTACACTGCGGCTCGAATCCTGAGAAAGGATGTGTGCACGGGGCCCTAAGCTTGCAGAGGACGGACACCCAGCAGGTCCTAGAAGAATCAGAAAGACACTCGGATTAAACAACTCTTTTAATCATCCCCTTCCCTCAGAAAATGTCTGCGGAAACTTGCTGACCTTTCTTTCTTAAATTAGGTAGTTATGAGAACGAAATCTCGCCATTTGCAACAGTGTGAACGGAGCTGGAGAGATTATTCTAAGCCAACTAAGTCAGTTAGAGACAAACGCCGTATGACTTCACTCACAGGTGGAATTCAGGAAAGAAGGGAACACGGGGGGAAACAGAGGCTCACCAAGGGACAGACTCAAGTGTGGAGAGGAGGGAAGATGGGGGGTGGGGAACCAGGTGATGGGGTGAAGAGGACACTGATCCTGACGAGCACGGAGTCATGCAGAGAACAGCTGAATCACTGTATTCTACACCTGAATCTAACATGACACCTACGTTCCCTACACTGGAATTAAAAAAATTAAACCAACCTCTGACTCTCCTCCATGATCATTCGCCGACAAAGCTGTGAACACTGCCGTCTCGCAGGCTGCACTGTATGGAATCTTCAGGGCGTCCTACAGGCCCCGGATTCCACAGGCAGATTAAGTCGTTAATGCCGGGTGACAGGAACTTCTACTATTTGGTTTCACTCTGATGGACTTCAACCCAGATGTGTTATTTCCCGAGACTTGGGCCTCCGACTGGGCCGCCCTGCAACAATGTGTCCGATGATGAGACGGTACTATTACTGTTGCTATCACAAGATGCCCACAGGCACCGACTGGTATGTGTACTGAATGCAGACGTCCGTGTGCCCTTGAAAAGCCAGGCTATCGGCTGGAAAGTATTATAGCTATTCTGACCTTGATGTCCAAACCAAGTCTGACATTGGCTGACAAAGACACAGCTAAGAAGACCGCATCAGAGCCCGCGGAGAAACGACAGGTCAGATCTTTTGGTCAGAGTCAAATTTTCTTTTGGTTCCAGGTTTCATAAACACGGTCATTAGGCATGTCATATCCAGCAGGGCCGTGTGAGATGTTCAGAAAACTGGTACTGGGACAGTTAATAAAACCACTGATTTGTTTTCTCACTTCAATTTTTGAAATAACAAAGGGCAGTATTCACAAGAAAGTGCTTTCAGAAATCATAAAGGATGATCAGTTGTTTTCTACATAAATGAGTCTGGTGGGACAGGAGACCTCAGTACTGCAAAATTTTGTTGGCTTACATGGAAACGGAGCCTATTTCTACTTTAAACAGTTCTTATCATATAGAAAAATCAAGAAATGCTCTCAGCTTGAGAATCTGAAGAAGCGTAACTCTAAAGCAATCCCATATTCAATTCCTTTGAGGAGGAAAACAGCCTCCTCACGCCTCGGTTCCTCACAAGTAGGGATATGATTTATATGATATATATAATTTACCATCTCAAAGACACTGGAGAGCGAAAGGGGTGGCTACCAGGTGGGACAGTGGGCAACAGGCACCAAGGGGGGCTGTCCCTTGTAAACATACGGTTGCCCCACACATCAGAAGGAAGCTTGTTGGGGCGCCTGGGTGGCTCAGTGGGTTAAGCCGCTGCCTTCGGCTCAAGTCATGATCTCAGGGTCCTGGGATTGAGTCCCACTCGGGCTCTCTGCTAAGCAGGGAGCCTGCTTCCCTCTCTCTCTCTCTGCCTGCCTCTCCGTCTACTTGTGATTTCTGTGAAATAAATAAATAAAATCTTTAAAAAAAAGAAGAAGGAAGCTTGTTGCTCAAGCCAGCCATGTCCAGTACAAATACAGACGCAAGCACGTATACTTAGATGCCTAAGCCCTACAGCAGGCGAATTAAATCCAGTTTCCGAAAGTGAACGGAATCTTGGGCAACAGTCATTTTAAAACCTCCCCCCAAGGACAGAAATATGCAGCAGGGCTGAGGGCCTGTGAACCGGAGGACCTCCAGCTCCTAAGATCTGGGATCATTCCTGAGAATGAATCTACGGCGCTTGCTGCTGTCAACGCTTTAGAACCACGTGCTACTCTCATTTCTAGAATGCGGAACGGTTAAAACCAGCAAGGTAAGAACCAGCCTTTACTGATGAAGGGTTTGCAGTTTACAAAACATGCTCTCGACACCATCTTCTCCTCCTCCACATGACCCCGAGACCAAGTCAGATGGTGATGAGGATTACAGACTTTCTGTGCATGGTGAAATCCAGGCATAAAGATCCACTGTGATCAGATTACACAACCAGCACTGGGGATAATGGAGCCCGCGTCCCGATTCGAAGGGTAGACCACGGGAGCCGGTGGGAGGGATCGGTCTGACAGGTCTGAACTCCACTTCCGTCACTTACGAGCTTGACGAGCTGCGACAAGTTACTGCTCTGCTCTGTACGCTGCCTCCAACATGCGAATCGTACTGATCCGTTTCTTGCCGTGCTGCTGGAAGCAGTCCACGAGCGTTTACCCAGCAGTCCCTAGTCCTGTGGCCAGTCTACACGAACGTCACTAGTCCTGCGACCCTATTCCTCCTCTCACTCCCTCCGCTCCTTTCGCTACTGTAATTACTCCCACTCCCGGCACCAATGACCGCCCCCGCTACGGGCGGAGTCAAGGGCCCTTCCGAGAGACGAGATTCCTGACCATCTCTACCCTCTTCCCACAGACTCGGCCAAAACACCAGCGTGACACATGAATGACCTTCAAAGATGACACTATGAGATCAGACAGCCCAGAAGCATACCAACACTGAACGTGGTCATCATTGTCGGACACGGGACAATCAGACCACGGGCAGGTGCTAAGCTGGGTTTAGGCACGTCGGTGACCAGCAGCCTTGGAGCCGTGCTGCTCCAATCCAGTCGGCCTTGCAGAAGGAGCTCAGAGACCACCCGTGCAAGGAAGGCGCTGGGCCGGCTGTCTCCAAACGCAGCCCCTCCAGACGTGCTGCCGCGTGGGAAGGGAGGGCCCACTCTTCTCGGGGAAGCTGCAGCCGAGGCTCGCGCTCGGTCATCGGAATGAGCTCGGCCATGGCTGCCCCAGGACTGCCGCTCTGTGGCAAGCTTCTGGTCAGCCTGTCCTCTCCGCTCAGTCCTCCCCCAACTCCCCCATCTCGCGACGCGTACCCAGGTACACCGAGCCCAGAGCACCCCCAAACATTCCAAACAAACACCCCTGCCAAGCGCCGCAGGGGCGTGCCCCACACAACTGAGAAACACCGTAAAAGGTAAATTCTGAGGAATTGCTTTGTTCCAAAATTCTACTCCTTGATGATTTTCTAAGAGCTTATTTATTGGGAAAGTTCTATGAAGTTATAAAATACGCTTGACTTGTCTATCTTCCTAACAGAGTGCCTACAGTGAGAAGCTGAAGGGAAAAAAAGTGATTATGGATCGTGTTCTAGTCATGTCATCTTTGTTTTGCAAATTAAATTTGTTATGCCACATTAGCTCAAAGATACGAACATTTTAATAATTCCAGATCCATAAATTGCAAGAAAAATGAATTCGATTTTAAAATGTATTCAGTTCCAAGGAACTGAGTTCCTTGAGGATATATTTTTCATCTGAAGACAGAAAAGGTATTCTAATGACCCGATTTCCATTTTCTCCACTTAATTTCATTCCTCGTTTTCGTAGTCCATGCCTTTCTACAGATTTAAAACATTGAAAATAACCAAAAACCTTTATGACAGATGGTAAACTGAAGTATTAGTTTGATCCGGTAATCTCAATGTTTCTAATATTATCACGGATAAAAACGGTAACAACAGACTATTACCACAACACACTATTCTCTTCTCTTTGCTATATCGACGGATTTGGCTTCAAAAACATTTAAAAAAAATTTTAAAGTGTATTTATTTAAGCCATCTCTGCACCCAATGTGGGTCTCAAACTCATAACCCCAAGGTCAAGAGTTGCATGTTCTTCCAACTGAGACCACCAGGTGCCCCCCAAAACATTCAAAATTTCAAGTATAAACTTTATCATGTATATACTGACAACTACTGTACAGACTAGGTATATACTGAGAACTATCGCACAGACACCTGGATGTGGTGAGTTACATGTTCTTAACGTTAATATTTTCGAGTTGAGGATAACGACAGTACAACAGTTACACAGTTCTGGGTCACAAACAGTATCTACGCTCCTTACACGTATTACTTCTCAGAGCATCATACGCGTTCTGCAACTGAGATGTAATCATCACCCATAACATCAAGATCAGGAACTGGGGAACAGAGAGGTCAAGTAACCTTCCCAAGGTCACACAGTCACAAGGGGCGGAGCCTGGCTTGGAACCAGTCAGCACAAAGCAGGAAAAAACACAGGCTGACTTACCTCAAGCCGCGTCAATTAGACTTTTAGTCTGTGAGTGTGTGTCCGTAGGTCAACATATCCATGCATGTGCCAACTGGGTGATTTTAAGTCAAACGAATCTGATGTAAACCAATGTATCCCAAGTTTAGAATCCAAGTAGTACTCACCCCAAGAGGCGGAGGCCGGTTCCGCATGCCTTGGCCGCCTGGACTCTCTCGTTCAGATGACTCGGGCACTCTTGGAAGTGAGATAATGAATTACGGAGCCGTCCGAGGCTCGGACCTATCTGGGGTTAGACCTCAACAGGGATTTCGCAGCTGCACAACCATCATTCTGTCAGTCAATCATCAGGAAGCATTCGCAGGGTACCTACTGCACGCCATTCCCTCTTCCAAATCCTGGGGCTTTTCCAAGGTCAGTGTGACGCTAACGGTCTCCCGAAGTAGCAGGCATTCTTGGCTTTAACTATAGCCATCACGAGTCATGCACTTTCTTTTTACATATACATCTACAGAGTTCATATATTTTTATGAAAAATGTATTTTGCCCAACAACAAATGTGATGGGAAGAGTGCCGTCGTGTTGCGAATCTCTTCAACGCCGGGGGGAGGGAAGACAACCGGAGCCCATGTCTGCTTCTGCGCTCATCGCTTCGGGACACTGTCTTCTCTGCCAGCACCCCACTCACACACGGGGAGTCCAGGGCCGGTGTTCAGTGCAGAACTCCCGCGGCTTTTACCAGCCACCGGGCTCCAGGGACTGCGTGGGACAGGAGCCCCTACCCCCCGGGCCGCCTCCCCTTCACCGCTTGAACTCGAGTCTCACAAGGGCTGGCTGTCACCGCTCTCCCTCACGACACGGCAGCCTACGTGTCTCATCCATTATCACATCCACAGGGCCTGTGAAAATGCCAACACACAGCACCCGGCGTTGCTGAATCAATACATTCACGACCGACATCCCAGACCGCGGAGACGACGCGTAACCTCTTAGGCAGCCGTGTTCACCAAAACACGTCCTGCAAAGGACGAGCTCTAACAGATGGGCTTTTAAAAACCTGCTCCATTAACACCGCACACATCCTTGTCTTCAGCATTTAAACTTCTAGCACTAAGGCCCATGGTGTATCAGAATTTATAAATTCATAAAGACCTAAACTTGAAACAGCTTGGTTATTAAAATCGGTGGGGAGAGGTCACCGAGGTGGAAACAAAGCCTAGTAGGTAACCAAACATGAATATCGAATCTAATCTTTGTTCTGGTCTCACTCACAAGCAGGCATTACCATGTGTGAAAATGATACTCACCGGTCCACGTTACAGATAAGATGTCTGGAAGCCAACAAGCGAAAAGGAATCTTACATATATTTAATAGTATCAGCCCATTCACTAGATAATCAAGTTATTGTCAGTTATCTGGTTATCGCATATTTATGGCCTTTGGTATAATGCTTTGTATTAAAATTTGAGATAGAAAGTAAATTATACACTACACTTACCTAGACAGGTGTGTGATACATAACCACATATGGAAATATTACAAGCCGAGTCAATATTTCTCTAAATCTATATTGGAATTCTCCAGATCTTCTACGAGGAATGTGTGCTTCCTTGGAAACAAGAATAAGATTTTATTTCTTTAAAAAGCTAAACTCTAACAGAAATAAAAACAAGACACTAGTTTTGTGAAATAATTATCCCCATTTGAGTGCATTCCTGTGTCCACACACATAGCTTTATGGCTTATTTTCACGACCTAGATGTTATTTTCGCATTAGCTTTAATTACGAGAGCTAATGAATAACTATACGAGCTAATACAGAAATCACCTTGTGCCTGGCTTTTTATTTCTTTAAAGCCTTACTTGAGAGAGAGTGCGCACATGTGTGCAGAGGAGCTGGGGGGGGGGGGCCAAGAGAAAGGGACAGAGAGACAGCTGAAGCAGACCCCCTACCGAACACCCAGACCGACGCAGCTCTCCATCCCACGACCCTGAGATCACCACCTGAGCTGAAATGAAGAACTGGACTGCATAACGGACCGAGCCATCCAGGAGCTCCACCTTATGCTTCTTTTTAAAATTTAACCTTCTTCACTTAAAAAAAAAAAAAAAAAAGTGAATTCATAATGTGGACTTAATATTAACTTGTGCCTTAACTGGCACCACAATGAGCATTTTAAATACAATGAAACATTAAAAAGAGTCTAAACAAGAATCTCTAACCATCCGACGTAATTCCTTATCAGGAGAGAATCTACTTCGTCTACGATTGAACTCAGTAAGCGCCGTGCAGAGTACAGGCGAGGAAAGCCAGGGAGGACGGGGACCCAAGGGACCGCCATTCACCTAACTTATCTGCTTTCCAGTGTTCACGCATCTACTCTTACATGGACCTTTCACTCCTGATGACCCCAAGCCGCAAGGCCTTCGGAAGCAGCAAGTAGATGACAGCAGGAAATGCTGTGCACCCTTTCTGACTGCTGCGGAGGTGACCTGGGGCAGGGCGCCGTACAGGAAGGTCCATTTCCGACAGGACGGAGGCCACATGCAGTGGAGACCTCCCTGGAGCTTCTTCCCGGCATTGGGCGTTGACATACTTCTGTCGTGAGTGAAGGGTCCCACTCTATGGGACCTCCGAGGAGGGGGCAGCCGGGAAAGAGTCACAGAACACAACACGCCGTCCGCGGCCTATTTCCCCACACGGGTCGGCTCCACGTGGAATCCGCTTCTGTGGGACGATGCGCGTCATCTTGGAGAACACACAGCCTCTTTTGTGGAAGTCACTCAGTAACGAAGGGCAAACATCTCTGAGAATCTGCTGTGCGTAACTGCGACTATCATTTTAACTGAGTTCCTTGAACAAAATCAAGGACCAGAAGTGTCCTCAACTCTTTGAGGGCAGACAACGGATAACCACGGGGAAATGGAAAGTCTAAGAGAGCAGTAACAGCCTTTCGACAGACTATATACAAGGCCTGGCCTTCGCGGGGGTGCTGGGCGGAGTAGGGGCAGCGTGCAACTCTTGGTCTTGGGGGAGAATGAGTCCCACACTGGCGGCAGAGATCACTTTAAAAAAAAACCCAGCCTTGGGGCGCTTGGGTGGCTCAGTGGGTTAAAGCCTCTGCCTTCAGCTCAGGGCATGATCCCAGGGTCCTGGGATCGAGCCCCGCATCGGGCTCTCTGCTCAGCGGGGAGCCTGCTTCCCCCTCTCTCTCTGCCTGCCTCTCTGCCTACTTGTGATCCCTGTCGAATAAATAAAATTTAAAATAAACAAAACAAAACAAAAAACCCAGCCTTTATTTATTAGGTTCCGGCGACACGAAGAGTACAGTTCTGAGCTTTGATGAACCTGGGTTTCTTTCCTTTGCTCCTCATTGCCCAGATCATCTGGGAATACTGTCTTAGCATGTCGGTGAGGACACTTTCTTAACGTCATCCTGAGCATCTATTGTCAAGACTGAGGTGACACACGTATGATTAACAAAGACCCTGATACACGCTACACGCTCAGTAACTGTAAACTGTTTATTATTAGCTATTACTATTTTTTTTTAAAGATTTTATTTATTTGATAGAAAGACCTTGACAGGAAGAAGGGGCAGACAGAGAAGCAGACTTTCTGCCGAGCAGGGAGCCCGATGTGGGACTCGATCCCAGCATCCTGGGACCATGACCCAAGCCAAAGGCAGATGCTTAACCAAGCCCCGCAGGTGCCTCTACATTGCTTTTTAAGTGAGATGTGAAGCTACGATATGGCAATATGGCACTCCAGAACTATGTTAACAGTGGGATCGCGCACCCCAAGGCGGAGAGAGCGAGAATAACATACTGGAAAGAAAGCCTGGTGCTTGTAACGACAGCCTCAGCGGAGCTAGCGGCCGTGCACAAGAAATCCACAAACGCAAAGGTACATTGCGCCGGCCCACACCTGGAGGCAGGCTTCCCGAGGCAAGGGATGTGGTTGGAATGACTTTGAATTTGCCAGCTTCTCTAGCCAGAGAACGAATTCTATGTTTTCATTATTTTAAATGTATGTGCCTAGAGGGATCTAGGACGGTTCATTAGAACTCGGGAACTGTTTTCCCCTCGGGCAAAACCACACCAGGCCCTCTAATTCAACAAACACTACGGCGCTGTACGGTCACATGTCTTTAGTTCCTACTCTGCAGCCTGCGTCCTAGAAGTTCAAGCCACCACAGATCTTGAAATTACAGCAATCTGTTACATGTCAGGTCAGGCTGCGTCCTTTCAAAACATAGACTTCTGATCCATCGTCACTGTTCATTCTGTAGTGTTCCAAATAGGGAGCACATCTGTGTAGCTGGGGATGTCATTTTTACCTTAGAAATTCAGTGAGGAGACTGTAACGAAAGCTCTTGAGGGGCGCCGGGGTGGTTCAGCCAGTGAAGTGTCTGCCTTCAGCCCAGGTCATGCTCCCAGGGTCCTGGGATCGAGCCCCACTTCAGGGTCCCTGCTCAGCGCGAAGCCTGCTTCTTCCTCTCCCCCTGCCTCTCCCCCCACCGCTCATGTGTATGCGTGCACTCTAATAAAAGAATCTTAGGGGGAAAAAAGAGATTGTTTTCAAGAGTTTGCATCAATTACATACTTCTTTACAGTTCTAAAAGAAAATAAGAGATATCGTAATGGACACTTACTAAATGGTGACCACACTTTTTTTCAAAACGGTTTAAAATTAGAGATGAAAAGATATTTGGGAACACGATCTATTCTGTGAAATATTTTTGGTAGAATGGCATTGCCATTACGGTCACTGTGTCAAAAACAAACGTTTGCCAGCATCCGTTTTTTGACCCTAGGTCTAAGATAAGATGCTTACTACAGCTTCAAGTGTACCACACCTTCGCATAGGAAATTTATCACAGTGAAACATTTCCATCCATTTACACGAACTTGAAGAGCAACATACCAAGTGTCGCAGATAATTCAAAAACAAAGGCCAAACAACACTATTGCTAATAGAATGCTAAACAACATTTATGCCAACTAATACTTCCTATACATACTGTAATGAACAGAACTGACATTGCAACCAACTTTTTTTTTTTTTAAAGATTTTATTTATTTGTTGGACAGACAGAGATCACAAGTAGGCAGAGAAGCAGGCAGAGAGAGAGGAGGAAGCAGGCTCCCTGCTGAGCAGAGAGCCGGATGCGGGGCTTGATCCCAGGACCCTGAAATCATGACCTGAGCCGAAGGCAGAGGCTTTAACCCACTGAGCCACCCAGGCGCACCGCCACTAACTTCTCAAGGCATCAAACACCTCAACAGTGTTCTTTCTTTAGGGGAATACTCATCAGATGATTATGTATTGTACAGTTTTATAGAGCTAAGGAGTAAATACATTTTTCCTATTTCATAGAGAGATTATACCTGCATTTTTCCTTGGGTTTAATTCAACAAATACTATACATACTATACACATACATACATACTATGTACATACAATACATACTATAGCAGATACATTGTTTTATTTATTTGACAGAAAGAGAGAGAGCGCACACGCATGCACAGATGGAAAGGGAGAAGCAGATTCCCTGCTGAGCAGGAAGCCTGACATGGGACTCGATCCCAGGACTCCAGGATCACCACCTGAGCCAAAGGCAGACGATTCACTGACTGAGCCACCCAGGCACCCCAATAAATGACTCATTCAGGGATAGTCCTATGATAAAAACAGAACCAGCAGGAGTCTTGGTTCCTAAGTCTGGGAGGTGGACAGTGACAGGTGAAGAGGACATGGAGCCAGTGACCTCTTGGAGATGCCCTACTTGCAAAACGAAACTAAATGAAACCCAAGTGCTTGATCCAGCCATACCTGCAGTTCGCCCGTCGTCTAACTTTGAGATTATTTCAACTAGCAGTTCACTTCCTGCTTAATCCAGTTAGATATCTGAAACATGCCAACTAAAGATGCCCCCACACTTAACGAATATTTACGAGCCTTGAGTTCTCTACCAGAACCTGGCAAAAACCAAGAAGTACAAGACAGTCCCTGCTCCAAATGAACCGAGCACAGAGTGTGGAGGCAACACAAGTCGTAGATGCTATGGCAATGCCTCAGGCACCAACAGAGAGGAAGGGAAGGCAAACACCGACAGACGGCGGCTGAACACCACCCACAAGGAGACAATGAGGCAGCAGAGCCGGCTCTCGGCCTTGAAGAGTAAGTAGGACTGAACCAAACAGAAAAATGTGCAAGGACTTTCCAGTAAGAAAACCCAGTGAACAGAAGGCAAGAAGTTTATCTTTAGAAATTTTTTTTTCCCTAATGCCTAGTCCAGTCCTTGTCAGTATTCGACACCAAACACAGTTTACAGAGTGAGCAAAGGCATAAAGATAAGTGATTGGATAAACAGTTTCTTTGGAGTTAAGGCCTTGGTCAGTGACATGATGGCCTTTTACGACATTGCTCCTACAGGAAATTAGCCTCTTTTTACAAAAACCTACTCTCCGCCGCAGCTTCCAGGAAAAGTCATCATCAAAATGAGTTATTGCTGAGATGGGTAAGTGCAGAAGGGCAAGCTTTCATTAATTTCTGGGTTGCTTGTATT
The DNA here is from genome assembly GCF_009829155.1 of Mustela erminea. Taxonomy (NCBI): domain Eukaryota; kingdom Metazoa; phylum Chordata; class Mammalia; order Carnivora; family Mustelidae; genus Mustela; species Mustela erminea. The sequence continues at coordinate 4,958,154 of NC_045635.1, read as the reverse complement.
TTTTTCTTTCCCAGCTATGAACGAGTTCTCTAAATGCTTTAAGTAAATAAACAAATTTATAGGTCATAAGAACTAAGGACTTGTGCCATTTTTCAGTAAAATCATATATATCTAAATATGAATGAACAGTGATGACAAATTCTGACCAGAGAAAGAACCGGTCCAAGGTTCCGAAGCCGGTGGTGGCACAAGTCAGCACAGAATGAGAGCTCAAGTCTGTATTAATTCACTGCCAAAACCGCGTAGGAGAGCCGAGTCTCTGCACAGGGCGTGCTTGGTGCTGAGGCGGACCTGGGCGGACCGTCTGTGCATCTGTGTGCATGTGGGAAAATTGTTTTAATTCCACATTTTCACCTATTGCGTGTATTTTTTCCTTTCGTCCTCGTTGCAAAAGTTACACAAGACAACGCGAATGAAGGACCGGCAGGTCGAGGAAGGTCAACGGTGAAGTCGTTATTAATAACGAGATCCCAGTAAACAGAAGCAGGTGCTCAGGAAACGAAAGCGTTTTGCAAATAGGAAACAGACTAAAATCTTTATTTTGTCTCCTTGAAATGAGGTGATTAGGTAATTGGATGTTTTAGCAATTAGGGTGTTTCTCTGGATAAAAGCAGCAGCGATGCTTAAATACAGTCCTCCACATTAAAAGAGAGTATTTTGGTAAATTTAATAAAGCTGAAGGCACCAAAACTGACATTCTGTTTGCCACTCAACAATTTAGCTTGCCTCACATCTACATTATCTCCCTAATGATCTCTTCCGCTGTAAGAACACCACGTAAGGATAGCAAGAGAGACAATTTCCATCCACCTGTACAAACCGTGGACCACGAGAGTGGCCAGGTCACGGAGTACAGCCGTCGGGCAACATAGCATACAGAGCAGAGGACACGGATTTTCCTCTATTGTGCTTTCTGAGATATTTAGGATGCTCTAATGCACTCGGTAGCCCAACCCCACCACGTGCGTATCAAAGACCTACACCCCTTTCCCATAAAATATATGAAGAACGCCCATTTTAAAAGATGCTCTATCTTATGCTTGTGTCCAACATCACCCACAAGTGCCGTAACTCTTTCCTATAGGACAGCGGAAACGCTCAGAACACCTTCACCGTCTCCGTTGTCCAGTGCAAACGCGTAGCACGTTGGGAATGTGTTAAAACAGAATGAAGCTTAAACAGTTAGAAATAAAACGAGCTTATAAATCAACGTCAAATTTTAAAGATGTCTGTTTCATAGAAACGACTTGGTATTCGATTTCTCTGTCATGTAAAGACCTACAGATGACTCTATACTCCTAGATGCGTTCAACCAGAAATAAACCACACTTTAGAATGTCTACTTGGAAATGTTTTCAGATCTCACGGAAGTCCTTTGTTATGCATGCATATACACGTATGTAACGGAAAAAAATACATAAAACACATACTTCATGCATCTCTTGAAAAAATATTTTCTCATTTAGGAAGGATTCACTTAGGGGCGCTTGGGTGGCTCAGCTGGTTAAGCATCTGCCTTCTGCTCAGGTCAAGATCCTGACATCCCAGGATCTGGCCCCAAGACAGGCTCCTGCTCTGTAGGAAGTCGGCTTCTCCCCCACCTTCTGCCCCTCCCGTGTGTGTGTGTGTGTGTGTGTGTGTGTGTGTGTCTCTTAGTGTTCCTTTGAGTAACCGGTTCTTCTAGCAAACTGGTAGAGAAAATGGTCAGATGCAGTAGGAGAAGTGCATCCCTCAGTGAAAACGGTCTTGCAAGATTTCTTACCTTCAGAAAGCAAACAGAAAGTGGTGGGAACCAATGGGGAGTAACTCTGGGACAATCATAGCTGTAGCCGCAGGCTCAAGAAATACGCTCACATCTTACCCCTGCTTCTCTGTTTCCCAGCCCTAACTCCCCCTTGGCTGCTTTCACTTGGGGGCTGGCCACCTCTGGGTGGCCGCATTCACTGGTGACTGTGTGTCCCTCTTCAGAGACAGCCACACCTAGGAAGGGACACAGCCTGTCTCCCTATGTTTAGCGGGGAAGTTCTCCTCCATGACTGCAAACTCACCTCTCCCTGAATTCCACGGTGCTTTTAAAACAAGGGAATGCTTCAAGTAGGCACCAAGTGCAGGCCATCACGAACTGTTACTGCCCCTGCTCCCCCGAAAAGGGCACTGCTGTGCGCTCCAACAGTGTGGCCGCATCCTCCTGAAATCAGGATCCGCATCCAAGATTCGAGGAGGCGGTGACAGCGTGAGGACTCCCGGAAAAGGAGGGAGGACCCGGGTGTTGCAGGGGCAATGAATGCCCCTCCCCCACCGAGGTACTAGTTGGTGTTAAGGGGGTAACATGGGAAAAAAACACTAGGAGCGGAGCAGATTGTTAGAAGAGATTAGACTCAGAAACGCTGAGACGACGGTCCTGTCCTGGGGGCCAGAGTGTGGCAAATACCCCTTCTTTTGTACCCTTGTCCCTCTCTGTGGAACACACGATAAAATCTTGTGCGACGCCGCCGGGCACAGGGAAAGGAGAGTCAGGTTCCAACAGTCTGTTTTCTCTCCAGGTGTCTCTCCGAGTTAAGAGTTTCCTACTCCCCCAGCTCAGCGCTCCCATCCGGAGTACCTGCGTGCCCCGGCCCCGCACAGGATCAGGTCTCTGTAACGATCCATCAACCGACTCCCTGCCCACTAGAGTCTGCATCTCTGATGAGGCACCACTGAATTCCCCCCAACTTTCTAAGCCCCGGACCAGCAGCCTAAGAAACGTGAAATAAATGGTTAAATTAATAAACCAGTTCGAAACTAAACTACTAAGGAATGCCAAGAAGCAAAAACCACTAAATTTAAAAAAAAAAAAAAAAGAGGCCTTAAAGGGCAATTAAATTACTCTATATTCCGAAAAGGGATTTAGTTAAATCTAACACGCAAAATATATTTATTGAAGACACCCTAAATGTTATGGCTGGCCCTTAAACTGCAAAAATGAAATGTGATGATATTGGAAATCCTTCCTTACCTTAGGGAGCTGAGCGTGTTAACGAGCTGCACCTGAGTATGATCAGGGAAACAGCCGTGGTGGGTGGGGGGAGGAGACTAATTTTTAAGAGAAAGTTTAACACGGTAAGAATGAACTTTTGGAACTTTGGGAACCCTTGTCCCGGGACACTCAGAGGTAGTGGAATGTGACTCACCGGCAGTTGTGCTCCCAGCGGGAGATGTGCCCTCCCCTTTCCGCCAAGGCTCTCGCAGTCCCGTGTTCATCCAAGCTGCCCGGTGACAGCTGTTTCATCTCGGGAATCCGCCTGGTGGCAGCGTCCACCTGCAAGGGCTTTGTCCCCGCCAGCGTCTGGCCAGGCGGGCTCTGTCTCTCCCTAAACTTCTGATGTCCCCGCATCTCCGTGAGCCCCAGCAGGCCACCCGCTAGCAGGGGCCTTCCCAGACTTGACAAGCATGGCCAGCCCCGGGGTGGGGGGCTCTGCTGACACGCAGATTGTGCACCAGGAGCTCAGCTAGGAGACCTCCGATGGGTCCTTTCTGGGAAGCGTCCTGGAGGGTGGTCTCAGGCGAGGACCACCTTGTGCCCCGGAGTGCCAGAACCAAGCGCTTGTCCTTCTGCATTTCCCCCAAGGACAGCTTGCCCTGCCTCGCCCTCGATTCTCAGGGCGGTCAAGAACTCGCCCAGGAGCTGGGCCGTGCTGAGGCATGACGGGTTCGCCAGCATCAAGGGTGTCAGCGCAGGACACAAGGTCTCCCTGAGTCCTCGCGTGCAGGTGGGCCCGGGCATCCCAAACAGGGGACAGAAAAAGCCCCTCGTGCAGGCTGGGCGGGGGCCTGCCCTCCTCTGGCTCTCGGCAGGCAGGCCCCGGGGGCACGGCTGTTTCTGCTCCGCGGCCGCAGAGGAAGCCGGTCCTGCAGCCAGGGGCCCCGGGCATCCTCCAAGCAGGAGTCTGCAGCTCCTCCGGGCGCGCATATTAGGACCGGACAGGGCAGCTGGCCGACGGGGCAGGTCGGCGGGCCGGGCCACCGCGTCCAGCTGTCCTGAGTCTACCCCGAGCTCGAGGACTGACCGACAGCAACGATGCCCGCATCCCACGGGGCACACATGTCCCCCGAGAAACTCAGAGAGGTCAGGCAGGCTGCCCGGGGTCACCCAGCCTCAGGAGTCCAGGGCGGACGCCGCCGGAAGCCCACGTGCGAGCCTTCCCGAAACGCTTAGGTAAAAACCAGCCCGAGGCGCGGAAAACGCCAGGAGACCGACTGCCCGCGTCCTGGCACGTGGACGCCGCCCTCGCGGCCAGCTGGACCGCCCCCAGAGTGAGGAAAACAAGGGGAGAACCACTTCCGGGGCACAGACGCCAGCAAGGACAAGCGCTTCCGGGGCGCCGCCAACGAGGGTCGTTCGGGGCGAGCAACCTCGCAAGTGACAGGCCCGCCCGCAGGTGCCGCTAAGACGCGCGGGCGCACGAATGCGCATCGCTGCGTATCCAATACAGCAGGACGCGAGATGACACTGGTGCCCATTACCCGCGCCCCGGACGCCGGGGTCAAGCGTCCGAATGTGCGGCGCCATCTTGAGCCCGGTGGCTTAAATGCGGTGGGCGTCGGCTTGATGACGTCGCAGTCCCGCGCCGCTAGGCCCGCCCCGACCCTGTTCCGCGAGACCTTCCTGGGCAGGCCCTCCGCGAGCGTAGGGCAGCTCTGATTGGCGGAGCCTTGTTGAGTGACGGCGCGGCTCCGCCTTCCGGGTTAGGGGGGGCCTTTCAACATGGAGGTGCCTCAGAGATGCATTGGTAGGGCGGAGCGCTGGGCGGGCGCGGGGCGGGCTCTGGTCCGCAGAGGTCTCTCCCGGAGGTGGGCGGGCCGGAGCCGTTCTGCGGCCCCCGGGCTGGTGCGGCGGCGACCCCCGCCCCCCCCACCAGGTCCCCAGTTCCCCAGAGTGATGCGGGGCCTGCGCGTGCTGCCGCCTGGACGCTGAGCGCCCCCACTCCAGTCCACTCTGCCCAAACGAAACCCAAACCGGGGCTCGGCTACTCCCGAGCCCAACGAACGTCTTAAGGCCCCCGGACTCCAGGCCCGGCTGAGCGCCCCGGCGTGGGGGAGGGGTGGGGGCGAGACCCCGGGGGGGGGGGCAGGTGAGCCGCTCTGCGGCTGCGCGATGGCGTGCACCTGTGCCCTTTGGGCCCACGGAGCCTCCGGGAAAACACTTGCATCGTTTAACTGATCACGAGTGGGCGCCTGCCGCGAATAACCTGCCTCGGGGCCTTCCAATGCCCTTGCCGGCCGTGACCTCTGTCTGTCTCGAGAACCGGGGCATCATTGTTGTGTGTTCCTTTGGGTTGGGGTTTGGGGGTCCTTCACTATCCACACGGGTGCCTGCAACGCGAGCGTGGGGCCAGGGAGGCAGGGGCTTCTGAGATGCGGTGATGCACTCGCCGCGAGCTCGCGTGTTTGCAACTCGCTACTTTGTTTGCAACTCGCTACTTTGTTTGCAACTCGCTACTGTGTAGCGAATCCACCTTCCCAAGAGTAGCCGTCCCCCAAGAAGTTCAAAAAACCTCATCAACAACAACAAAAACACCAGAGGCCCTGCCACATGTAACCTAGTGATCGGTTTCTCGCCAGGTGCATCAAATAGCAGATTTGCACAGTCTATGTAATGAGGACATAGGGCACTGCCCTTTTTTAAAATTAATACAGCTGTATTAGGCCAAGATGAGAGGGTTTAAAAAAAAAAGTTTCCTTGAACATGTTGATATTGAATGAGATTTTCACGGACGGTACTGTGTTGAGCACAAAACATTTGTATTAAAACGAAATCTTGGAAGGATGAGGCATGAGACAACACAGCATGTGCAATAAACTGTACGGACTGACAGCCTTTTCTGTTTGTTTGTTTTTGTTTGGGGGATTTTTAATTTTTAATTTTTATTTTTATTTTTATTTATTTTTTTTTTTGCAGCTAGAATGAAGCACATCAACTTGTCCTTTGCAGCATGCGGATTCCTGGGCATTTACCACTTGGGGGCAGCATCTGCACTTTGTAGACACGGCCAGAAGCTCCTGAAGGCTGTCAAGGCCTTTGCAGGGGCTTCTGCGGGATCCTTGGTGGCTACCGTCCTGCTGACCGCACCAGAAAAAATCGAGGTAATGAACTTGTAACCGGGCTGCATTCCTCACCAGCAAACTAACACCCGGACACCGACATGAAGGCTACCCCCACCAAGTGAGCTGCAGAGAAATAATCCTTTGCCTGGCTAACACAAAAGGTTAAGAGTTTTCTTTCAAAAATTAATCATTATGCACCTGTCTCTTGGATTTGGGAAAGATTATTTCTGAAATGAGACAAGGAAATAAAATGCCCCCCCCCCCCGCCCACCTTGGGTGTCTTAAGGTCCCAGCTCTCTGTTTCGTTCAAGCAAAGGATATGTCTTCTTTATCTCACCATGAGAACAACCAGCCCTGTTTTCAAGACCCGGAACACAGGGCCGATAATGCTTTGTTCCTTCCCATTTACAAACAGGTGTCTAAAGGAAAATGTGGACCAAGAATTTCTATTCATCAGAATGATGTAGAGATTTTACTTTTCATTCTCCCGGTTAAAAACCTGTGAATTCTAAGCAGTCTATCCAGAAGTAATGAAAATTAACCTTCATTAGGTATTCCACTGAATGCCATCTATGTTGTAAAAATGCTTTCTGCTTCTAGACAGCAGTCCTGCATTTGCTGACTGGGAGAACGGTCTTCGTCTAGAGGTGCCGAAAATCCTATTCACTCGTGACTTACACACTCTAGTGGCTCTGAACAACAACTCAATAACGAACACGTGTGTGCCCAAGCATAAATTTAAGTCCCATTTAAAATGTCAAAACTACAAAACTTGAAACCTCAGACTCTTGTTCTCATCACCTAGGATGAGCTGCTTACGTAGGAAACACTGGATTTGAAGCCAGTCCTACAAGAACCCACTTGGGTTTTCTTCCTGTCTCTGCACGTTGCGTTCTGGGAAACCAGAGAACGGATGCGGTGCCGTACAGATCGCACAGAACGAGAACCTGAAGGCAGTGAAGGTAGACATAAGGTGTGAACACAACCCCCCCACCCCCAAGCTAGCAGGACCATAGGAGCTGGATTTGCAAGCTAGTTCCTTTCCAGAACTCTTGAGGCCAGGAACACCGAAGGGGTTGTGTTCTCCTTCTCAGTGCCATCTTTCCTTGACGTGGGGCAAATTCTCAGATTTGCAATTGAACAGATTTGGTTTTCAATCTTCAGATTTAGAACTGTATTAAGTGTGATTTACAAGTAACGTGACTCAGAAATACTGCCACGATATAGCCACTTAACTGAAAATCTGTGGTGTTCAGACACAGATGGTTCCTTTGGATCTGAGACTTGATATCATATTCAAGCCAGATTACCTGTTCTTGTATCTTTTTTCAGTGAATCCGAGACCCTGCTGTACTGTCTAGCTGTGTGGGTGAGATTGGGTGGGCTCTTGGGTGCGTAAAGGAGCAGGACGTACGGGGTGCTCACACTGGAAGGTATGAAATGATTCTGCGTCTTTACCTGCACGATCCTCATTTCTCCTTTGTCAAAATAAATTTTCAGCCCATTGACTTAAGTTTATTTTATTTCTTTTGTTGTTAGCATCTGAAATACACCATTGCTTTGAGTTTTTTTAGCAAACTGTTTTCTACTTACTCACATCCGTGTTAGCTCAGCTCTTGCGGATGGTTCCTCGAGCTTTGCGGTGTTGTGACAAATACGTGAGTAATTAATCTAGTTCTGAGTTTATGCATGTGTAATTAAGAGGAGCACCTGATGCCGGATGTATTTTGGGAGGCAGGCAAATTTAGACGTCCGTATGGAACAGCTCAGTGCTGCCGGCCTTTTCTCAGCCCATAATCTGCAAGGCACAGTGTGAGATATACAGCAGAGAGCACAAAGATAAGTAAGTCCGTTGCTTAATCAGGTTCCAGTGCGGTCAGGGGATTGTGTGTGTGTGTGTGTGTGTGTGTGTGTGTGTGTAAGTAAAATTAATACAAGAAAGTACATTAAGTGGGCAGTCTGGCCTGGTAGAAGGAGCACACATCTTGGGGGCAGCGTCCCGACAGCAGCCCTGTGTCCACTCACGACCAGAAACCACCACCTCACAAACACAAATCCGGCTGTCTTACTCCCCCTCCCCTCCCCTGCCACCCACAGGGATCTGTCTGGACTTAGGACAGGATCCAGACTTCTTGGGCTGCCTCCCGGGAGCCCCTGCGACTTGGTTCTCCAGTGGCTCGCTGACTTTCAGGCCAGTGGCCCTTGCTGGCTCGTGCTCCCAGCTGCCCCTGCCAGTCTTCCTCATCTGCCCCCATCTTCAATCCCGCTCCTCCTCACATGGTAGGTCTTACCCTAGCTGTCTCCCTGCAGGGAAGCCTTGGCTGACGCCCACTGTGTAGTATCTCTCTTGCTCTTTACAATGAATGACCACGAACTCCGTGGCTTAAAACAACACACAATTATCGTCTTAGATTTCTGGAGGTCATAGTTCTGGAAGGGTCTCCCTGGGCTAAAACTAAATTTTCAGCCAGGCAGTGCTCCCCCTGGGGGCTCCGGAGGAGAATCTGTTTCCTTGCCCTTTATGGTTTCTGCCGGCAGCCTGCATGCCTACGCTCGTGGCCTTTCCTTCAGTCTTTAAGCCTGAAGCGCAGCATCTTCCCGTCTCCGTCTCTGGCTGTGACACTCGAGCCTCCCTCTTTCACTTACGGGGGTCCTTGCGATGACCCCGGCTTGCCTGGATAAGCCAGAATAACCTCCCCGTCTCAAAATCTTTCACTTCTGCAACATCCCTTTGGTCCTGTAAGGAAACCGTCACAGGATCCAGAGACTAGAATGTAGCCATCGTTGCGGGAGGAGGGGCTTGATTCGGCTTATTGCACTTGCACAGCGCTCTCCTCCTGTCCTAGGATCTACACACGAGGCAGTCCTCGGTCTCATGGGGGCAGGACCTCTTGGTACTTCATTGCACCCGAGCCCCAGTGCCGAGGGCGCAGTACAGGTTGTGTCGTGCGGGAGTTAATAAAGGAAAGAGAGGCCTGGATTCAGAGCCTGACTCTGGACGAGTTTTGATGAGCTGCTGGGAAAGATGTTTAATCTTCCCAGGCCTTGGTCTTCTGACTCGTCAAGTGGGGTATTATATCCACCTCCCAGGGTCACAAGAGCTTCCAGAATCTGCATCAGGGAGTCCCAGCACAGTACGCGCCCACCTTCCTCACCACTCGGAGGCTCCCAATACCCAAGACCGATCATCGTCACGACTCCTCTCTTGGTCACCGCCATCGTCCTTAGTAATCAGAACTGTTGCAATCAGACTGTGTCAGAGGTCACAGAATTGCCATGGGAGAGGGGGTCAGTTGTGCTGAAGACATGTACTAAATGAGAATCAGAACTGAGCCGTCAAGAATTTCCCAGATGTGGGCAAAGCCCTTAGAGGTGGTTTAAAAAGAAAGGGGGGAAAAAAACTGGATTTGGGAGCCGCATAGCTTGCCGGGGGACTAAGCATAGTGGGGTGCGGACGGGTCGGGTGGGGCTCACGCAGCTGTGAAGGAAAGGGGCGCCGAAGGCTGAGTGTTGGGTTTAGAAGATGTGGGGTCCAGGCGCCTTGTGGGATGGCCAGAGAATTCTGGAAAAAGAAGGAATTTTCTCTTTCTCTACAAATCATAGGTTCACGTATTTGTTTTCTTTCTCAGGAATGTAATGAATTTACCTACGAGTTTGCCGAAGAAACCCGAAGGCAGTCTTTTGGGGCGGTGACACCCGGCTACGATTTCATGGCCCGACTGAGGTACATACATGAATATAGACCATTTCCCTCAAAGCGCGTGCGGACAGACGGCTGAGGACACTCTGTGTAAACTGCGGCACGCTCGGGGCAACGTTCCCCTTCTAAAATATTTACAAGGCGTTCAATAATTCAAGGTGAGTAACGCAGGCCACTTTTTCTCCTTTAGAAGCGGAATGGAGCGGATTCTCCCTTCCAACGCTCATGAGCTGGCCCACAGCCGCCTGCACGTATCCATCACCAACACCAAAACCAGAGAAAATTACCTGGTGTCCAGCTTTCGCTCCAGAGAGGACCTCATTAAGGTAACACAGCCGCATCTCACGGCTGAGGGATTCAGCAAGGACTTAACTCCTTCCCCCAGGCCATGGGCATCACCGTGTTCTTCAGAAGGAAGGTTTCCTATCACGCCTGCGACACGATGAGGGCTCGATCAGTGATAGGGGTGGTGAGTGGCTTAACCGGCGTCCCTCAGAGGCCACCTCGGAGGCCCCGGAGACGTCCCGTACTGGGTCCCTGCTTTCCCCGTGATTGCCGTTCACCCACGAGCCCCTGGGAGGCGGGTCGCGCGTGCAGCGGGGAGCACAGTGGTACTCAGTGCCTTGCAGGACGTCGCCGGGATCTCCCCGTTCCTGGAAGACTTCGTTCCTGTGCGGGCTTACTCAGTCCTGCGCAGGCCGTCTGTGCATCGGGGAGGGCGGCTGTGACTCCTGCCCTTTTACTGCTTTCTTCTTTTAAAGAGAGGATACGGGTGCAGAGATTTTACGTGACGGTATGACCAGGGTCATACCGACCGGCTGTGGGAGGCATTCTGGACCCTGGGTCTCCTGGCGTCCCCATCTGACGTTCCGTTTCGTCTTCCCATTCCGTGTTCATGCTTTTTCTACCCGGACACATTGGAAAGTTGCTCGGTTGCGAATTTATCATCTCTAGGAAATACTTTGGCTGCAGTTGCAAATAACAGTGTGCTTGCTAAGGTAATACATCAAATATTTGTAAATTGGAAAGAGTGCACTTTTCTTACAAAAGCCGGGCCGTTTTTTCTCTGTTTTCCCTTTGGTGGGAGTCACGGCCGGCTTCACAGCATGTGAAGAATGCATGTTTGGACACAGCGGTGGGCGATGGATTGAGGCTAAGTGGGGAAACTTCTGCCCGAATTACGTGATAAACGCATTGATTTTTACTGTCGAGTCTAACGGTTGGAGTTCCACCGTGTGAATGATGTAACCTGAAATGCTGAACTGACAAGTCAAATCACTTTGTGACTTCATAGATTAGAATATTTTTACTCGGTGTGCTGACTAAGCCACTCTTGCACTTACAAATGAACAGTCTCTCCATCGCAGAAAATAGGCACTTTGCGAATCCGGTACAGGTGTGCAAGCTGTAACCCTCCTGACTTACCGTCACCATTCATGTGCTGTGTTATTTACTGCCTTACGTACTCGGTGTTTATCGCCAGTCTTTCCTCGCATGAGTGTAAGCTCCCAGCGGGCAGCGGTTGCTCTGTTTTGTCCATTGTGACAGCCCTCGTGCCTGACAATGGGAATGGGTAGGTAGATGAACTGAGCTGGCATCTGTGACAGTGGCCTCCCTGGGAACAAACGAAGGGGTGCCTGGGTGGCTTGGCGGATAAAGCATCCAACTCTTTTTTTTTTTTTTTAAGATTTTATTTTTTTAATCTGAGAGAGACAGCAGAGAGCATGAGCAGAGACAGGGAGAAGCAGGCTCCCCACTGAGCAGGGAGCCCGATGCGGGGCTTGATCCCAGGACCCTGAGACCATGACCTGAGCCAAAGGCAGTCCCTTAACCAACTCAGCCATCCAGGAACCTGTAGCATCCAACTCTTGATCATGGCTGTGAGTTCAGGCCCGGCACTGGGATCCACAATGGAGGTGCAACCTACTAAAAAAAAGAGAAGAAAGAAAAAGAAGGAAGCAACCGGATCCTACATGTTGAGGGATCTTTACAAAATGACTGAGCTGGTCAGTGGCCCGGCTGCGACCACCAACGAGCTGTCCAGCGTTCTGCTCGGTGACATCCCGTGCTGGATCTACTAGCTCACTCTCACTTCCTCTCATATGACAATGTGCTTGGCTGAATCATGGCCTCCAGAGATGTCCACTCCGTAATCTCCGGCACCCGTGGACATGCCACCTCCCACGGCAAAAAGCATTTTGTAGACATGATCGAGGTAAAGATCCTGAAATGGTGAGATGGCCCTGGATTATCCGGGTGGGTCCAAATAAATCTGTAAGTCCTTGGAAATGGAGATCGTTCCTGGATGCCAGGCACGTTTGCGGTTCCCAGCTCTCGGGCTGGTAGAGCACAGAGGTAGTGGGCGCTGTGGGCCGTCCCCTCTGACGGCCAGCAAGGCAAAGGGGACTTAAGTGCCCCAGCAGGAAGCACTGTCCCCTACAGCCTCCCAGAGGGAGTGCAGGCCTGCCGATACCTGGGTCGTAGCTGCACGAGACATTCTGATCTCGAGACTATGTAGTAAGAGATTTGTGTTTGTTATTTTGAGCCTCTAAGTTTGTAGTAATTTGTTACAGCAGCAATAGCAAACTACTGCAGTAAGTAAACATGATTTTTTTTTTTGCAATTTCCTTTGTTTTGGATAATAACTATTCAGAGAATTGGTGTAATTACTTGAGTTCACTGAACGGAAGAGAAACGGTTGACACAAATGTGTAATATCTTGTAAGGAGAATAATTGAATAATTAACATTTATCCTAGGTTATACAAGAAGCATTTTAAACATTGAGCAGAATGCGCTAACCTTTTTCAGAACTAGAAACTGGAAGGATGGACGGATCCTTGACGGCAGGCAGTGGCTAGGACATGTCGGAGACCCGTCCCAGGAATACGAAGAAGCAGTTAGTTCCACAGTAAGACCGGGTGGGGACTGCGAGGAGACGGCACAGAGAGGAAAGAGAGCAGACGCCCTCGTGGCGGGGACATCGTGCGCTTCTGTGCTCGGGGCAGCGAGGAGGCCAGTGGCGGATGGCCAGTGAGGAGCCACGCGGCAGGCCGGCCGTGCTGACCGCCTCGGGCAGCGGGGAGGGTCCGGAGCAAGCCGCCTGCCGGCCCTTCGCTCCCTCCCTCTGGGGGAGACGGGAGCCCCGGAGCCGAGCGGGGAAGCAGCACCACGGTGCACACTTGGGTCTCCTGGCAGCTTTGCACACCTGGCCCTCAGCACACAGCCTTGGGTGTCCTTCCCAGTGTTCGGAGATTCTGGAGGTGAGAGAGACAAACGCCGACACAGGCCAAGAGACGGAGGCGAAAACCAGAGGGTAGAGGACGGCCAGTGTCCGTTGGCCGCTGGTGAAGGAGCCGGGAGTACTGAGTACTACGGATTCCAACCAGCAAGTTGCATTTTATTCCCGTTTTATCATTAACTTGTTTATTCCCTTTCTAACTAGTGTTTTTATTTTCTTCTTAACGCTGGGCTCTTCACTACCCACCAGGTGACGACCACCTTTAATTCTAAATGGGGTATCTCTATATGTTAAACTGTGTGCGCATGTATATATGTGTACGTGTGTCCAGTCCTTTGTGTGTGCACGTGTGCGCGTGGGTGGTCTCCTGCACTACTGCGTGTTTTATGTGCGTCTCTCAGTATGGCATCTAGGTCTGTCACTTGCTGACAGTGCCCTCCAGCGCGAATGATGTTCAAGCCGCAGTTTTCCCAGCTGTGAGATGGACGTAATAGCCCAGCCTGTGTTACCAGGGAGAACAATGAATAAAGCAAGCAGAAGCGCGTTTCTGGCTGTTGGTCACAGCCCGTATTCAGCAAATAGGAAACAGGTCAGGTACTAAGCCACACGCGTGACTGGTCGGCATGCCGGTGTGAGCCGGTCATGAGATGTCAAGTGTGCCAGCCGGCTCTCTGCGGAGCGGGAGTCAGCCTTTCCTGCCCAAGTGGTTCTCCTGCCCCTTCCTTATCCTCTGTGCTCATGACTAGTGTGCTGACCTACCTGTGCAATATCTCGGGAAATGGATCATTACCTAGTTTTACCACCTTTTGGTATAGGATTTTGCATCCCTTGACCACTGGCTTCCTTTTATAAATGTGCTCTTGTGTGAGGACTCCCACTTAAATTGTATCAACTTTGCTTATTTTTGCATAAAAGGTCAATCTTTCCTCTGATATCTGCAATGATCGCTGAATATTCTCTTAGAACTTGTGTTGACCAATTATGTGGTCCAAAGATCTTTCTGTCTTGGGAGGACATGGTGAGAAGCAGGCTGTCTGCAGGCATGGAATGTGCTGGCACCGTGACCTTGGACGTCCTAGCGTCTAGCAACACGAAGAATCAGTCCCTGTTGTTTGGAAGCCACGTGTCTGTGTTTTGCAGCAGCAGCCCAGAGGGACTAAGACAGAAAAGTGACACTGAGATGTGGGGGCGCTGTGAAGCGGGTAGCGGACAGAGGCTGGGAGAGGCGCGTGCTGGAAAGAGCCCACGACGCCGTGAGGGGACCTTGAGAGGCGCGTGTGCAGAGGACTTGCACAAGAGAGACGTGAGCTGCAGAGACGGCCTCGTCTTCTCAGGGACTCCCGAAGGGCCCATGAGCGGAATGGCGGTAGGACTGGGGGTCGTGAGGTCTCCGACAGAAACAAGGACGTGGTCCTGGACACTGGACTAAAGGCCCTCCCTCCTGTGGGGGATCCGTGAAGGCTTCCAGTGTTTTCTGGAAGATGGAACCTGCGAGAGATAAAAATGGGTATTTGACAAGGCTGCAGTCTAAGCAGAGTGTTGAAGATGCTGCCTGGCGTCTCTTGCCTGCTTGTGTGAAATGCAAGAAGCGAGAAAGGCCTTCGAGGTGGAATCTCTTATCAAAAGCAAGGTCGAGCTGAAAGACTTGGCCCGTTCTCAGCCTGTCCTTCCAGAACAGGGACTGCGTCTTCAGAACGGAGCTGGAAGGGGCGGCCCACGGCCACGTGATGAGGAGGCAGCCGGCCACCCAGGCAGAAGCCACAGTGACTGTCCAAGACGATGGAAGTATGACCCATGAGCCACTGCAGACGTCCTCAGGGCTGCCCCTCTCCGGAGAAGCCCAGAGTACAAGGACGACTAGAGACACACGCTCTCCACTCACCGGACAACCCTCCTCTGCTCGGAGCCATGGGCGTGGAGACCCCAGACACGAGGAAAGCTCCGGGGAGCTTCTGGCAGGACACTCAGAGGTGGGGCACCTCCCCCGCCCAGCAGAGCATCCGGGGCAGGACCCGCCGCCATGGGCCTGCAGGGCCGCACGGCACACCAAGGAGGATTATCGTCTGAAGGTCGAAGGGCATTTGCCCCCTTGCACTTCAGACCTGCTCTGAATGTGTCACCTCCTTCTGCTTCCCTAGTTCTCCCTTTTGGAAGGGGAATGTCTATCCTGTGCCTCCTCACCGCTGATTTTAGAAGCAGAGAACACGGGGATCTCACAGGCTCACAGCGGGAAAGAGCCCACGATGCCGCTCACAGCGGGAGAGCAGATTGCCTCCGCATGGAGGGTACCTCGGGGCTCGCCGGGGTTGACTGAGATGACATTTCAGGGAGACTTGGAACTTTAAACGTTGAGTTGCTGCTAGAACAAATGAAGACCTTTTGGGGGCTGTTGGGAGGGATTGAATGGATTTTGCACAAAAGGAGGACATGAATTCGGGGGGCCAGGAGTGGAATGCTATGTTTTGAATGTTTCTATCACCAAAGTGTGGGTTGAACCTAACCCCCACGAGATGGTATTAGCAGGTCGGGCCTTTGGGAGATGACTAGGTTACGAGGACAGAACGCTCACGAACGGGAAGAGCGTCCTTACCTTATAAAGAGATCCCAGAGAGCATTCTTGCCCCTTCGGTCACAAGAGGACACAGTGAAGAAGATGGGAAGTGGGCTCTCACCAGACACCAGACCTGCTGAGGCTGGGTTCTTGGGCTCTACCGTCCCCAGAACTGTGGTGTTGTTTATAAGTCCCGCAGTTTATAGTATTTTGTTAGAGCAGCCTGGATAAGACTGAGACCGTCAGGGCTGGTAGCGGTGGTGTTTCTGCCCCATTCTCTCCCACTACAAGGCAGGCATGTGGTCTTCACATATTATTTTGTCCAGAATTTACTTCTGTCAAGTTCGCCCCTGCTCCCCTGTTGTGACTGAGCCAAGAAAGGGAGAATCATGTGATCTGGCTACCACACAAGGAGGAGATGAACCCCCAACCCCGGAGAATCCCTTTATATACTTAGACCGGAGCCCCCAAGAGGCCCCCACTCCTGCAAAGGCCTCACTTTTTGTTCTTCTCAACCAGAGAGACTCATTTTGGTACCGCACTTTTTTCGGGGGAGGGGAGTGAGTTGAGGGGCGGATGAAAATAGTGTTCCCTTGGAGGATGAAGTCCGCTGATCATTTATGGCTGTGGGTCGGTTGTTTTTGACAGATGAGTACCAAATCGAGGCCCCATTTTGCAGAGGCAATGGTGCTTTGGTGATGGAAGAGCTTAGCCCTTGTGTTGCGTGGAGTGTGATTGGATCATTGGTACAACGTCTTCGTTCCTTGGTCTCTTGGGGATCGTTGCCAGAACTTCTCCATCCCTTGGTCTCTTGGGGATCGTTGGCACAACTTCTCCATCCCTTGGTCTCTTGGGGATCGTTGGCACAACTTCTCCGTCCCTTGGTTTCTTTGTAAATTGGAATCCACGCTGTGCCATCTATCCCACAGTCTGAGGCAGAGATCACGTCCATGGAAGTGCTTCCTCAGGTCCTTTGAGTACCTACCAGCTCAGGGACCCTGGCTCTTCTGACTCTTTTCCTGTGTGCCATGGGTCTGTGTCAAGTCCTTTCCTTGCGAGCCCCTTTACACATTATCCCCTGATGTCTGCGCTATTTGTCTTCGCAAGGAAAGATGCGATCAGGAAATCCAAACACATTTTAATATTAGCCTTCATCCAAGTGTGATTAGGGAGGTAAATCCTTTGTTTATAAGAAACTCGTAAGTCACTTGCACAGCTGAGCAGAAATTATGTTGAAATTATCTGTGCCGTGGAGCGCTGGTGCCGGCCACTTGTCTGAATTAGGATCAGTCACTGAGTTCTTCAGGTTTCAAGCTGATAGACATGAGTGGTCTGAGCTGGTCTTTTCACCCAAGTGAAAGCTCACTGATCTGTATTCCCAGAAAGGCTTTTCCCCCGTGTCCCCCTTAAGAAGAACAACTCTGTCTCCGTTGCTAGGATGTTCTAGATTTCTGCGCACATAGCGAGAATGCTCTGATAGCAAGATCTTCTCCCATGGAGCCTTCTAAAGGTGAAGTAAGGCCTGAATTTAAGATGGTCCTTTTCTTGAGAAGACCGGGGAAGATAAATTTGAATCATCTTTGCATTTCAACTACGCCAGCAGGTTCTGAATAAACAGCCAGATCCTCATTAAACTCCACCGCAAACTTCAGGCATAAACGGAACTTGTGGGGAATTTATTCTCCGAGGAAGCCAGGCCACATAATTTTCTAAACACCCCTTTTCTATAAAATGTGAAATGAAAAGAGCTCGTCAGAACGTGGATTGCATATGCACTTGGCAACGTTGACACAGTTGCTGCAGGAGGTGACTGACTTATCTTCATCATTGTGTATTTAGTAAGAAGGAGACAGCAAATCCATGCATCGCTTAAGGCGCGGGGCCCTGGGACGGGCCGTCAATGGCCAGACTCCAGTTTCTGCCTCAGGGTTGTTAGCTACGGCACCCCTGATGTTGGGGTCCTCTGCTTCTCTGTGGTGGGTGTCCTGTGCACTACAGCATGTGTAGAAGGATCTGTGGGCTCTCCCCACTGGACGCCAGTAGTACCTACCACCCTCCCAACACACACACACACACACACACACACACACACACACACACGTGACATACAGTACTGTCTCCAGACATCGCTAAATGAAGACACTCCCTCCCTTTGCTAAGAACCTCTGCTCTCCAGGGCCTGAGACTGAGAAAACTGTCCCTGGAAAAACAACGCGGTAAGACACAGCAGAAGGACACGTGTACGCCTCCCGCCTAAGAATATGAGCGCTTGTCTCTTTCCTTAGCAAATCCTCTTTGCTTGCCATAAAATGGCCAGAAGCGGACCGCACAGGAATAAGAAAAGCCACTTTGTTCTTACCTGTGGAAGCTAATTTTCCCACCAAACATAGTTTGACCCACAAACCAGCAGCGTATGTAAAGGCAAGGGAGGGATGGCAGAGTAAATACATTGATTGAGAGGAACGGCAGGCATTTTCCCATTGGGTGAGCTCTTCCTACCAGCGAGGACGGGAACTGTTCTTATCTGTAGGAAAGTAATTGAATAGTATTTTTCAACCAAATGCCGCAAAAGTGTTCCAAGCATTAACTTCTGAACTTCACATTATACTCTGACACGGGGTGGGGGAGGAAATACACATAATTCTGATTCTAATGGTAGTGATTTTTTTTTTTTTTTGCAGGGCAGATATAATTATGCAGCATAATGAAATAAATCACTATGCTTACAGAGCACCTTCGGTTCTTTAAAGAGCGTTAAGTAGTGCCATTTCCCAATACGCGCGCGATCCACAAACTGTGTCCGTTATTGCCACAGTGCGATGGGGCGTTTTGCCAAATAACGTCATTAAGTGGCCACAGTGTGCCCGCAAAACATACCGAGGGTCTGTAATTGTTTTTTGAAAGGAGTAACCAATGGCTGGCAGAGCCAGATTTAGTCAGGGCGAAAGCAGGACCCGCACGCTGAATGGCCTTTCTCTGAAAAGCACCCAACTGCTGATGCTTTGGAACTCAGGAGGTTGGCGTCTGTCCTGTCGTCCCCTGTGGGCTTGGGAGGCACTGTCCCGCCAAGGCAGAGCGCGCGCCCACTCCTGCTTTGCTGCTTTGCACGCTGGGCCACTCATGCCGAGAGGAATGCCTCACGATGGGCCTGTCTCTGCAGACCGTGCACCCATCTCACGCAAGGTTGCCCTGGTGCTTTGGTTTGATGCCCTGCGTTCCACATCCCGCAGTCCTTGATACCTGGCTTTTCTTTCTGCACTAACTAGGTAGCTCTTCCGGCACCCAGCAGCAGCCTGGGACCACGGAGGTGCATGACCCGTGTCATTCCCTCCCCCCATTCCTGCTGGAGTCCTTCCGTTGTGCTAGGGTACCAGTGAATTTGCGACCACACAAATCTGAGGCCCTACATGCTTCTGGGCCCCCTGGCAGGAGCCCGGTGCTGTGAGGCCCTCTTTGTCTGTCCTCGACGTGCCCCCAACCACATGGGAAAAGCCTCATTTCTCCTGCGGGTCAGACTGGCGGGGAAGTACCAGAGGGGGAGGGGAGATGACAACGGCCATCAGTCAAGGATCAGCCCTGGGAAGGGCTGACTGACCGTGCAGGAGACACACAGCCTTTCCCTTCAGCAGCTTTGGGCGGCGAGGAGCCAGCAGGAGCCGTTGCATAGCTAGGGAATCCTGGGCCAGCTTGCAGGACAGGATGGAGGCCCGAGTGGGCTTCAGCTGTGGCAGGTGACAACCCAGAGGACATTTCCCATAGAAAGCGCATGTTGCGGGCAACCAGATCTTTTGTTTACTCACAGTTCAGAATAAATTGACCTTTGGGAGTTAACCTCAGAAAACATACCTACGATACCGTTTCTTTGGAGGAAATGGCCTCTGAGTGCTCAACAATTCTACATACTTGATTTACACATCAGTTTTGGGGCCATAACCCGTTTCTGAATACTATATGCCCCGCCCCCAAATCACATGAAATCCTTCACAATGAACAGCCATACCATCGTCGCTTACTAGCTGGAAGATTATAGCTTAAATGTTCAGTGTCTACTGCTTCGTCTTTCCAAACTGAACAGTACAGATCTGGAAACTATACTGGAAAATAAAACACGTACATGTCAAAGGTTCCCAATGCCCAGCTTCTTCCGTTGGAAGAAATGGTAATATTTTCAAGGGCAACCTTTTTTGACTTTCCCAAAGGAAGATAAAAGATAATTCGGTCCGTACCTGCCACTGCCTCATTACGTCTCCAGACCGTGTTGTTAGCCCACGAAATGTCTCGCTCCCCTTAACAACATCCTGTGACAAATTAGAACACCCCCACGCCGCAGGCTGGTCTCTGCTGTGAAAACCAGAGTGGTCCGCTCCTCGGAAAAATACGAGTGCCCCTGACTTTCTTGGTTTTTTTTTTTTTTTTTTTTTTTAAGTAAACTCTGCTACTAGTGTGGGCCCCAAACTCATGAGCCCAAGACAAAGACTCAGGCTGTACGGACTGAGCCAGCCGGGACCACACGGGTGCGATGTTAGAATGATTTTTAGTCTGAGCTCACGCGCTGTGACTAGCTCATGAGGACTTACTCAAGAACGGAGCCTTACCCGGAGTTTACTGTGGGAGGGACTCCGTTGTCTGTAATTCAAAGCCCGATCTTCCTCACGTGAAGCCCGCGGAGCTTAGAACATTGAACTGTCCGTGTCCCTCCAAGGTCATCTCAGATACGGAACGTGCCGTCTTCCAGTTCAGTGTCCTGTGTGCCCTGGAGATACACGGAACTCACGTCATGTCTTCCCGGATGATCTGTTTTTTTAAAATTCCACATTTTAGAGTCAATCTATCAAATCTGTTGGATGCATGCGAATGCCAACATTTATGAGGTGTTTCTTTATTTTGTTCACGTAGGTGCTGTTGGCCAGTAGCTTCGTGCCCATTTACGCGGGACTGAAACCGGTGGAGTACAGAGGGCAGGTGACGGTCGCTCGTAACCGGTGAATTACCCGTGACTCCTGCAGTCACAGGTTTCCTTCAGGGGATCCGATGTTATGATGATTCTGGTAGTTCCAGATCAGCTTATATGATTTTTTTTCATAATACTTTTGTTTGCAACAGGAAAAAAAAATCAAGTACAGGGGCCTTGGGACATTAGAGTCAGGATGTCGAGATTCAGAATGATCAGGGAGCTTCTCTTTTAATTTGATTAAAAGCTTCATTCCTTGTTCTAAAAAAAAGACTGAAAGACTTAAAAAAAAAAAAATTAAGTCCCATTCAGCGCTCCTTCTGTTAGCAGAACTGCGCTGTCAGGTGGGAAGAGGCATCAGGGCCCCCCATATCCTACCCACCCGACCAAACTGGAGCCCTGTCCCCTCGGTCCGCCACACAGGAGCCCCACACTGGGGAGCAACCCCCTCCCCTGCCAGGCCCGTCACTTACCCAGGCGCTTGTCAGACGGTCTGCGCTGCCCCTGACAGCCGGAGCGGGTCTGCGGAGGGGAGGGGAGAGGTGAGCGCCC
The DNA here is from genome assembly GCF_009829155.1 of Mustela erminea. Taxonomy (NCBI): domain Eukaryota; kingdom Metazoa; phylum Chordata; class Mammalia; order Carnivora; family Mustelidae; genus Mustela; species Mustela erminea. Next base: position 4,937,076 of record NC_045635.1, on the reverse strand, counting down.
ACCGGCTCACTCCCCGCAATCTGCTCCTGCTCAGCACTATGGGGAGGGGGTTTCTTTTCATTGTTTAAAAAGATTTCAGTTATTTATTTGAGAGAGAAGGACAGAAGGAGAGAGAGAGAGCGCATAAACAGGAGTCGGGGGGACGGGCAGAGGGAGAAGCAGAGTCCCTGCAGAGCAGGGGCCCGATGTGATGTGGGGCTCCTCCCCAGGTCCCTGGGATCATGACCCAAGCCCAAGGCAGCCACGCCCCCGACTGAACCCCCAGGCACCTCAAGGGAAGGTATTTTAGCAGCTCGTTTATGGTCCTACCTGCCCGTCTCCAGCACAGGAACCCACCCTATAATCAGACACGCTATCATGTAACACGGCCAGAGATACAATTTTATAATGAAATACACTATCTCCTTACAATGAAATACACTATCTGCACGTGCCAGAGATACATGTTTGTAATCAAACACAGTATCATTTTAACACTTATAAGGGTTAAGTGTTTATAGTCACATACACCATCTCCTTGACACATACCAGAAATAATTTATAATTATTTTATAATTGATAATTATTTTACAATTATTTCATAATCAAATGCACTATCAACTTAGCACATCACAGAGATCTGTATTTCTAATCAAATACAGCATCTATTTAACACATACCAAAGATACATATTGTAGAGTTAAATACAGTATCTTTCCTTAGATTTTATTTATTTTTGAGAAAGAGAGAGCCTGCATGAGCAAGGGAAGAAAGAGGAGAAGCAGACTCCCCACTGAGCAGAGAGCCCGATGCAGGGCTCTGTCCCAGGACCCTGAGATCATGATCTGAGCCGAAGGCAGAAGCTTAACCCACTGAGACCCCGGGGTGCCCTCAAATACAGTTACCAATTTAACACCCAAGATCAGGCACATACTTGTGGGAGAATAAAGGCCACGCGTTTTATTGGTTTCATGATGTATGTAATATGTACTTAGTCTCTAGTGGGTACATGAAAAACGCTTGCTATCCGTCATTCATTCATTCGTCCGTTCACGCACTCCCTCTGAGGGCCCAGCACGGTAGCCGCACGGAAGGAAGCACGTGTACGGATCTCTCACCTTGCGTGACTGGGAACCTGTGTGGGTTCTGATCTCGCGAGTCCTCATGGTTTTCTTTCTTGGAGCTCTCCTGGGCTTTCTAGTCCTCTGCTCCCTGCTCAATGGTGGGCCCCAGTTGCTCTGCCCCAGGACGGCTGTCTCAAGGGACGGGGCAGGAGAGCGAGGGACAGAGACATTAAGTAACTGGGAAGGCCATGGACATACTAAGAGGCAGAGGCTAAGTGTGACCGTTACTGTGACTCGAACTCTGTTGATTAGCAGTATGCATACGGTACGTACAGAAGGCTCAAGCCCTCTCGGTGACTGGTTAGAAACAAAAGATACATTTTTTTAAGAGCAACATAAAATGATTTAAACTTCAGCGCATGAAAGCAGGAGACCCAGTTCCCAAGGAGCGTGGGCTATGTTGTCATCTAAAATTTTGTTTGGAAGGTATTGGACGTTACATAATTAATTGACTTAAAGTACATTAGCCTTTTCTTTCTTGCTATAAGAATAAAAATTCATATTTACTTTTAGCTGTAAATTTTGAACACAGATACCATCAAAATCAACTCTATCTTAGGAACGTTAATTTTATAATGATCTGAAATGTCATCGTTTTACTTCAGAGCTTCAATTTATAATAACAATGACAGAAATGGCTCCCGGGGCAACCATGGTAAGGTGTTTTAGAGATGATGCATTATGAAAGGGGGTTGCGGGAGTCCAATCAGGAGAGCTGCCAGTGTGATCAAGGACTCAGAGGTGGTGACTGGGCAGGGAGGATGTCCATTCAGCACGTGACGATAACCAGGTGGGAACTTCAGAGAGGGAGGAAGGAGTCGAGGGGACGGCACAGCCGAGTCCCAGACACTGTCCCTGAGACCATGCTCAACACTTGCCCGTTGAAGTATTGGTAAGAGTGTCACGAAGCAGGTGCAGGTGGGAGAGGCTTCTATTTTTCTGCACTATCAACTTTTCTTTCCTTCCTTACAACGGAGTCACAGCTCTTTGCTGGACCTGGAGGACTGTGCTTAACAGCCACATTTCCTGGCTTCCCTTATCACCAGCTGTGGCTATACATCTAAGTGCAGGCCAGACAGATAAGCTGAATTACAGAGGGACCTAACTTTGTTTACTTCCTGCTGCCTGGAACCTTGATGCAATGACTGGAACCATTGCAGCTGTTGTGGATCATGAGGTCGGAGAAATCACCGCCTGGAGATGGACACAGAGTGAGCGAGAAAGGCCCTAAATGATTTGGGGAGGCCACCTGTAGCACACCACCGTGCATTTTCTCTTTCCCAGAAAAGGAAGTAAAACTTGTGCTGTGACTGGTTGTTGTCAGCGGCAACAGAAGGGATTACTCCCTGGTATCTAAAGATGAGGATATGCAGATGCAGAGATGTTCGGTTACTTCCCCGAGGCCACCTAGCTACTAAGGGGGCAGCCTTCCCAGGAGGATCCCCAACCACTGTGTCTCTGCCGTCCGTGCCTCTTGCCCCAGTAGGCGTCGTGTGCCCCTCCATCGCCCTCGGCTTATCTCCCTCCATCCCCGTTCCTGCTTCTTCGGTTTGTGAGCTGATGACTAGCAGTGGTTAAAAGGGTCAGCTGTTCTCAGCTGCGTTTCCCCTTACGTGACTGAGCGCTTGGACATGACTGTGGAAGCCCAGCCGCAGCTCTGCAGCAGGGGATGCGGCCTCCAGGCCGGGAAAAGGATGGAGACCAGCGCCGAGGCCCCTGACCTTGGGCAGGAGGACAAGGTCTTGCTGATGACCCGCATCTGTGCATAGTAGACACATGATAACTACTTAATTTTGTTGCCTTCTGACAGCGTGCGGTTTTCCTTGGTGGTTTACTGATGTCCACCAAGAGGAAAGGGCATGTAGCCAAGGACGGACAGTGCCCTCAGAGATCTCGTCCATTGACGCAGACCCCAAACAACAGGGCAGCCTCGCTCTGTGCTCATCTTGGACTCTCCATCAGCCTGACAGCCTCCCATGGTGTTAGAGGGTTTCTAGGCCAAGTTATTTTCCACAACTGTTCCATTTTCAAGGAAATGGGACGTGTGCTTTAAACACAGTGTCCTGCTGTGGGTGTGAGCTCTTCCTAGGATTTAAATTACAGAAAAATTTCCATCAGGCTGAAAACATCTCTCGAGTTCCAGGTTTTAAAGTTTTTGTGGAACTCGGGTCTTGAATGGGGTGTTTGCTGAGGTGGTTTCTCAGAAGCAAGGGAGGTTGTGCCCACAGTGAGGGCAAAGGGAACGGACGACTTGCACTGGGGCCGTCGTCGAGGCTTGGGACACAGAGCAGTGCCCGTGTGGCAGAGTCCAAGAAGGCCACATGCAGACTCTGCTCCTGCCGGCCCCAAGCAACACACCTGGGAGAAACTACGTATTGAACATCGTGGATTTCATTAATATGTATCTGTGGACCAAATGTTCATATTTTAAAAATCAATTATTAATCACTTAAAAGTGTCATACTTTTGTTAACACTGAGGATTCGCTTGACTAACAGTCTATTTCCTTCCAAACCTGTCCACCAGCTGTTTGAAGTGGAATGACCTCGATTTCCTTTAACCTAATTTTTTTAAAAAAATAACTCCTCATAGGAACGCCTGGGTGGCTCAGTCGGTTAAGCATCTGTCTTTGGCTCAGGCCGTGATCCCAGCATCCTGGGATCGAGCCCCAGTTCAGGGTCCCTACTCCGCAGGGAGTCTGATTCTCGCTCTGCTTGCCCCTCTCCTAGTTTGAGAGCGCTCTCGCTCTCTCTCTAAAATAAATAAACAAAATCATAAAAAACAACAACAAAAAAGTTCTTGTAGCTTTTCCTGGCTTCATCTTTTAAGAGCATTTTCAAAACCTTATTTATGGTAGGGAGTCATTTACAGCTGAATACACGGAGAATGCACACACACTGAAGGTCAGACTTGTGTTTTTTACTAATGACGTTTCTATCCGTACGTATGGCCTCCGGACATGCATGCTGTCAGGCCACGTCTTCACAGGTTCTTGCCATCAGTTTGGAACACAAATGAGCATTTTCAAGAGGAGCTCTGGACTAGCAAGTTGTTTTGTTTCTAAGAGATGGCACTGTGACTGACAAGTGACTAAAATGTCAGAATAACAGAATAAGAGCATCTCTAGAGCTGACAGATGCACATCTTAAGAAAAGCTTCAGAATTCTGGGGGGTTTTGTTGTTTGTTCGTTGTCTGAAATAGAATTCAGGGAATATTTTGACTTATATGAAGAAAATTTAACATTGACTTCTTCTGGTCTATTGAGCATTTTTCATGGGCTACGGCTTATTAACTCTTTCATTTTTTGACATTTGTGGGAAGGAGAGCTGTGGCATAGTCTACGTCACTGTGTATTTGTATAAAATCGTTACTACAGACCTTAGGCTTCTATTTCTTTATGATTAGACATTTCCCACGGGTAGGTGCCTCAGTCCCCTCAAAGGCGTGGTCACCAGCCACCAGGCGGGATGGAAATCTGCACATCAATTCCCAGTTCATCGGAAAGAGAAGACCTTACTTTTCAGCAACATTCTGAAATTTTTTGCATGGTCCTTTTGAAAAAACACATTATTAGTCTTCCAGGGAATATTTTTGATGTAACACTCCGTGTTTTCTCAAAATTGGATGTCCCCATCTTTTAACTAAAAAATGAAAAGCTCCAAAATTAACACAATGTACCAGTAATCTTTAGTAAAATAGTAGCAGGGTGGTTCCACCTCTTCCGAAATTTCTTATTTATTTTCAGCCGTCTCCCTTTTCTTGAGGAAAGTTCGTCGGTCTCTCCTTCCCACTTGTGTTTCTTTACTTCATATGGGAGATTCTGACCTATGTTGCGGAGACCAGGCCTCTCCTCGTTTCCGTCTCTCCTCACGGCCTCCATTCTGAGACGCAAGGACCGAGCATGTTCTCTTGGACATAACGATTCTTCCTCTGTGTCACACAAGATCAGACAGGCCTGCAAATGCAGAGTGATTCGTCAGGACTTAGTTGCTGCCCCCGCAGGAAACGGTTCTGATCTCCGGGGCTGTTTTATCGTGTGCGAGAAGGAAGCATGCAAGTGAGGGGACCAGCCGCACACCTCCCGCGTGCCTACTCCGCAGGACGGCGGGGCACAGAATTTCTGGAAGGCGCCGGCGAGGAGATACTCGCGGCACGGTGGGGCAGGCAGGCTCTGCTGCCCCGGGCGCTCAGCTTTGCTGTTGCCGGGGGAAAGCAGCAACAGCAAAACGTAAACTACAGGGCGTGTCTGTATGCCAATAAAACTTTATTTACAAAAGCACGCTAGCAGCAACCTAGCGTGACGAACCCTGCAAGCCTCCGTCTCCTCCCCTGTAAGACGGGAAAACTGAGGATACGAGCATGACCTACCCATCTTCCGGCATTCTCGAAGATAAACCAAGTCATACAGGGGGTTGGTTTCCTAAACCGTGAGGCCCTGTGCCATGGCACTTCCAGTAATTCTAGCTTTCAACATCGCGTTCATTCTCCTGACAAAGAATTCTGAACTCACTTGCTTTCTGAACAAAACACCTGAACACAGTTCAGCCCTGCATCCCGTCTTGCTCACGAACATCCGTATCTCATCTGTGTCCACATCAGATGTGCTGAAGTCCTTGCAGAATGAATTCACAGGCCCTTAGAAGAGAGATGTGCCTTCCTTAGCTTTTCCCCTTTAGTTATGGACCAAGAATTGTCTGAGTTTATGAATCTCGGGGCATGTTCCTCATCTGTTCGGGAGCACATCCGTGTGTCAGGCAAACTTGGACACGTCCTGCCACGTCATAACCTGCCCTGTGTGGATGGGACAGTTACCTCTGTGCCTTTAGAAGTGGTACTAAGACATCACGGGAAGCACCAGCACAGTTTGCTTCTCTCCCCAAAGAAGATTCCGGAATCACAGAAGCTCATGGCGGTAGTTACCACCTTACGGAATGCTTCCCACAAGAGGGGAAAGGCTGAAGGGACTTGCAGAAACCTGTGGCAAACTGCCCACGAATTCACGGACAGCAGCATGTAAGTGCAGGCTTGTAAACCAGAGCACGCTAGATATAGAAGATCCCCACTTTTAATTTGGGGGTGAGGAACGTTTCCTGCTGTAACCGTTGTTTCTAGAGATGCTGCTAGAATCCGCATGCCTGCAGGAATGCGTGGTTTTGGGAACAATACAGCTCCTGAGAGTGTAAATCAGGAACCCAGTCCAGAGCTCTTGGAGAACCTGAGCTGGTACCGAGGACGGTTCTAGCGGAGCTGGTAATACTGCAAATCTAATCAAGACATGGGATAAGCTATACGTTTTCCACCATCATTTATCCAATCAGAATAAGCTAACGAGAGTGAGGAAAATTTGGAGAACTAATTTTCAGTTCCCGGAGCCAGCAGTCATTAGCCCTGTGGTAAATGAGAGCATTCTGCACCCTGATGAGCCTCCCTTCCCTTCAGTTGAGCGCGTCAGATGAGCTCATATGACACACCGCACATATTTCTAATTTCGCTTGATGAAAACTACCCAGACTTTTCGATCACTGGTGATATAGTCTATTGAAAATATGAACGATGATTTTGGAAGGTTTTTTTTTCTTCCCCTCCCCCTCTCTAGCAATGAACAAATGCCAGAAATCCGTATCCATGCCCAAAGCAATCAGAAAAACAAACGGAGGCTTTGGGACCAGGAGGCACGGAAGCAGAATTTGGGGGGCTCCTCACTGCAAATCTCCCTTATTTTGAACTGTGTTTTTAAGCATATGTAGACACAAACACATGGGAACACGGGTGTGTTGAACACACACACACACACGAATGTGTCTATATGAGACATAGAACGTAATTACATGGTGATGTCTGTTATGTTCTGTTAGAAAGAGCGACAATATGCAAGTTACACAGGTTGGTGTATTATAATCCACTCTACTTCTGTTTTCTCCGACACCAAAATGCACGCCCCCCAAATTTTCAACATGCTTTCCCTTTTCATGGATCTACTTTTATTCCCTCTGGCGGGGCGGAGGGGGAAGTTAGTGGCTGGGCGAAGCCATTGTGAACTGTACAGGGACTGATCATTCACTAGCTTTACCGATAAAAAGGAGTAAAACAGACACACACACACACACACACACACACACACAGATACCTTAGAACAAAACAAATGTATGTCTTAGCAAGTTCAGGGCATTTTGTATTAACTCGTTTCTCCTAGCACTGCCTTTGTGCTGAACAGAACAGCTTGGGTTTTCCTACGTCGCATTCCAAATGTTCAGGGGAAATAGCGTAGCAGAATCCTCCACTCAAGGTTCTGTTCAAAGGGGTTTTCAACCGTTATCAGACTGTGTTTTTTCCCTGTCAACTGAAGGTTATTTCCATCACAGATACAACCTGGAGAATTTGTACTTCTGTTGTGTGTGTCTGCGTGTCTCTTGTTAGACCCGATGATGTCAATGCTGTCCATTCACTTGCTATGAAATGGGTAGCATAAGGATTTCTGTTTCTTTGTCCTTTTTCCTAACATAGTTATCCAGGAGCTTCTAGAAGCTTTTCTTACCTGCTCTGCCTATCTGTCCCCTTTGGATTGGGGTCTGAAAACACAGAACCTCTTCGGAGTTCAATAGCGTTTGTTGTTTCGTTTTGTTTTGTTATAAATGTCATACTTCCCATTGTTTCTGGCTTTGAAACCTCCTGTCTTGAAGACGGGTGCCACTTTAGAAATAGAAGGATTTCTGGTTGCTCAGCTTGCCTTTAAGTTTGCGACAGGAAATGCCAGTTTCTACTGCCAGTAATAAACCCAGAATGTCCTGTGATGGTGGATGGTCTACGCAGTACCAGCTGTGAAGGTGGCTTTCCATGTTGACTTAATGATGCACCCCAAGCTTATTCCATGGCTTCTTGTGTTATGCACTGTTATAAACATTTAGGTACTCCTTATGGACAATAATCCAGCTAAAGCTTTTAAACAACTAGAGAAGTGGTGCCTGGGGGGCTCAGTCTGCCTTCGGCTCAGGTCCTGATCCCTGAGTCCTGGATCAAGTCCCACATCAGGGTCCCTGGCCACGGGGGAGTCGGCCTCACCCACTGCCCCTGCTTCCATCTTTCTGTCTCTCATGAATAAATAAAATGTTTTACAAAATTAATAAGCAGCTGGAGAGGCTTCCCGATTCTGTGAGGTTCTCATTATATAGGTAAATGGTATGTGTGCATGGACTTGTACAGAAATCAGCCATCTGATGGGTGATGATTGGGGTAATTTAAGAGCATTTCCAGGGCACGGATTCGATGAGAAGGAAGTTTCCCTGTTGGAAAGTCTGTGCTCCTCTTCGTAGGAGCCGTGACGTTGGCGTGCGCTGACGAGGGGTCTTTGTTTCCACAGACGTGGGCGGATGGAGGCCTCACGAACAGCCTGCCCATCCTTCCCGTCGGCCGGACGGTGACCATCTCCCCCTTCAGCGGACGCCTGGACATCTCCCCACAGGACAAAGGACAGCTGGACCTCTACGTGACTCTCGCCAATCAGGACGTCACGGTGAGCCCGAGACACCATGACATTTGCAGATAATCGCCTAAAAACTGCCACGCGCTTCCGAAATTGATAATTTCATATGCCAGTGGCATCTTCTCGGCCATAGTTTCTTACTAGTCGACAACACAGGTCATGTCACCCATGCCCATGGGCCTGGGGAACCTACGCACTGTGAGTGCACAAGCCTTTCACTCTGTATTATCTGTTTGGGGAAAGTTCTGTTTTTCTTCTCTTCTTCAGGACAGAGAACATACGGCAGGTTTTAGTGCAATTTTAAATCAGCTCATTTGTTTAAAAATGATTGTTAAGTGTGGCAAAATATGGGACAAAAGCTTTGGAGCTCAACTGAATAACTTGGGTAAAATATGGGCTCCCTCCCCTCCACTCCCAGTGGTTGTGGACAGGAGGCGATGTTACGGGTAGGGGACATGGGTGGTTGTCTCCTCTGGGGGTGCTGCTGGCATCCGGTACAGAGGGGTGAGCGCTACGAGTCAGCACGCAGCCCCCACAACAGCCAAGTGTCTGGCCCCAAACATCCTCACTGCCGGGGCTGAGAAACCCGCAGCTCGTCTAGGGCTAAAGTTAGACCTTTAAAGTTCCATTTTCTCCAACTGATTTTCTAAAGCCACGATTTGTATCTACGGTAAGAAATCGTCAGTGCCGTTAACCTGTGCTGTCTTCTACCTTCAATCTGTTCTCTTCTAGCTGTCCGTGGCAAACCTGGTGAGGCTTAACCAAGCCCTCTTCCCACCATGCAAGAGGAAAATGGAATCCCTGTATCAACTTGGCTTTGATGACGCCATTAGGTTTCTCCTCAAAGAAAATTGGTTTGAATAGAATGCATAGGAGTTTATAATGCAGAGAAGACTGCATACTCGTCTGTTTGTTTTTTTTTAATTTTTGTCCACATCGTTGTTGATGGAGGTTTCTAATGAAATCATTAAAAAAAACAAAACAAAACAAAAAACAAAAAAAACACAAACCTATTGGGATTCTCTGTTACTAGTTTTTGTAATATTTCTGATTATTTCTTCTGTGCAAGGAAATGAGAGGTATTTTATTAGGCAGGACGTACGCGGGTCCTGAGGAGTCCTTTCCAGGGAGAGGCAGGTCCTTTGGAAAATTTAGAGGGTAAGCAATTTGGGTGAACCATGGGATGTTGAAACTGGAGGCCACCGTTCTTCCTACAGACAATGTGACGTGGCAGCCCGGAAGCCCAGCGGATTCGGATGCTGGGGGGGAGGGGGGCAGGGTTGCCTTACTTTTCAGCAGACATGCATTCCCTGCCCCCCTTACTCTTTTTAAACTGCAGCCCGCCCCCCGCATCCCCACTAAGATGATTACCAGGTTGCTTTCAGGGTTCCCTCTTGTAAACCCTCAGCTCTCTGTAATACCTCTGTCTCTTTCCCCATATCTCTATCTCTGTCTCTTACAGCTGATGTCATGCTTCCTCTCTCTGTCTCCAGCCAGGCCACATACCAACAGATGTTGACCCATCACTCTCGGTAGTGGGTGAATCTACTCTAGGAACCTAGAAGATGCTCTTCTACATATGAAGAACCAGGTCCACCCGGTCGCCCAGTAAAGAAGAATTCAATCGAAAATAACCATTCAACCATTATTTTAAGTCATGTTACACTGATTTAGCTCTTCCACTTTCTAAGTAGCAATCCTATCACTTTTGAGGACTTGGATGTGGGTTTATACTAATTCCTGGACACTGTCTCAAGTCTTAAATCTGTGTTGGTGGGGCTTTGCCAAGCATAAACTCTTAATTACTAAGAGGCAGTTAGAAACAAACCGGTTTCATTGCCTGCATTTAATTGTTATGCATTTCTCTTTTAACATTTGAAACCATCCTTTAAATCAGTTTTATGGCTCCTAAAAGCTCCAAATACAGAATTTTTAGCACATAACCACCACCGATCGCCTCTTTCCTTACGAGTTATGCAGAGACTCGGGCCTCGGTAGTGACCGTCCTTGGGGTGTCTATTTCCTGCTCCTCTAGAAAACAGGTAGCTGAATCTTAACACGTCGCTTCAGACGTGACGTGAACATCTTCAGTTTAGTTCCACATCTGTCTGTCCGCTACATTTCCCCCCTTTTTATCATTTTATGTGACTCTCCTATTTGGAGGATATTTCAAGCCATTTTTATGGGCGCCCCCGTGAGCACAAACAAATGTTAGCCTGTTAGACATCGAAGTGAAATCACGCACTGCTTCTGTCTCTGACCGTCCTGGTGGACACTACTCCCCCGGAAAACCGTGGTTAGCTCACAGACAGGTGCGTGCAGGGCAGCCGTGTTCTGCCGTGAGGGAATCGTAGCAGCGTCCTGCAATGCTGCTTTCTGCGAGCCAGGGGTGCTGGACCGAGTTCTCCGGTGGGGCAGGTCCCGACGCGGGCTCTGTGCCGCTCACAGCGCGTCCTCACGCGTCCGGACTGACAGAAACCAGGCACTCCAAACAGACCCAGATCCTGATAGGTTTGCTGGGTAATTCCTGTGATTGTCAGCCTGATATGTCCCTGGTCCCCGGTCGGGGCAGTTTCCTAATGCTTTCAAATCTGTCATTTAAAATTTCATTAGTTTTTCTATTCTTCTCTTCAGGAACCCTCTTTACTGTGTAACTATGGTCACCCCCTGTTTCCACGGGCAATTAGAGAAACTGGATTTGGTTTTGAAGTTAAATAATGCTCTAAAGGAACAAGCAGTGTATTAAAACAAACAAACAAAAATACAACCTCCGTTCCGTTCTGCTTTCACAATATCAGGGGTACCGTGTGCACCACCAGCAGCTCGCAGAGAACAGCCATTCAGCTCTGGGCATCGAACGAGGAGTCTGCACAGACCAGGGCCCTTCTCTGTGGCTGGTTTCAATTTTTCTGCTCTTCCCTCTTTCCCCAATAGTTAACACACATACACAGACTCCCTTTCCCTTTTGATATTTGTAAATATGAGTCCCAGAAAGTTTTTGGATCCAGTTTATTAATTTTATAGTGGAGGAACCAATCCTTAAGGAGGTTCACGGTTTGGAGGTTTTTCTTGCCTAAGCTGTGTCTGCACTCTGGCAAAGTAAAACTGAAAGTTGCCATTAATTATCCACATAACCCAAAGCAGGACTGGAAAAGCGATCTGTGCGGGCCACCAGAAGTGGACCCGTTTTTAAACAACAACAGTAATAATTACGAAGGATCAGTAGCAATTACGGATAATCACTAGTAATTATTATTAATCACGATTATTATTATTATTTGCAGATCGACCGTTCAGTTGGGCTGAATTCACCATGTAATCACTGAGCTCTGCCCTCAGTTTTGCCTCTGGCGACACAACCGAAACCTTGGCTTGCTCCGCGCTAATACGCGTCATGACGCACTCCTGACACCTGTCCCTTCAGTGTAATTCCTCAGGCACGTGCCTGAGTTACGGAGAGGCAAACAGAGGACTCAGTCTTTTCGGCACCGTAGATGGGATTTCCGAAGGGACATTCCTGCCCTCCGTACATAACTGCGCATCCAGCGTCATCTAGAACTAAAGCCACCACGAATGTGGACGAGCGTCCTTACACGTGCCTCTGTACGCGGGCACGCAGGGACCGGAAGCGCGGGGCGTGTGCCTCTCAACAGGGCAGACAGGAAGCATGCACTTACTGAGTTCTTTCGCTTACTTCCTGTGAATTTTCCATTTCTCCGCCGTGTTTACAAGTGTCCTTCGAGCTGTACACCGTCCAGTTCACTTCTGTGGTTAGAACAAAGAAAGAGTGAATCGGTGTACTATCCACATGTAGAAAGCCACAAATGTGCAGCCAGTGCAGGAACGTAGCCCTCCCCTGATGGGTCCCTCAGCTTTGCCGTACGATTCTGCAGCTGTGCCCCCTTCCCTGCCACCAACCTCCCCACCCCCAGCTCAAGGGCTGTGGTCTGTAGGCTGAGAAGCCTCCTGCATTTAGACATGCACGTGACCCCATCCTGAAGAGTGGAGGTCAGATGACAAGTTCTATGTCCGAAGACCGGGACTGAGCCATACAATGGTTCTGTAGGACGTACGTGTGGGCTCCTGCCTTTGTGCCGCTCATGTGATCAACGAGGAACTCGAGATGCAAGAAATGGAGGGGGGGGCAGGGTTGCTGCCTTTCCTTTGGTCACAAAGTAAGTAGAGACCACAGAGACATACTGGTGTCCACTGCTAGCCAAGATCAGAGCTCTGCCTTCTCCCCAACCTGTCACTCACCTGGGCGGGGGACCACAATGCTAGTAGAGAGGCAGAGGGATAACACCTGTTCCAATGCAGAAGTGGGTTGACGAAGGGGCATATTTGCGCAGAGAGAGAATGCTCCCCGGGTTTACTCACATGGGGGAGACAATCGCAATGGGCCCCCTTCCCAGGGCCTCCCAAACCGTAGCTCCGAGCAAGGCTGTGCAGCTGGGAGACGAAGGCGCGCGGACCAGCCTGAAGCAGACGTAGCCGGTGGCGGTTTCAAATCCAAGGCAGTTAGCAGAGCTGATCCCTCCTGAAGAGGGAGCGGAAGCGCTTGCCTTGGCCGTTCCTGATCAGTGTTGTCGTCCGTATCGAGCTGTGCTAGTCCTTTGGGCGGCGAGAACAAAACCACACACTGGGTAGCATACGGATGACAGGAATGTACTCCTCACGCTTCTGGAGGCCGAAGTCGGAGATGAAGGCCCTGAGCCACCAGCGCCCAGCTTCGTAGACGAAGTCCAGCCAAGTTCTCACTGTGTCATTACAAGGCATAAGGGATGAGGGAGCACCTTGGGGTCTCCTTGATCTGGACCATGTCTCTTCTGTTTCCTTCCATTAGGGCCCCGTTATGCAGTTTTTCTTTGACGTCACAGCACTGGGAGTATCAGTGGGAGGTTGGAAGGTGATGGGTGCTTTTCTCCATTCGTCGCCTGGGATGGCCATCACTAGGACCACAAACTGGTTGGCTTAAAACAACAGACACTTATTCTTTCACAGAGTCAGGAGGCCAGAATCCAAAAACCAAGGGGTTGGCCAGGTTGGTTGCTCCTGGAGGCTTGAAGAAAACTCTGCTCCATGACTCTCTCCCAACTTCTGGGGGCCGCTGGCCATGATGGGCATTTCCTAGCTATGGCAGCATCGTTCCAACATCTGATTCTCTTCCCGTGGGTCTCTTCCCTGAGCACGTGTCTGTGTCTGTTTACGATCTCATAAGCATTCCCGTCTGTGCATCCAGAGACCACCCTACATCCAGGATGACCTCATCTTAACCTTCTTAATGAATTATATCTGCAAAGACCTATTTCCAAGTGAGGTCACATTCTGGGGTTCTGGATGGACAGGACTTTGGGGAGTCACTGTTCGTCCCGTGAATGATTTTAAAGGATTTCCTTCAGTTTAGGTTTATCTCGCATATCCTCATGATTGGCAAGGAAATCACAGATGCAATGCTGCCTCTTTCTCATGGCATCTTCACAGTTGGGATGTGACTTGACCTTGGTGAAAGGGATGTTCACCAGGCTTTTCCCCCATAAACTTATTCTATCCCCCTTTATAATCAACACATATCTGTGTGTGGAGAAGCATTTTCAAAAGCATATACATATCTCCTGCTTCGTCAATCTGTCAGTTTATCTCCGTGTGGACTCGTGGTTTCCTGTTTTATTCAATGGATTATAATCAGCTACTGTCATGATTTATTCTGATGCCCAGAGTGACCTGTTTGCTCAGTGGGAACCTAGTTTGGCCGACTCCCCTGTCACCATCCCTTGTCAGATCCTCCTCATCTGTTGAGTAATTCCTTGCTTTCTGGAACAAGATTCTCTAGGCTTGTCTTCTACTTCCTCTCCCTCTGCTCTGGAATCTGTCATTTCTGCAACTGTTTGAATTCCTTATGCCAGAAAATGACATTTCTATTTATGGTGGAAAAACAGAGCAAAGACATTTTCCTTTGGAGATGGGTCCAGTACATCAAAATCCTCAACAGTTAAGGAATGAAGGACTCCATGCCTCGAAAAACAAGATAATCAACTAAAAAGTACTGCAAGAAGTATTCATTAAAAAGTCGACAGAAATATATGAAAATGGTACTTTTATTCTACCAGAACTTAAGAGATGGAACAGTGCATTGACAATAACAAAACAATGCCCATCACCTCAAAAAATGTGCATGGGTGGCTCAGTCGGTGAAGCCTGATTTTTGTCTCAGGTCGTGATCTCTTGGTGACATGGAGCCCAGCTGCGAGGCTCCATGTTCAGCGGGGAGTCTGCTTGTCCCTCTCCCTCTGCCCCTCCCCCTCTGCCCTATGGCTCTTTCTCTCAAATAAATAAATTCTTAAAGAAATTTTTTAAATGGGAAAGAAACACAATCACTACAGATTTACCTACTTATGGGATCATACAATATAATGTTTTGCAATAGGAACCTCAAATTCCGGGTGGTATCTAGTCTCTTCCTACTAAGTGACAAATGTTGCACATTTCTTTCACACCCACAATGTTTATGTTTTCGAAATGTGACAAATGCATGTGAAAGTTCAGCTGGCAGAAGAAACACTCCATGACAGCCAAGAAAGGTTAAGTAATTTTGTGACCTTAAGCTTCTTCATTTTTTTCTTTAATATCTTTTGTCCACTTTTCCAAGGAGGCATTAGAGATGTTTTTTTTATTTAAGGAAAGCCAAATAAAGGTCATTTTCAGGGCAGTTAATTGTTGAAAGCTATTGTTGCATGTGAAGGAAACCCAATTCAAAAGACCTTAATTCAAAGAGAAGTATAAGAAAGAGGCGCGCCTGCGTGGCGCAATGGGTTAAAGCCTCTGCCTTCGGCTCAGTTCATGATCCCAGGGTCCTGGAATCAAGCCCTGCATTGAGCTCTCTGCCCAACGGGGAGCCTGATTCCCCTTCTCTCTCTCTGCCTGCCTCTCTACTTGTGATCTCTGTCTGTCAAGTAAAGAAATAAATTCATTAAAAAAGAAAGAAAGAAAGAGAGAGAGAGAAAGAAATATAAGAACAATAGTTGCTATGTTATAGGGCACGGACTGGTACCTTTGGCTGTACAATCCAGGGTATATCAGGCACATCTGTGTGTAGTTGCTCAAATCACTTCAACAGGTATGATCTAGCTTTAGAACAGGTTTTCTCCAGATGGCTGCTCTCTGAGAAAAACCCATTATTTTACCATGTAAGTAGTCATAGGACATAGGCAGGGATTCCTTTTTCGATAGGTCTAAGATAAAGTCCAAGAGAACATTCTCACTGGGTTCCAGTGGGTCATGTGTCATCGCTGTCCTCCTGTGGACTTCGAGTTGGATATTCTGACAGTTCAGTCCTGGAGCCCAAAGGGAAGGGAGAAATATGGAAATATTTTAATCACTGGCTTTCAATAAAATGGATGTTTGCACAGTAATATTATTAAAAGAAGCTCTTCTTCCAAGGGAGCCAGAGTTGTATAGTTTAATTGCTTGAGTGGTGCCCTGTGTTGAGTTCAGCAGAGAAGACCTGTAAGATATGGATGGCAAAGTCGTTGAACGTGACACCACAGGACTGTCGATCCAGTGAGAACCAGTGTTGTGAACGGATGGCCTCAAGAAACCAATATTGACTTGGACAGTTAAAGTAGTTGAAACAATGTAGATGAGAGTCTAGTCTTTCGTTCTCAAGGGACAGCTTCCAAAGACATGAATAAATCTTGGAGTGATGTTCCTTCAGGTTCCTGGATTTCAAACTGTGGTTCTTCAACGAAGACTGGGGCATCATTTGGGAACTTGTTAGAAATGCAGAAGCTCAGGCTTCAGGCTCAACCTCATAAATAGAATCTGCATTTTAAACTATATGACTAAGTGATTCATTGAGTTTTGAGAAACACTGGTCAGATGGTGGTTTCCATAGTAATGGGAAGAAGAGACTGTTCTGGGGTGGGGGGGCAGTAATGGCAGATGGCATAGACAATATTGCTATATTTTATAGACAGATTTTTCCCCAGGATGTTTGATATTAAAGGGATGGAGAGAAGACCGTTAACATGGAAGTTAGATGTGTGGATAGATACTACTTTTGGTTGGAGACACTTGGGAGACAGGGAAAGAAGAGGAAGACACATTTGTCACCAAGTGAGGGAATCCACGCCCGGGGAAAAGGAAGAGAGCAGAGAGGGGACCCAGCAGAAGGTGGTAGAAACCAGCTCAAAAGCACTAGTGGAAAACAGAGGAGGAACTCTCAGAAAAGCAGAACCTTCAGGAGACTCGCTGGCTATGCAAAACATTTCTGAGCGATCCAGAAGAACAAACGGGGTGTTGGCTTTCATCTCAGAACAAAAGGCAGACCATTCAAGTTTAGAACAGCTATGAAGGAAACATGGGTCTGCCCAGCCAGCTTGGATCATTTATTCTACAATTCAGGAAACCACTCTGTGGCTTCCATGGCTTTCTAGCACGATTAAGTAGCAGACACTTGGAAACAGAGACTAAGGATCCCGATGGTGGGAAAGTGGCAAAAAGTGGAATTTTATGGAGTGAAGGCTCCTAGGGTGGCAACAGAGAAAACCTCTACTGGCAGAGCTAATGTTGATTTTAGTGAGTAGGATAACGGGTTAGAAGAAGTAAGGCACTCCTGTCTGGGAGAGAAACAGGGGAATACTACAATTAGAAGTTATTTTCCTTTGGATGCCAAATTCCATAAAACCTTCTGTACCTCGGACCGTAGTGTTGGCGAGCAAGGCTCTAAGCTCATTAGAGAAAATCATTTTACCTTTGACATTCACAGAAAACAAACATCCAAATCTCATTACCATTTGAGGAGTCTCTTAATAAGGGCTGGGAGGTTCTGTAGTAACTTATTTTAATGGCGGGTAATGCTATTGGTCTCGCTCCCTCCAATGGTAGAACGACCTTAGCAGTTCACTTAATAATTTCGAGTTTAAGAGTTTGCATAAGTTTATGTGTTATCATTTTCCTATACCCAAACTTTGCAAAAATCTGTTTTCGAGTTCTATTACATGACTTCTAAGATTTGAAAGGTGTCAATGCCAAATGTTCGCAAGTGAATTCACTCTTTGGCTACCCTACTGTGATCAAAGTTTTGTTCCTTGTCTCTTGTGCTCAACTATCACCCCTCCCCTGTTCTTCTCAGAATCAGCCAGGAACTTCATCTTCCATGCCAGGAAAATCAAGTGCCTCCAGTGGGAATCCCACTAGCTTCTCAAAACCAATCCAGCACATCTGGCACTCACTCCACCTTCCCTTCCTTCCTCCGTGCTCACATGAAGAGAAAGTCTCTCCTCTCTTATGAGAGGATTTGTGCATTCACCTCTTTTCAAAGAGCCCTATGCCAGCATCTTCTTCTGCACACATCTTGGGGGTGGGGGGGAGCACATCACAAAACCTTGCAAGCTCCCACTTTTCCTACTCCTTCCCAATGGTCAGTGTGAGCCTTGACATGTAGTCCATCAGACATGGTGCCCAAGACCTAGCCATGGCCCAGATGCCCCTCACCTGACCTCCAGATCCATCCATCCAAGTGCCTACTGAATGCCTCCACTGAGTGGTCTCAGAAATGCCTTCAAACTTGACAAGGTTTTCACGGAACTCCCAGTCTCACCCCTCCTGTCCTGCAGTCATGAGTGGCCCTCTGTTATGCTCTTCATTCTCAAGTGGTTTCCACAGGGTTAACGATAGACAGTCTTCCATTTTACCTGTTATCCTTTGACTTTGATTTCTTTCCTCTTATGCTTTGAACTGCTGAGTTCTATCACATCCTTCCTCTTTAGGAATTAATTCCATGGGCACCCGGCTGGCTCAGTCGCTACAGCATGAAACTCTTGATCTTGGAGTCAGGAGTATGAGCCCTATGTGGGGTATAGGGATTATTTGGAAAAAAAAAAAAAAGAGAGAGAGAGAGAAATAATTAATTCTATGAATATCCAACAAATATTTCCCTGGAGTGGTCTTCTCTGCTTCCCATTACTTGATTTAAATATTCTAAAATCACATATATTCAAATAGTGATCATAACTCATATTTTTAGGAGCTTCTTTACCATATTCCAGATGGAATTCTTTCCTTAGTTTTACCTCTCCTTTCCAGCAGTTATTTCTAGAACTTAAATTCAATCTCCATTTCTACTAGCTATGAACAAGGTAGGATACCGATGCATCTGCCCTTTTAAATGTTGCTAGATTCCTCATATCTATGTGCGTGAAGAATACCACTATTTTTACTTCGATACCCAATTTATTTCTGTGGCATTCTTCGAAAGACCCATATTTTATTTATGGAACCAATAAAGCAAAAAGTTATTATACAAAAAAGATTAGGTTTCTAAGACATTTCAACATTGACTACACAACTAATGACATTTTCTAATCATTTAATTCAAATCACAGTCTGATGTGTCTTAAATGCTTTAAGAGCAGACACAATAAGTGCACGTAATATTTGAACATGTTGAAAATCGGACTGATTCACTCAGGATAATCAAATCAAAAGTACTAATAAGTTAAATATAATGTGCATTTCTTTATTATCTATATTTTTATTTGCTTATTCATTATTAGAATTGTGTTTCTTGCATTTCATCGATTTTAGCAACTGTATATACATTGACTATTTCCATATTTCTAATCCTAAAGATAAAGAGTATTCAGATGGTTGCACATGGCTGCCCATGGTTCAACGATCTGGTGTATCCGCTGGACTAGGTCATGGAAATTTCTGTGCGTTCCCAGTCGATTTTCCTTCTGTCGATTCCTCAACTGGAGGGGTCCTACTTTTAATCTTATCTTTAGTCCTTTACAGAAGGAATTACCCAAGTCATTGCTTCCAACGGTTGGTTGATTTGTTTGGGGATTTTGGCCCCGACAGCACTTGACCTGAACATCTCATGTTCTTAGGACAGGTCATCATATTCATGATGCATAAACATCATAAAAATATTCATACCGTGTCCTTTCTGGTATATAGAGAAGGACCGTTCTCAACCACCGCTGGTGCTGAAATGGACCTGGTCATCAAGGGCAGTGAATCTGACAGTTGAGGTCAATGTTGTCTTGGAAATGACAATGATTCTTGCTTACCTGCATTTAGTCCTGGGTACTGACGTCTCTTAGCATTATTTCTATGACATGAACCTTCTCCGTGTTTGGTCCCTTTGACATTCCCATGCTTATGGTGATCCCTTGTGCATACCAGCAGAACACATGTCTTGTACTTTTCAAACTCAAGTCCTGTCAATTCTGTCCACATGCGATTGTCCAAATCTGGGGATGGTGATAAAAAAGAAAAACTATGAAGTTGCTTTTGATAGCCATCTGCCTTACTCAAGAAATAGTATCTAAACACCCTCACAGACTATCACCAGCTGCGACTTTAGAACCAGATTGGTCCCTTGGAAATAAAGACAGGTGTTTTACATACTATAAATATAGTCAGACAGATGGAATGTTTAGAATCAAGAAAAATACTCCTTACCTACTTATTTTAGTTGCCATTATCTTAGTCTTCCTGAATAATCCACAACTATCAGTAGAAAGCTATTTATGGGAGAAAACAGGCAAGAAAAAGGGAAACAAACTTTTGTTTACAGCAAATAACAAAATACAGAAAATCCGATACAAGGCAGAACCCATGCAAAGCAGTGAAATACTATTCATAGTTGTTAACATTTATATTATCCTTAGTCGTGGGCTTGCTAATGTATTTTGATTCTGAAGCATATCTGTAAAAGACCTATCTTCGTACTTTTTTTTTTTTTTTTAAAGATTTTATTTATTTTACTTGAGAGAGAGAGGGTGTGTGCCACAAGTAGCGGGAGGGCACAGGAAGAGGGAGAGAGAGAATCTCAACCAGATTCCATACTGACCGGGAAGCCTGACCACATCCACCTTGAGGTCATGACCTGAGTGGAAACCAAGAGTTGCACGCTTGACTGACGGAGCCACCCAGGCACCCCTGTCTTCATACCCCTGATGAGTACTCTCTTATTTAAAGCTGTTCGTGTTTAGCTGAATTTTCTTATTCTTTCAACTTTCATGACACGAGAGAATCTGCAACAATATTCACAGAAGGTTATATTCCTGAAATTTTGTAGGGGAAAAAATTCACTTGGGTTTACAGATGCTTTCGACGTGCCCTTGTGGTTATTTTGAAGAGGGAGGTCTGTGATGGACAAGATGTGACATGTTAGCTTTGGGGTGTGGGATCTACCTCATCAATATGACTCAGAAGACTTATTTATCTGACAGAGAGAGAGAATGCAAGCAGGGGGAGGTGCAGAGGGAGACAAAGAGAGACAACAAAGGAAGGGGAGGAACACAGGGATAGGAAGACAATCCCAAGCAGACTCCCCCCCAACATAGAGCCTGTCTTAGTGCTTGATCCTAAGACCCTGAGACCACAAGCCTAAACCAACTGTCGGACTCCCAACTGATTGAGCCACTCAGGTGCCCCCATATATATTTTTAAATAGAATATACAGAAAGAATTCTTGGGCTATCAAGCCATAAGTGGTCAATAAACTGCACCCAAACACCCAGCTACCTCCTACTGCACAAATTCTGAGTGTTTTGGTTTTCATTTTTTTTTTTTCAATCAGTAAAAATGACTTTATTTGAGCAAACTTTTTTTTTAATTTTTTAATTTATTTTCAGCACAACGGTATTCATTGTTTTTGCACCACACCCAGTGCTCCATGCAATCCGTGCCCTCTCCAATACCCATCACCTGGTTCCCCCAACCTCCCACCCCCCGACCCCTTCAAAACCCTCAGATTGTTTTTCAGAGTCCATAGTCTCTCATGGTTCACCTCCCCTTCCAATTTCCCTCTGAGTGTTTGTCAAAAGTTTGCAAATGGTGGCTAATCTTACTTTGAAAGCTGTCTATCTGTTTTTATTTATTTTAAGGTTGTGCGTGTTTGAATTCAAAATGAGAATGTTCTCTACATTTAAAAAAAAAGTCTTCAATTCATTCCTCATATCCCTATATTAGGAATATTACTTGTTATATTTTTGGTATATATTTGTTTTATGTGGGACACACACACACAGAAGTACATTTTTTGAGATAAAGAATAGATTTGGTTTTAGTTTCTACACAGTATATATTCTTCTGCAATATTCTTTTGGTTTTTTTTTTCAATATCCAGTAGCATAGCACAGAAATCATTCCCCTGAATTCACTCATTACTTTTAAATTGCCTTGTCTCAGGACCCTGAAACTCAACTAACCATTTCCTACGTGTGGTCACTTAGCTTTCAATCTTTATGCATGAAACGTTGCACAACACACATATTTACATCAGGAAAAACTCCTCCAGGTACAATTGCTACAGGGAACACAGTTAACATTCCAAAAGCTCCTGGGCCAACTGACCTCCAAAAAAGGTTGTAACGAAATAAGGTTTCTCAACAGATTTTGGAACCTTTTTCACCCCACCATCACCAACAATGGATAGTATCAGTCTTCTCAAAGGTCACTGACCCCGTAGACAAAAATAAACAAATGGGAAGTAGGCCTTTGTTTTAACCTAGAGATCATACTACTCTTCATTTGGGTTGATTTTATCCCAGTAAAGATCAAGTTTGTGCATATTCAGAAAATCATGCCTTGTGCAATTTTCACTATATGAATTCCTTGTTAATATGTTCCTTTGCCTCTTAGCACTGGTGGACACGATGGTGTATCTCCAGGGAGGGGTAAAGCTCTTCTCCGTGGTTTCGAGGGGAGGGGTCATGGGGGAAAACTTGCAGCATCTCTTTCTTATTCCTTCATTTACATCTATCCAAGCGACAAGTGTCCCTGAAAGTCATCTGCAGGCAGACTGTCTCATTGCCCAATGCTTCTCCAGGAACCTTTCTCGGCCTTGAAACAAGGCTTTCCCTCAACTCCTACTTCCCAATCCAAGCATGAAGGCCACGTCTGGTTTTCTTTTCGTTCATGAGAGACGCCAAGAAGCCCATGAGTTGTAGCCCATCTACCTTGGTAAGTCTGTTTAGAATTTTCTCTGCCAGCCCTGATGTGTCCAAAGCTGGACTCTACAGTTTGCACAGGAGGAGATGTTGGGGAGTGAGAAGTTTCCTCAGACATCATTCTCCAATACACATAACGTGGAACGGTTTGAAGAGACGGGTCTTTCTGCAGATCTGCACCGGAGTTCTGTCTGAGCTCGGGTAATTAAGAGAACAGGAGATACATATGAACGAATATCCATGCTCCTCAGACTTTGTGAGCCCAATACTTGCTGGGCTTGTACGTGATTAATGGGATTTGTGAAATTCTACTTTATTGAATTTCTTTGCTTATACCAAATGGTGTCCAGCTGGAGGGAAGTCTGCACATTGCTTCACAGATTGTGTCTAAATAAACTAAAATTCTAAGACCAATGTGATGTTTGAATTAATATTTCTAATTGAGTTCTGATTTCTAAAACGGAGAGTAAGGAATAATTTTTATATGACAAGGAAAACAGGATCATCTGAAATGTTCCAAGTTTTTATAAAATTTGAAGATAAACATTTGGTAAGCTCATTAAATTTTCACGAAAGTGGATATTTCTTATGGAGTACCTCACAAAAATGTTGCTGTGCTTCTGCCTAGTCCTAAAAAGTAATTCCAAATGAGAGCAAGGTCTGTATGTCAGATTAACACACATAAACACGATCGATACATGCTTAAGTGTTAATCAACATTAGAATCAACCTCACAATTTGATATTTGCTTAGGGTCCTTCTAAAATTAACCACTCCCAGAAAATCTGATGAACGGAATTAGGAAGCAATGCTACAGCCAGGAAGCCAATAAATACCCTTCTGTCCTCATTTAAATCTCACTGGAGATGTAGGTAGGATCTGAAGAGGAAGAAACGCCAACAAGAGACCTGCGTGCGGCATTCCGTTAAGCACTCGCTCATTCACCGTTCACTGCGGAAAGACAACACAGCAACGTATCTCCAGGAACGACATCAAACCAACTACGTGCCTTTAGGAGGCATGATTGAAGACCTTCTGTGAAAATGGTTAGAGGGACCACACTGACAAGTAAATATCACGGAAGTTCCAGATAAGTACAATTTTCCATTAAAACAAACCCACGTCTTGCCTTTGAAGCATGTTAATGACACAAACGTTGGAGTTAGGGGACTTCTACAATGGGTTACCGGCTGCCGTCTTGTGCTCATGAAATCTGTTTCAAGATTTTCCTTCCCCGTAGCTTTAAGTTAATGCTTAAAAGTGAGCATCGTTTTTGGTGAATGAAGTTTGATGGGAGGGATATAATTTTTTTTTTTTTTCTGGAACCAGATGTTCCTTATGTCTCAGAGTTGATGACTTGCAAATGTTAAGCATTGTGTGCGAGTTCCCATGACCACCCCAGAAGAACAGAGTTCTGTGGGTGCTTTAAGTGGATAGCAACCAAATGTAGACTTTTTTTTTTTTTTTAACTTTCAGCTGGCAATTTCAATTTTTTTGAAATTTTAGGCCAATTTGCTTAGCTCTGGCCGTGCTGATTCTGGGCTGAAACACACATTCTGGGTTCCTCTTATTTGGGTCTGAGAATCCTTCTTTCTAACAGAGAGGAAGACTGTCCTAACACCTGGATTTACTCTCCCTAAGCTTAGGGTCCCTCCCCGAGGCCTACTGTAAAAAGCGCACCTCTGTTCGGGCTTCTCTTTCATCCCTAACTGCCCTTTCTGTGATGATTCAGCATCTGGTTTGGTGGCCTCTTAATGAGGTGGATGACTAGTTTCCCCTGCTAAGGGTGACATTCATTTGGATCACAATTCTCATTGCTACAAAGACATGCGTGCATTAATCCTATATACTAGAATGATTAAAAAGAAAAAAAAAACCCTAAGATTAAGGATGGATTACTCTATGTCATATATGCAGCGTGCACTATATGGAGGGAGGAAAAAGGGGGACGCAAATGGTGACACACAGCTCCAGGACCCACCAGGACTACGACAGTGACAGCAGTCCTCACGTGTTGACATGTAGAGTAGACTGAAGACTTGTTTTAAAGAGTGATTTATTGTTAGAGAAAGAGAGCAGGAGCATGGGGGCGGGGAGGGCGGTGGAGAGGCAAGGGAGAGACTCTTGCAAGCAGACTCTTGGCTAAGTGAGGAGCCGAGGCAGGGCTCAGTCCCACAACCCTGAGTTCATGAGCTCAGCCAAAACCAAGGGTCAGAGGCTTACCCAACTGAGCTACATGAACACCCCTGAAAGATTTTTTTTTTAAGTTTTTATTGAAGTAATCCCTACACCCAACTTGGAGCTCAAGCTCAATACCACAAGATCAAGAGTTCCAGGCTCCTCCAACCGAGCCAGCCAGGAACAACGGGAAGGTTTTGTGTGAAGGCCCAGGAAATGAGACTGGGGAAGGCGTCCGTGCCTTGGGAGGGGTGGTTAACGGAAGCCTTCGTGGAGTAGCACGGCTGGGGAAGACGCGGAAGATCGCTCTGGGAAAACAAAGAGCGTGTACACAGATACCTGGAAGCAGGGGCCATGCTCACGTGACCTTCGTCCATCAGAAGCGTCTCCAGACGCAGGACGGCAAGTGGTTGGAGATGACAGTGCAGCCCATTCTGGAGAGAGAGCTATGCTGGCCCACATGAACCCTGTGCACGGAGTGCTTCAGCGGTCCGAGACACGGAGGATCTCTGTGAAAGCAGGAAGGCAGCCTCACCTCAGTTCATGAACAGAAACCACAAGTCCCTAAGCGAGAACCAGGAAAGATTGAAATAAGCAGAATGAGAGAGAATTACAATTCCGGGAAGGCAGAACAGGGGTCGGGATTAAAGGACTGGCAGAGAAAACAGCAATCATGGCGTTTCCTCTTCCATTAATGCTACTCGGGTCCCTCAGATGTCTCCACTGTGACTCAAAATAATTCTTCTAAATCTGGATGAAATGACCTTTTAATGACTCTCTCTCTCTTTTTTAAGCATCCACAAATTTGTCATTATTATTTCATACATTTTTTGGAATGGATATTTTAGGAATACTCTTTCTGCTCAAGTGAGTTATTATATAGTCTTTAGAAATTTATCGTAAATATTAGTGGCCCTAATTATGAATTAATGAGGATCAAGCTTTCAAAGACTTGTTGCAAGAGCTGAAGAGCTGCAAAGACTACAGAATTGCAGACCGCTGGTCTCTGGGAGGAGCCAAAAGCCAGAGAGATCAGGGGGACGCTGGACCTTTCCAGACTCTCTGGCTCCAAGAGGAGTGGCTCATGGCTCACACTTGGGTGTGGACTTGGGTGGAGCCCTTGCTCTGGGATGGACGGGCTGGAGTGCTGCACAATGTGCTCCCACCTTCAAGCGAGAGCCTCCCTTCAGTGCAAACCAGAATGAAACGACCCCAGCCTCGGTGCCACAGAGAACGCGGCCTTGGCCCCGAGGAGAGGACAAGAGGAAGAAAACGGTGAACAACATGACCTTGCAGAAGTACGGTCTAGACCAGAGGGGTCTGCTCTGGCACAAACTCAGTGCGGGAACTGGAGACATGGTGTTTAAAATGGCTTCCCCAGGTTGCCTGCTGCTTCCAGATCGGCCAGGCCTGTTGCCCACAGTTTCATGAATAAACAATAAATTTTGGATACTGCTGACATTTTGGCTTCTGGCCTTTGAGTCTTGTGTCTTTGGAGCTGCAGACAGAGCCTAGCACTCACCTCTGCACAGCCTGTGTGGCCCCTGGAATGACAGCACGTCCTTCACCTGCTTCCATCCCTGACGCTCCAGCGTTGCTGGGTAACCCGTCTGTCGTGAAGCTGCTCTGGTGCCTTCCATTCCTCTTGAAGTCTATGAGCTTGGCCGCCATCAGTTCCTTCCTCAAAGTCTGAACACGCTGCCTGACCCCAGAACATCCCGCTGGAAACTAATCAAAGCCAAGCAACCAGTTAAATGATATGAATGCCCTTTTCCGTTTCAATCAACAAGGTGTCCTCACCTTTTGTGGTTTTTCCACTTATCAATTACAAAGCAATCACAATATCTAATATATTTTTTATTTATCTCTCTACAACCTTGCACACAATGCCTATCCGTTGAGTTTCTAACCCAATTAACAGAGAGGAGAATGGGAAAGAGCAGAAGATTTATATTACTTGTAAAATTCACTAATCCAAGGTCAGTAAAATTCCATTTAACACAAAGCTTAAGAACTCAAATAGAGTTAAATATATTATTAATGAAATCACATCTTCTTTTATCCACTCAATAAAGCATGAGCAGATTTATTTTTATTATATTTCATTTATTTAAGAAGTATTTATTAAAACACGGGGCTCTGAGTATGCTAAGGAAAAATGGACAAGATCCCTGTTCTCACAGAGCTTACATTTTCTGCGATGTGAGGGTAGGAAGACCTCAGATGATGAAAAAAATATGTCCTTCGAAGCAGAGGACACCACCACAGGGAAGGATCCAGACACAAATGTTGGCAAGCCTGAGGTCCAGACACAGTGCTCTCACTGATACACATACGTGCCTTGGAATTCCAATAGTTTTTTTTAAGATTAAAAATTACTATTTGTTTCTAAGAAGAAAAGGCGTATATCTTTCAGCACTTTTTTTTTAAGTATATACAATAATCCAATTTCCAATCTCAAAATGCCTTCTTAAGGAAAGAATGGAACTTGCACAACCTTGCGGCACTGACCAGCACCATCATCTGGCGGAGATCAACCCATGCTAAGACACTGCATTTTTTAGGAAAAATATGAATCTGAGGGAGAAATCTGATGATTCCTTGTGCCTTTGAAAGCAGGAGAACGTTTTGGAAGATTCCAGGCTCATGATGAGATAATCATCAGAGCAGGCAGATCAAGAGAAATGTTGCTTTCTTGACAGTCCTGCCAAACATAAATTCCAGATTCGTTATGCTCTAGAAAACAGAACTGAAAATACAAAATCTCAAGGATCCGATGGCAATGGAATTGAATCCACTTTTATTCCACTGCCGATGGAATCAGCGCTGTGGACAAAGTCACCGTCCTTCAGAGGCTCTCTTGAAGGCCAGCCTATGATGAACCTCCCTGTTCTCCGTCCCTTGCCTCACCTTCCCCAGTCTGACCACCTGCAGCAGCTCCATTGCCTCATCTTTGTCTTCCCAAAGGGCCTTCTCTCTTGAAATTGTTGTTGTTTTGTGTTTTGTTTGTTTTTAAGAGTCTCAACTAGAGTATGTCTCAAGAAAGCAACTAATTTCAGTGCTGTGTATTCATAACATTTTTATGTTCCCCTCTACCCTTTTGATATCTTTTTTTTAAAGATTTTATTTATTTATTTCACAGAGAGAGATCACAAGTAGGCAGAGAGGCAGGCAGAGAGAGAGGAAGGGAAGCAGGCTCTCTGCTGAGCAGAGAGCCCGATGCAGGGCTCGAACCCAAGACCCTGGGATCATGACCTGAGCTGAAGGCAGAGGCTTTAACCCACTGAGCCACCCAGGTGCTCCCCTTTTGATATCTTTAAAGACATTTAAGTGTTTGAGGAATCCATTATGTATCATAACCAAATTATCATCTTGCCTTGCTTCATTTCCTCTTTTAAACCTAGATTCCTAAAATGACTCTTCTTTTTTTATCCACTTAACCCCATCCTCTCTGGCTTTCCCGGACAGAGAGCAATGTTCCAACGGTGTATCCACGTACTCCCTCACAGCCCTGGGACATGAGTTGCCTGGAGAACCGTCCCTGTTCTGTGGCAGAAATACGGGAGAAGACAGACACGGGAGCCTGGACTTGGTGCACAGACAATACACGATTCTCCTCTACTCTCAGTTTCTTGCAAGTCCCTTCATCTCCTCAACCAGAATGGGTCCAACAAATGAAAACGGGACTCATTCTGACGTTGTTATGAAAATTATAGACATGGGGGACGATGGCAGCTCAACACATATTTGTTACTTCTCTAAAAATAAGGTAGATAGCCGTCTCTTCAAAGCAGGAAGACCTACCAGACCAGACCTGGTTTTCCTTTTTCCCTGATCCCAAAAATGCTTTGCAGATGTTTTCAATGGAAAATGCCACCTGGACATCTGAGGGCCAAAATGCTAACCAACTTCTCCTCTACTACAGAAATCAGATAATTATCTCAAGGTAAGAAGGGTGGGGATTAATGGAACTGGAAATGAGGTTTAAAATTCATTAAATACAAGAGGATTTGTAACAGAGGGGGTTTTTGTGTGTTTGCAAAACTCTGAAGCCTTTGTTTGTTTTTAAAAGTTAAAAAAATAAGTAAGAATAAAGAGATGCATGGGTACGCAGGAGGTACAAGGGACTGTCACAAAGAGAAAGCACACTTACGTTCTTGTAAAAAAGGAATCATCTTCAAATACCACTTTGGGAGGAATAAGAAACTGCCCATAAACTAGTTAGAATCACTCAGGATAAATATACAGAACATTTCTAGGACTCAAAGTGAGAGTAAACGTTACTTAGGTAGAAAGATTCTTACAAAAGCCAGAGAACCTAAAAGTACTTTTTTCCCCTTAAAAAAAAAATAATAAAAACAATTCTTCCATGTCACAAGTGGAGACATGACATTATCTGTGCATTTCCTTGCATTGTATTGAGGTGGGAATTAGCAGTAAGTGGTGAGGAAAAATACCTGTAGAATCTCCTAGATTTTCACTTTCCAGGTGTAGCTCATACAGCTACACTGTTGTGTGTCAGAGCCATGAGCTGAAGCAGAAGTGGAGGAAAAACCAGGACTCCGATCAGCTGAACACAACATGCTTTGGAAGGTCAACACACAGATGTTTCCTGTAAGGAAAAATGGAAAACATTGATAAATTTGTGGTGGTCACTGGTCAAAATTTCAGATCTCAACAGCAATCTTCCAGGATATAATCAAGGCAGCATGCTGATAGGAACAAAGCATGGACATTTTTAGTATTTTAAAATTATATAAATAGTTTGGACAGGAACGGATGTTACAAAACAACAAAACTAGTTATGTGTATATATACACAGAAAGGGGAGCTATACAGAGCTCCCCATAAAATAATAAAATTATTGATTAAATGACGAAATTCAATATGGCTGTAGGACGTCATCGCCAAGAAGGCTTTCTGCTAACTTCAGGCGTGTGCCTCACTAACTGACTAACTGAAAGGAAATAATAAAATAAAAAGCTAATTGAGCTCTTCTCCTTCTGTTTCAATCTAGCAATGGCATGGATGAAAGCCAACCATGACATGACAATAAAGAATGGGCAGACCTCACCTTGTTTCCAACAAAGCTCTAAATCCTTGAGATTGCAAAATTGCACTAGCATCCCGATTTACAAAATGGACTCTCTGAGCTCCCCAAGGGGGGTGTGAAGGAAGTTATGATACAGCAGCATTATACACATGGTGATCCCCCTCCCGGTGGACCATTTTTGACTTGGCCAACCAACCATCACTGTGCTGCTCTGCGGACAGAAGGTTTATCATTCTAGACAACCAAGAGGAGTTTTTGCTTTTTAGGCAAATACGTGAATTCCAAGGGAGTCAATCTAGGAAGTGCAACTTAATAAATGATGGAAACACTGTAAATTCACAGATCTTTGTAGAGCTCTGGATTTTGCAGATCCACAACGAGCTTCACAGATGTCAGCAAGGCTGTAGTCCTATCTGGAGGCTCCAGGGAAGAACACGGTTTCCTGTCTTTTACAACTTAGGAAGGTTGATCACATTCTTTGGGTTGGGGACCCTCGCCTCTTCAAAGCCAACCATGACCCATTGAGTTCCCGCACTCCAATGTCACCTCCCTCAAACACTGACTCTGCTTCCCACTTACACATTGATTACGATTATGTGTGCCCACCTGGACCAAGTTCAGGATAATCCTCCTATCTTAAGGTCTACTCATTAGCGGGCTTCATTGTGTTTACAGCTTGAATTCTCCTTCGACTTTCCAGGTGATGTGGTCACACTTTTGGGAAGGACGAGACAGACATCTTTGTGGGAAGGGGCATTACTCTGCTCGGCGGAGCAATCATCTATTTCCTGTTGTTTCACACATCTGAAACTGAAGCACATAGAGCCAATGAGATTGAGATTTTAGGCATAAAATTTAGATTATACTTTGAAAACCACATCATTCCGTTTTAAAGCTATGCTCTTGTTGTGTATATGTATATCTAATTCTGATACATATGTCCAACGATAATGTTGTTAAATGGAATCTTCTCTATGACTATTGCAGGAACACCCAAAATGTGAAAACATCGAAATCTCATGCATTTATTTTAAAACCTCTAAGCCTATAACTATTAACACTTACTAATTTGCCAAGTGAAATCCATAAATACAAGACAAGGCATGTCATGGCACAAAGTCTCTAAGATGAAGCCCATGGCATGGTAACATGGAAACCATAATTTGAAGTAAGCTCTACACCCAAGGTGGGGCTTGAACTCATGACCCCAAGATCAAGAGTTGCATGTTCTACCCAACAAGCCAGCTAGGCCCTCCCCCCGGAAAACCATAATTTGATGAGACACTCGGAAACACACTGAATAAAAATTAACTATCAATGTCTCAACCACATAAATACGTCCAGTGATGTGTTCCACTATTTAGTTCTCTCTCTTTCTCATTTTAAAAAATATGGGCTGGGCTTTCACACCCACTTCCTTTCAGAATCAGCACATATTGAATGATAACTTCATTTAGTGCTTCGGTGGTTGTGCTTCTTTTAATCAGCCTAGAAAAGGTTATTGAGAAGTACTTTTCCCTATTTCTCATAATCTGAAGTTGATTTTAAGTAATTCTGTTCATCTTTTTTTAGAAATGTATATAGAAAATTAATGTTCCAAGTCCTTAACCAATGGATCTGCACACACACACACAAAAAAAAGTTCTTTTTTTTTTAAAGGCAACTCTAAGACTGAACAAAGTTTGATTCGGGGAAATATGTCAAGGACAAAATTTGAAAGCACTCATCAATTAAGATAAAATGTCAATGGAGCTATTATCCTCATGAATATTTATGAGGTGAGGACAAAGCTTCCAAATATATTTGAAATGTGTTTTACACATTACAAAATGTGTTTTAAGACGCAAAAATGCTAAATTGTTTGGGGGAAACTTTGACAAACTTTCCCACTCTTTGACCGAAGAAGTGGAGAGAAATAAATTAATGAAAATGTAGAGAATATGCACAGTCTGATCAATAATGTTGGCTAATGGATATAAATGAAACCTTGAGTCCTAGAAAGAGAACGCTCTTTCTGTTTTAATTCACCAGAAAGATCATATGTTAGGTAATAAAGAAAATGATATTAGCTTGAAGAAAAACAGTTCTGAAAATATTGTTTGGAACACACACAATTTGCCAACAATATGGTAGTAACGATATTCTTCTCACCTGAACAGCAGCAGCAAAGCCTGGGACTAGACAGCCTCTTTCATCCCAAAAAAAGAATTTAAAGTGTCTCAGAGAGAACACCCATTACCCTTCAAAATTTGCCCCCTCCACATCTCTCTATCATAGTAACTTCAGGTGTTTTCTTCAAAACATGTGAATTATCTTAAAAAAAAAAAAAAGTTTCTGGGCATCTGGGTGCTCAGTTGGTTAAGCATCTGCATTTTGGCTCAGGTCATGATTGCAGGGTCCTGACATAGAGCCTAGCGTTGGGTTCCCATCTCACTGGGGAGTCTGCTGCTCCTTCTCCCTCTGCCCGCTCCTCCTGCTGGCTCTCTCTCTCAAATAAATAAATAAAATCTTAAGATAATAGAGCTTCTATTTTTTAGAACAATTCTAGGTTCACAGTAAAGCTGAGCAGAGATCAGACTGTTCAAACACCCCCTGCCGCCATTGGTGCAGTATCACGATTAACATCTCACGCAAGGTGTTAAAATCCAGAAATGAACATCGGCCCACCCTGGGTACCCACAGTACCCAAGAGACTGTGCTTGACATCAGGGTATAAGCAGTGTATGAGAGGTACTGTTTTCCCACATCCTTACCAGCAATTAGTGTTGTAAACATTTTGCATTTTTACCATGCCAACATTTGTGTACTGGATTGTTATTCAAATTTGCAATTCCCTAGTAACATATGTTGTGGAGCGTCTCCTTATCCATGAATTTGCCATTGGTATATCTTTATGCTGAGATGACTACTTATTTTGCCTATTTTTAAACTGAGTGGTTTATTTTCTTACTGTTGAGTGTTAAGACTTCTTTGAGACTGTTGAGTGTGAAGACTACGTTTGGATAACAACAGTCCCTAGACAGATGTGTCTTCTGCAAATATTTCTTGTAACCTGTGGCCTGTCATCTCTTTGCTGGGATGGTGTCTCTTGTGGAGCAGACCTTTTTCATTTTAATGCAATGTTGGCCATCAGTTCTTTCTTTCAGGGATTGCTGTTGTAATTAAATGTCATTGCCAAAACCCAGATCATCTAGATTTTCGGCTGTATTATCCTCTAGATGTTTATGGCTTTGCATTTTACATCTATGATGGAGTTGAGTTAATTTTTTTAAAGGGCGTAAGAACTGGGATGCCATCTGTCTCAGATGGTAGAGCATACAACTCTTGATCTGGGATTTGTGAAATTGAGCCCCATGTTAAATGTGGAAATTACTTAAAAATAAAATCTTTTGAAAAAAAAAGGGTATAAGGTCTTTATTCTAGATATTTTCAAAAAAAACATTACTTGGGACGCCTGGGTGGCTCAGTTGGTTGGACGACTGCCTTCGGCTCAGGTCATGATCCTGGAGTCCCAGGATCGAGTCCCGCATCGGGCTCCCAGCTCCATGGGGAGTCTGCGTCTCCCTCTGACCTTCTCCTCGCTCATGCTCTCTCTCACTGTCTCTCTCTCAAATAAATAAAAATAAAATCTTTAAAAAAACATTACTTAGTTATTTTAGAAAGGGACTGCAGGTAAGGGCAGAAGGAGAGGGAGAACCTCAAGCAAACTCCCAGCTAAGCACAGAGCTCAACTTGGGGCTCAATATCATGACATGAGATCCTGACTGAGCGAAAACCAAGAGTCAGACACTTAACAGAACATAAAGTGTAAAGTTAAGTGTCACCTCGGCGGCCCTGTGGGATTTTTAAGTAATTTCTACACCCCACATGGGGCTTGAACTCACAACCCTGAGATCAAGAGTCTTTAGCTCTCCAACTGAGTTCACTGAACATCTCTAGGGTTAATTCTTTGCACGTGGAGGGCCGGTTGTTCCAGTGCCACTTGGTGAAAAGATGATCTCTTCTCCATTGTATTTCCTTTGTTCCTTTGTCAAAGATCACTTGACTCTGTGTGGGTCTATTTCTCAGTTGTCTGATCTGTTCCACTCGCCCGTTTTTCTCTTCGTCTGCTCATGCCGTACTGTTCTAAGGATGAATAACCTTTTTATTCATGAGCTTACTGGCGTATGTATTGGCCCTTCCCTCAGTTTTCTTGGTCTTACTCAACAATTCCATCCATAATTAAATATTTTGAAATATATACATTGGACAAGTTGGGTTAAAGAAGACAAAATGTCAACTACATTCATTCATTCATCTCATTTAGAAGCATAAGGTGACAGGGACAAGACGGAGAAGCATGACAGTGGCCACTGGTGGTGCTGGTGACCAGAACTAGCAGAATACTGAAATGTACGGACATTGGTCAAAGGTGTACTTAGAGGCAAGTTCATACTCATAAAAGTTTCCCACAGTGAGCTAACAAGCAAAACCAACTACACATTCATGAGTCATTCAACTTAATTAGTTACAAAAGGGAAAAGGAAAGGGAACAACCCTTAAAACACCACAGCAAACCAAATTTAGATGAAAATGGCAACTAATGAGTTCAGAAAAATGTGCCTCTACAATTGAAAAAAAATAATGGGCAAACTAACAGAAAGAGGACAGTTAAAGGAAAAAACCTTTTCTTTTTTCTGCTTTTGACTGATTACAAGGCAAAAATAAACAAGGAAAATGAATAATTAATAAGATTGAACTAACTGCTACATATCAAACAATATGGCCCCAGGTCTATTTACTAAATAGCCAATTTTTTGCAATTTAACTCATCTAATGTCACAGTATTAAAAACGAGTTCTTTGAAGGCAATTGATAACTTTGGAACATACCCAATTTATGAAATTTCCTGAAATCAGTTTTAAGGAAATTCATCTTAAGTACAGTAAATGAATATGCATTCACTTTTGAATGCAAATTTGAATTTTGAATTCATTTTTCCTGTTAATTCCTTCTCAGTGACGGTTGTTGATCTGACCCACAGAATACAAACAGGGATTTTAGTGACCATTGTCTTAAATCTAGCACGGAAACGGACGCACAGAAGAAAAGTCATTCCTGGGGTCCCCGGCTGGCTCAGTCTACAGAGCGCATGACTCTTGATTTGGGAGTTGTTGGTTTGAGCTCCAGGTTGGGTGCACAGATTACTTAAAAATAAAAAATTAAAAAAAAAAAATCATGACCCTCAGGGCCTCATTCTCTCAAAGAATCTGTGTCGAAAAGGGCTATAGGGACTCACTTTTTGTGCATATAGTGTTTAACCCCACTGTAGTCAAATGAAGTCATATTAAACCAACCCAATTTTTCATCTCTGAAAATGCCGTATTATACAGTGGGGAAGCATTGTGTGTCCCTGTCAACGATTGCATTTTCCGGAGGGTTATTTAAATAACCTAAAACCTCTCCGGACCTTTTATCTCACGGTCGTGCTTCTGGAAAATGTACACACAGTCAGATCACCATACAAGATGGGAATTGGGAGATTCAGAAATAATTTGTTTACAATCATAAAACAAACCTTGAAACCAGCGAACGTGAAACAAGAGATGGCTTATACAACAGGCATTGACCTGGTGCGTTTTTAAGGCACGTTTTTCTGCTCACATTTTAATGCTCACATTCACAATCGCCGGGGGCAGGTGTGACGGTCTCTGCCTCCCCCAGAAGGTTCTGGAGAAGGAAGGCTTGCACGGTGGCACAGAAATGCGCTTGTAGGTACAAAGTGAGAAGCTGGGAACATTTGCATTCCGGGCTCCACGACTGCATTTCCAACTTTGTGACTGTCAAACTGGGAAGAAGCCACAAACAGAGCACGGGATTAGGACGATACTCAGGGACCAGATGAAGTCGACGTAGGCAGCGGGCATCTGTTCACAAAAGCACACGACACACCTTTGCAGACAGCCCTCCAATGTCCCAGGGGCTTTCTCTCCGAGGGCGGTTCCTCCCTCCCCTTTCCTACGTGGGCAGTCGAATTGCTTCACGAGAAGTATGTTTGTCTAATATATGTATGTATATACACACACACATATAATTTCATAAAAAGAAAACAGGGAATACTAATAAGCCCCCAGAAAATTAATCTTTGATTTAATGAGGAAAAGAGACAAAACTCTGTAAAAGATGACGAAAAAGCAGGAGTCAAGAAAAAAAAGAAAAGGCAGATGAAGGAAATCAACAAACGTGCACATGAGAAACAGAATATGTAAGAGACACAGAAAATAAATTAAGGGTGTGTAAGGCAATGCCTTGTGCGAGTCTGTGCAGAGACACCAGAAAATTGCGTAGAAATTGGGAATAATCCTTGGAAAATATAAATTACCCAAATTAAATCAAGCCCTCGAGAGGAACATGGAAATCTGTGTAAATCAATAAAACAAATGAAAAAGCAAAAAAGATAAACAAATATCAGGAAATGAGAGTCAAGATTCTGGGGTCACTGGGGCACTTGGGTGGCTCAGTGGGTTAAGCCTCTGCCTTTGGCTCACGTCATGATCTCAGGGTCCCAGGATTGAGCCCCAAATTGGGGTCTCTGCTTGGTGGGGAGTCGGCTTCCCCCCATCTGTCTCTGCCTGCCTCTGTCTGCTCATGATCTCTGTCTGTCAAATAAATACATAAAGCCTTAAAAAAAAAGATTCTGGGGTATCATAGATTTACTGATAAGTCTATTCAAGTTGAAACAACAAAATAATATCGTTTGCCCACACACACACAGAGGATGGGACTGCACTGTTACTATCACACGCTCTGATGGTTCTGAAGCCAATAGGTCAAGAGTACGGGGCCGGGGAAGCATAGGACACATCAGCACATTCCGCTCTCAAAAACGTTCTTTGAAATCCTGTGCAGAAATCGAAAATGTGGGAGAGCTCCGAATGTACCTGCTGTCGTTAGCGAGAGGGAGAGAGCAGGGGAGGGAAGCAGGAGGGTCCGCGGAGCTCAGCTCCCGTTCTCGTCGCTTGGCAAAACCCCCGTCCTCCTGAAACGCACCTCGTGGCGCATTCCACACCTGCACTGGTGCCACAGGCGAGAGCTGGAGAAAAACATCCAACCTAGCAGAACGGGCTCCTCAAGCACAGGATGGCCACGGACCTCTAGGGGCTTTCCCGAGTTCATCCACGTACCTCCAGACCCAGAACACGCTCAGGAAGATGGATTTCCTGCTAGAACCCCAGGGTGGGGGTGGTCTCAAAGAATGCTGTGTTTGTATTCTCACGGAATTCGTCTTGTGCGCAGCCTAGGCAACCGTCCCAGTTGGATCCAGTGTGCAAATCTGGAAACAAGTGGCTTAGAAATCAATGGCTAATCGGGGCACCTGGGTGGCACAGGGGGGTTAAGCATCCAATTCTTGACTTCGGCTCAGAGCACGAGCTCAGGGTCGTGAGCTCAGGCCCCATGATGGGCTCTGTGCTGGGCATGAAGCCTACTTGAGACTTTCTCTCCCTCTCCCCACCTCCCACCATGCATGGTCCTTCGCTTTCTCTCTGTCAAGTCAATAAATAAAATCTTTAAAGAAGAAAAAACCCCACAAGAGACCCTGTGGCTTCTAACTCGTTAAGTGCAGGAGAGGTCGGTGGTAAGTCAATAAACTCAAGGTCGTGGCGACGCCGCTGGTCCGCAGACCACACTCTCAACGGCGGAGTTCTAATAGGATCCTACATCTCCCAGCTCAATGTCGGCATGCGTCCGATGTGCGGGACCTTCTGCCCATCCTTGCTTGTGGTTCATGACCTTCCTCTTTTACTGAAAAAGCATGAAGCCATCAGCAGAGAGATTCCACTGGCTCTGCCTTCGATTCTCCCCACTGACCCACCGTCACGTCCACAATCCAGCCGTCCCTCTGTGAGCTCCGTCCACCACAGCGCCCCTCCACTGGCCGGTCAGCGTGGATGACTCTGAGCCTTCGGCAGCCCTGCTGACCTTCTCTGTCATTATGAGGTGCTTGCACGGGAGTAGACCCCTCCAACCAGCAGCGGCGATCACTCTGCCATCAAACCTCACGCCCACCAAATGAAACAGAAAAAACAGTCTTCTTGGAAGATTGGGAATGTCCCCAATTCCTTTTCCAGGAACTGCCCAGTTCTCTCCTGAGGGTAAAACACCCTGGCAAGAACCTGGTTGATGATGACGTCTTTGGATCTCTATCACACAGTTCTCGAGGTCACCAGTGACCTCCACGTGGCACGCTAGGCTAAGCCCATTCCTCAGCCACGTGAACTTACTACACCATATAAAAATTTCAATTTCCAGTTAGTGTACAGAGTTATAATGTGTTCAGGTACACAATAGAGTGACTCAACGCGTCCAACCATCTCCCCGCCTGCTTCTACCATCTACCCACCCGGACTCAGTGTGTCATTGGACACAGTCTTCATGGTCTCCACCTTGGAAACCTTTCTTCATGTGCACACCTTGCTGTCCGGTTCCATTCTTCCATAGCGGTTTGTTTCCAACCTCCTTGGTCTATTCTTCTTGGGTACACAACTATCCTGGTCTTCACAGGTTTCGAGCTGCTGGTCTCCAGGAACTCCCACCAAGATCTCATGAAGCAAAATGGCGTCAAAGTTCACTTCTCCGCCATGTCCCCGCCCAAAGGCACGAGCAATGCCCACGTTCCCTCACTAGGATTTTCCTCCTATACCCGCTTGGCTTCCTTCCTCATGACCTTCCAGGCTGTCAGAGACAGGACCTTCTGCAGCACCTGATGAAGTCGGCAGTCATATTTTTCACCAAGTCTTTTTCGATATTTTTTAAAGACTTAATGACTTTTTTGAGACAGAGAGCGAGCACCGTGGGAGGAACAAGATTGACTCTCCGCAGAGTGTGTATTTCGATGTGGGGCTCCATCTCCTGACCCTGAGGTAATGCCGAGCTGAAGTCAAGAGTTGGACACGTACCTGAGCCACCAGGTGCCCCGAGGTGAATGACAGCTCTTCGAAGACATTTTGGCCTTTAGAAATACTGAAACGTACAAAATGGTGGGAAGAAGAGAACTCCTTTTGTGTTCTTCCTGGTCCTCATGGACACAGGCAACTTGGTGGTCCGTCTGTTTTCGTCACCATCAGAGACGGCATTTCTCTTCCCTACATTGACTCAATAATAATAATAATAATAATAATAATAATAATATATGATAATAATAATAATAATTACTCGTATACAAGCAGGTACAAGATGCTGACTATGTAAAAATAAATGGAAACCCAGCATGCCGGGTCAGCGAGGCATCCGTTTGCATAAACGTGAAAAAAAAAGGACAGACAGAAGGTCACAATCCAGCTTCAGTTGCTCAAGGGGGGACAGACACCGACCTCCACGTCAACGTGTCGACTTGGTTTAGCAAATACTAAATGCTCAGCGTTCCCTTCCGCACATTACAGACCAGAAGAAGGCTAACAATAGCTCCCAATCAGCTCCGAGAGCTTGCACGTAATTTCTCTGCAACGTTCAGAGACGATTTCTACCACGGCTGCCTCATCTGCATAATGTGTAATTATACGGCAAACACAGATAAATAGTCGCACGTCAATGAGGTCTCACAAAAAGTACTTCGGGAAGCTCAGTCTGAGCGAACACAGGCGCGTCCTGCGGCATGTGGTTCCATTTCCATTACAGAACCGAGCGTCCTCTGCTGATAGACACAATTGCTTCCACTATGACAACCGTCTTATTAAAACGCCATTATGTTTTCGTATAAAAGGGGATGCTTTGAGAATTGGAAAGGGAACTAATTCATTTCGGTGTTCATAAAAATAGCCTGTGAACAATGGTTGGTGTCATTGTAGGTTTGCGTTTCTAGGTTTCGAGCAGTTTGCGCATAGGAGAGAAAGAATGATCGCTGTTCCCTTACACCACGAGAAGGCTAGACATTTGTCCGTTGACTTCTTCACCCTGTAATCAAGCGATCAAGAGGAATTCCCCACCTTGGAGGATCTCAGTTCAGACAGGAAACCATGTTTGTGGTTGAGGGTTAAGAGAACAGAGCCCTGTGGGCAGACTAGGGACAACAGATGGGCCAGGCGCATATGAATGCAGTGTTGGCTTTAGAAAGTCCTAAAGAATTAAAAGCTTAAGAAATGCATTCTGAGATTTTCATTCTCTCAGAGTGAGTAAAAGAAGTTAGTGGTAGGTGACCCAGGATGCAGAAAAAGCTGGGGGAGGGCTTCAAACATCGCCCACAGTGGAAGACAGTGCGTGGGATAAGATAAAACAGACGAAAAGTGAGAAGGGTGTTAGCTAGAATGAAGGGACCCAGCATGGCCCGATGGCACCACCATGGAGAAGGGACAAAATAGGTAAAGATGATGCAAATTAAACTATTACGTTGACACAGGACAAAACACGCATTTCTTTAGCGGTAATAGAAAAAAAATCAGTTTTGAGTCTGCTTCACCAAGAGTCAGTGACGAGTCTGCTTCGCCGTCAAACGGCCCCAAAGTGATGACCCTGATCAGTCGGCTCCTGCATACGTGTGCGGTATGCACGCTTGGGACAGAAAACCTGGGAGCTGGAAACCGAGGGTGTTGGTGGAAAGCAGGGCTACGTCAGCCTTTTTAGTTCGTAAAAGTGTTTAATTTAAAGATGTATTAAAGGCACGTATGTGCGTGTGTATATAAAGCAAAATTACTTTACTCGTGCTATAATTAAAACCTGTAGCCCTTTATCTCACTCTTTCCCGTCTCTGGAACTCGAGAGGTAGGCATTTTTAACTATTTTCCCTTTTTCTTTGAGAATTAACTTCCTTTTTTTAATTTTAAAAGCAAAGACGTGCTCCTTTTATTTCTTAGTTTTAGAGATTATCCACCTGTTACTTACGGATTTCTGTCCCTTATATTTCTACCCCAACACGTCTACTCCATAACCCCATGTAACAATCACAATTTTTGGCTAAATCAGAAGACTTATGAGTTTATATTATTAAGGCTCTATACCTATTATTCAGAGTCAAGCCATACAATACACCGTGAAACAGCTTCCTTTCTTCTTCACAAATATGACAGAACTAAGTGAAGATTCGATATAAAATGTTAAAATGTGACATGTGTATGTTTATAGGCAACAGTGAAGAAAATTAAAATCAGCATAGAGATCAGCTACACTGGGTTACTCCACGAGATCCTCAGATCCTACGCAGGATCAAACTTTCCTAATAATTCAACACTGGAAAACAAGGTCTGGGGTCGTCCACACTGTTCTAGTTCTCTCTTTTTTCATGAGGACACTCTCTGGCCCTTGCTTAACGTTCCAAGTCACTAAGCACTGCTGGTGGGAACAGTCTGTATAAAGAACATGGTCTCCAAAACGTCTCCTGTTGTGGTCAGATGGTGACGTAGATCCTGTAGTAGTTTCTGGGGAGAATAAATCCAGAAATCCACAAAGAATACTATGTATTCTAAATCCACAAAGAATACTAAATGCACAAAGAATAAATCCACAAAGAATACTAAATCCACAAAGAATCCTATGTACGCCAGCTATGTTTGGCTGAAGCAGATCACAGATACGGACTCCCCACCACGAGACAGCATGGGGCCCTTCCCGCTAGGAGACAGCATTGCACAGACTGACCAGAGCTGACACCTGTCTTTCTTCTCCTCCATGTCCCGAGCCAAAGGAAAGAATGGATGCCGGACTGCCCCGCGGCCCTGTCTTTTCCAAGGGTGTTAAGATGTTGGCATTCAGGTTCCTTCTAAACTCTTCACTGTACCATTATGTTGTAATTCTCAAACATCACAAAATACAGGGAGTGAGGCACGATTGGCTTGTTTGGCTAACTTCGGGACATCGGGTGAGCCAAGGTGGGGATTCTAGGACGTGCACCAGAAACGCGTAACGGAAGTGGACTTCGGATTTCTTAGTAAGGAACGGGCACTTGCCTCATACAGAAATGGCTTTAAAATCCTGGAGCTGTTTGTGGACCCATCTGACTCCTTTGTTCATCACTACTGTGCAAAGGGCTAGAAATAGGATCCAAAATACTCTCAAGTCTCTTCATCCGCACATCAGTGATGGGATAATCTCTGACTTGGGGAAAGCTTCGTCGCCGTGATCGCTTC
Source organism: Mustela erminea (assembly GCF_009829155.1). NCBI lineage: Eukaryota > Metazoa > Chordata > Mammalia > Carnivora > Mustelidae > Mustela > Mustela erminea. Next base: position 4,895,205 of record NC_045635.1, on the reverse strand, counting down.
CGCCGTTTTCACTGTTCCCTATCTGCGAAAAGTGTCTTCCCCAAGCAGTCCCCGCAGCTCAGGGGGTTGGTTGTACCTACACAGAGCTCTTCGTTGCCAAAAGCAGATAAAACCCTCTGCCATGGTCTCGTGCACGGAGAACTTGTACTCACGTCAACGGTTTCTCTTCCCGCAGTGAAACAGAATGTGGAGGCAGTGAATCACCAGACTTCTGACCCAGGAAAAGTTGTAGAAATCAATAGGGCTCTCTAAATAATATATGAAACTGGGTACTCAATATGTTTCCCACGGAGGTCTGGGAGGAGCGGGACTCTGGGGTAGCTGAGGCGAGATTAATGAGGCTGTACGTGTCCTGTTCTGCGGGCTGATAACTCACGATGTGCCAGGAAGTCGCTGATGGAGATCCGTAGACGCTGCCTGTACGTCTGACATATGCTGAGACCATACTCAATAGAAATTAATTAAATGCCGCAAAATCTAGGATTCAATAAGTCTCTGGGGGAAATGAGGAAACTCACTAACAAAGAAACAGGAAGAGAAAGGAAGCCGATTCTAAACAACACGGTAAGAAACAGCGCAGGCGAAGTTGTGAACACAGTTCACTAGAAGCATGGCAAATGGACTTGATACCACTTTTATTTTATAAATCTCACTGTCTTCTGTCACTCAATCAGGATTTGGGGGCTTGCTTCTGTAAGGCACGATCCATGGATCCTCAAATCACGTGGGTTGGTCAAGGGATCCTCCAAGGCTGGTGGCAGAGGAGCCTCGGAAGGGGGAAGTTGCTGGAGGGCGGGAATTAAGCAAAGAGAACGAAAGAGTATTTGGTAAGGGATGGAGAACAGAGTGCAGGCCTTTCCTGCCTTGGGGATGCCAGGCATAGGGGAGAAACAGGCGCCTTTCTGAAAACCATTGCGGGGATGGGTATCTCCATTGAGGGACACGTGATTTTACTCAGAACGCCACCCAAGTCAAGGACAGGTGTAAGTCAAGCTTCCTGGAGAAAGTCACATCAGGGATGAACCAGGAATTTGCTATGGACTAGAATAAAGTAGGGTAGAGAGAGAGAGAGAGGAAAAAAAAAGGAAGTTCCATTTTGGGGAACGTGATTCGAAACAGTAGACAAGTGTCAATCCAGACAGGAAGCAAGGGACGAGGAAGGGAAGACAGATCGGACGACCAAAGGGGAGAAGACGTTGAAAGAGCCTCACCTCTTAGGGTGAAGACCAACGTTAACCGAGTATGACCCTTGGGTTCTCCACGAACTGGGTGTTCCCGCATTCTCGGCAGCATCTCACCAGCCACACACCGTCCCACGCGGGTACCCAAAGTTTCCACCACATGGCCATTCATGTCTCTGTTCCAGATGCCAAGAGCTTAGCGGCTCGTTGGTCATGGGCCAAGACGGAGAGAAGTCAGTGGAATTCTCAAGTGGCACTAGAAGATGGTGAATTGGTACAACCATTTTGAAAGATCGTTGGTCTAACCCTCTAAGTACTTTACAGATTCTGTTGATGGTATTCTCTCTGTCCTCCAGAGAATGGAATGACAGCTTAGAGACGTAAAACGTCAAGTCCCCTGTCAGAGCTTGGTTCCGAGCTCACATTTACCAGACTCCGAAGTTCCCATTACGTCTCCTGCCCTCCCTCCCACTGAAGCCAAGATATAAATACAAATCACACAGTGTTAGGGTTCTCGAGTTTCGTTTTTGTAAAAATGGGACCTTAAGGACTCGATACCGGGACTCACAGCTCTTTTAGGAATAGCTATTTTATATCAAATGTTTATAACATGTCATTGTTTCTGTCCCTCTAAGAAATGACATTCTTAGAGAGAAATAAATCCTGCCGTGGCGTTCTGTTCCCTTCGCAGTCACGTTTTAGGTTTCCAAATTTGGTGCAAAGTATATGTTTCTGTCCCCACCCCCCCAAAATTCAAGTGAGAACTCAGCCCTAATGGGATGGTGTTTGGAAGGACAGGTCACTGGCAGGTGACTAGGTGATGAGGGTCATCATGAGCCCTCATGACTGGGGTTCCTGACCTTACAAAGGGAACCCAGAGAGGAGTCATGGAGACTACAAACCAGGAAGTCAGGTATCACCAGACCCCTGCTCACACTTTAATCTGGGACTTCCAGCCGAAGAACCATGAGAAATAAAAGCCTGTTGTGTATAAGACACTCTGCCTTCATTTGGATGAAGACTGTGGGTTTGGGTTTGTGATGGATTAGGACAGAAACAGGAAGAAGCGTAGACCAACCTTTGGGTCCGTGCATGCTCCAAATGGACCTTATTTTCCATCTACTCCAAAATCCATTCAGGCCAAGAAAAGCACAAATGCCAGTAGATGAACCCACATTGGCTCATTCCCCCAGTATTAAGCCTGTAGGAGATTTCTACCTTTGTAGGAGTTATTTCTTCATCTGTGTCCATCAGTGAGCCCCAGCTGAACAACACACGAGAAATGATACAAACAAAAGAAGAAACTGATAAAAAGCAGTTGCAAAAGACAGAAGAGAAGGAATTTTGCTAAAAGTGGGCCGTTTGTGCCATTAGAATCTGGTTAAACAGGGAACAAGAAATGCCAAGTGAAACCACGATCAGATCTGCACGTTAGCTGGGCCAAGGAATGAACCATGCCATACACGGCATACAGCTCAGATTCAATACGTTGTAGACTAGGGGCACCGGGGAGGCATGGTCGTTAAGCATCTACCTTTGGCTCAGGTCATGGTCCCAGGGTCCTGGGATCGAGCCCCATATTGGGCTCCCTGCTCAGCGGGAAGCTTACTTCTCCCTCTCCCACTCCTCCTGTTTGTGTTCCCTCTCTATGTCTCTCTCTGTCAAATAAATAAATGAAATATTTAAAAAAAAATACACTGTAGAGTAGGAAGCAGCATCACTAAACAAACATAGTCACAAAATTTATGTAACCACAGACAGCCAGCTCTAAGGATCTTCATTTTGGTAAGCAGAGGAAAGTCCAACAGAATGGCACTATTTACTTGAACTTTTTTTTTTTTTTTTAAGATTTTATTTATTTATTTGACAGAGAGAGAGCACAAGCAAGGGGAGTGGGAGATAGAGAAGCAGGCTTCCCGCTGAGCAGGGGGCCCGACGCAGGGCTCCATCCCAGGACTCGGGGATCATGACCTGAGCCGAAGGCAGAAGCTCACCCCACGGAGCCACCCAGGTGCCCCTTAAGTTCAACTTTTTTACTACCATCTGAAACTCTTCCTTAAACTCAGCATATTATTACTCAAAATTGTTTTCATAATGGTCACTCCTCTCACTGAATAAACCTATTTGTCACCTTTAAGAAACTGGAAAATGATATCTTTACGTAGGGACTCAATACTGAAGTACGGATTCACAACCATAACACCCTGATAAAACAACTACAGGATAGCAGCTCCGAGTTCAGTGGTCCCGAAACCTTACAGTCGGTCAGGCGACGTGGATATCTCAGCGTATAGGAACTGCGTGTGATAAGTTAAAAGTAGAAATGCACATTAGTCATCACTGTAACATTCCAGACTGCTGGTGAATCTACCTTAAAGATGTTCATGTTCAGCCTAATGATATATGTATGTGGATTCAAAATCCCTGTGAGCCTTAACAGAGACGTTGATCCTTTAATGCACACGAAGGCAGAATGTGAGGATGAACTCTTAGATGATCTATTGAATTTATTCCTAAAATATAGAATACTGTTTGCTGTGACTAGGACAACTGCAGTAGAAGATTGCAGTTAAAAGAATGAGGTATTCCAAATAATGACACATACAATACAAAACAGAATGATACGTCCTTTGCAATTCCTAGATAATTCTGAGGTTGATGCATTTCTTTGTAATTAGAATACTCTTTTGAGCTAATACGGATACATTCTGTCGTATCGACTGTATTCTAGAAGGAATTACTTATCAACCTAGCTGATATGAAAAGCATTTGACTACACCTTAAAAAAAAACAGCATATGCGTGTAATTTGGAAAAAGGAACTCTGGGAAACCATCTGATAGGATCCACACAGTTGAAGACATGTTTACCATGTGACCCAACATTGCCACTCCCGGATAAATACCAGCATAAACAGGTACGTGTGTTCACTGACACAGGCAACAATGGTTATACTGCTGCTCGGCAGTATTTCTTTTTTTTAATTTCTCTTTTTTATGGCTTTTAAAAAAAAGATTTTTATTTATTTATTAGGGAGAGGGTGCATGCAGGAGAGAGAAAGAGCAGGAGTAGGCAGAGAGCGGAGAAGCAGAGGGAGCCTGACCAGGAGTTCGATCTCAGGACCCTGGGTCCATGACCGGACCTGAAGGCAGACGCTTAACAGACATAGCCCCCCAGGTGCCCCACTCTGCAGTATTTTGAAGCCACAGAATTTAGAAACTAAAAGGCCACCTGACCTGCTTCACTTTGAAGACAGCAAGGATGACTTAGAAATTGGATACAGTCACCGCATGGCAGAAATATGGCCTCATTATTACATGTGATTTAAGACAAGTGAGTCCGTATCCTGGATAATAGCATACTTAATATTACCTGTTAATAGTCATCGAATGCTGTGTGCAAAAGTAAAGTTATTGAGGACCCATGTGAATATGACTCTACGTACTCGATGCATATTAACTCCTTTACTGCTAAAGACAACTTTATTACGTATTTTTTGTGCCTTGTTTCTGAGAAGCTGAAAACCATCCGCCAGTGGAGGAACACCATGGTTGGGGGGCGAGAGATGGGGAGGAGCCCGGGGAGTGAGGTAAAGGCAAGTCACGGAAGGCATTTTAGGCTAAGCTATAAGAGGTATAAGAGGTAGAAGCAGGCTCCTTGCTGTACAGGGAGCCTGAGGCAGGACTCACTCCCAGGACCTGGGATCATGACCTGAGCCAAAAGCAGCCGCTTCACCGACTAAGCCACCCAGGCGCCCCTAAGATATTTTATTATTAAATAATCTCTATATGCCACGAGAGGCTCAGACTTACAACCACAAGATCAAGAGTGACAAGCTATCCTGGCTGAGCCAGCCAGGCGCCCCTGCACTATAATTTTAAAATGGACCGGACAGCCTTATTGATGTGGTCTATGAGTGGGTGTGGCGGGACAGAAAGACGGGAATCCAATGCGTAAGTCTGAGTCGCCTGCTGTTTACTGGGCTGGAGAAGCTGGGGGAGAGAGTACCTGTTTGTGCAATACAGAAGCAACAGCTTTATGTTGGGGGTATTTACTTACAGCCGGCTTATAGGCACCCAAGGGTCGATAAGTCAGTAGCTGCACTTGGGATTTTAGGGATGAGGTCAGAGCTGCAGACAAGAACTGGGGGGGTCTTCTTGATACAAAGGGCATATATGACCGTGGGAATAGATAACATTGCCTGGGGAGACACAGCAGCTGGAAAAAAACATGGAGGTCCAGGATGGGGCCTTGGGAGAACCCACCATTTACAAGGAGGACAGAAGTGATAGTAAGGCCGAGAAAAACTGCCCAGGTGCGTGCTAGCATCACAGAGAAAGAAATGCATTTACAACAGAAATGAATGGGAAAAGAAGGATTAAAACTGAGGGACAAGAGCCAAGTAATTTTAAATAGTTTTCACCAAGGTTCCCGGATTTAACGTAAGAGCAATCAAAATGAGAACATTAAAATATAGGCAAAATTCCAATAGACTTGTGTGTGCGAAAGAAAAGCATCTCAGCTGTTCAAAAAAAATAGGAAAAATCTTTACCATGAAAAATTGAAAAAACGAAAACAAAAACAAAAAACAAAACTATCTTTACCACGAGAAGTCAGGAACACCTGATAGCTAGTCCCAGGAGAGCTCGAAGTTACGAAATGAGTATCTTTGCTTTCTGGAGCTGACGGACATACACCAACAGCAACATCTTATCTTAAATCTCACAACCAGCACCTCTAACCCTTCCGCCATCGGTTGCTGATACATGATGGTCACTGTTTACATGACACGCGGGTGTTTCGTTCACCGCGGGTTCCCAGGTGAGCGTCTCACACGAACGACATAGGGCAACTCGGCCATTGGTCAGCACAGGGAGGGCAGGACGGAGCCTGCTTGGCTCTTAGGCCTTGGCACAAGTCAATCTAGATCATCCAATTTCCTGCTGCATGGCCACATTGGAACCAGCATGCTGTGTTTCTCAGCACTAGTTGTGTAACAGAGGAGCTCCTGGGATGTGCACTTCAGCTACAGGAGGAACAATCTGTATTTCCTTTGTACACGTCCAAAGGGAAGATTGTGCCTCTCCCTCCTCAACTGCTCAAAAGGAGCTTCTAGGGGAGGCCAGGGTAGCAGAACATCATGGAGAATCATCATCATTGGAGAGCCAGGCTTGCTTGCTTCTGATACACCGACTTCCTGGTCTCAGCTGAGGGAGGCTGGTGTCATTCCACGGCTAAGTGACGTGGTCTCACTTGCATGCCTCCACGCCAGTTAGGGGCAACGTGCTGGGGAGGCAGCATTGACACCGGGCCCACTGGCTTGCCTAAGAGGAAGCCTCAGATCCCTGATCTCGATTTTGAGATGCATGCCTTATCCTGCCCTCCGTGACCAAGAGCAAGGGCTGCCCCTCACGTCTGTACCCAGAAGTCTTCAGGGCTGCATCTCTCCAAAAACCCGCACACCATCGCCAGGTCCCACCTAGGACAGAGCTCCTTCTTCCTAGGCAGGCGTGCATCCCTATAGGTCACGCTTCTCACACAATCTGCACATTCCTCACGCTCATATACGTTTGATTTTTACAAAGTAACAAGTTGGGATACTATTTAATTTTATTTTATAACTGCTCAAAGGCAAAGAGGAAAGGACAGGTAAGGTATAAGGTCTTTACCTGAGATAGGGATTTGTTCCTCTCTCCAGATTCTGAATATGTTTCCTTCCATCCTCTCCTGGCCACGCACCCCCTCTTCTCTCTCTGTTAAGTGTGATCTCTGGTAAGTGCATAAGGGAGCGTAAAGAGGTGTACACATAGCTCACGTAGATACATATGTTTCTATCTTTCAAAATGTAATTCTATCGAGTGTTATGGGCTGCATTTCTGAATTAATATGCTATGTTTGAACTTCACCCATGAACCCAACACATTGGAAACAGAATTCGTATCAGCTGCATAATAATTTCATATTACACCAGTGCCATGACGGGCTTACCTCTTTTAGCCTGGACGCTCGGATCTCTTTCATTGTCCAACATGGTGCTGAAGACCCTTCTGAGGTTGACGGTGCTCCCACGTGCTGGTTAGCCAGAGCCCCGGACGTGTGCATGTGGAAGGGACGTTCATTGCTTCACGACTACCTGCCAAAAGACAGAAAACCAGAAGCTAGTAACATGATTATTGTCAACATGTCCAAGACTGAATAATGAATCACACCTCATCAGATAAATTATGCAGCTTAAGTCCAAATATGGGTTCAACCAGGCTTGCATGATCTTTGCACAGTAATATCGACTCTAAAAAATAAAAACCAGTTCGAAGAACGTTGACCTTCTCAAGCCAGCAATCAGGATAATGGTCTACGATGAAGAGGGTCATTTAGTGCGTGAGCAACTGGCAGGGTTTGTTGACAACAGGGAAGATGAGGTGTCCAGAGACTGGGAGTTCTGATGGCTCCAAGCGATTTCTGAGTCATCTATGAAGGATGGAGGAACATCTATCCCTTCCAACTCATTAGGCAAGCTTATCCTTTAACAATCAACTTCCACCATCCCAAATGGTTCGGGAGATCGAATCTGCACTTACAATGTTTTTACTTGTGTTCTGTTATTCTTCATATATAATATATATGGTATATTGGGTCATTGACTTATGTGATAGTGATTAAGGAGATGTCTCCCTTTTGATGAACCATCTAGATAATACAGACCGCAGCGGGATGCCCAAAGATGCCTTGAATCGTTAGCCTGCCTCGTCTTAGAACTGTCTACACCGTAACTGAGAAAAATATTTCTAGACTCCTCAAGAAAATTGAGACTCTCAGGAAAATGAGGCATACACAGCGTCCAGGAAAGATAAGCCTGTTCATTCATCTGAAGTCTGGATCTGCTGACAACCGTGTGGTCAGGAGTCAACTCCTCAATGAAGACAAAGTACAGACTAAAAACATAAAGATGAATCAGGATGCAATCGATCGGAAAACTCGGGAATGCGGTGCTCCTATGCACCCAGATTCAGTCGCTTGAGAAACTCGGGCTGAGAATTTAGGTCGACATTTGTTGAGAGATACGCCCAAGAGAGACGCCTGGGTCTAATATTATCCTTGGCTCGTAAAAGAAAACACACACATTTATTTGTAGCAACCCTATTTCTCCCTTCTCTTACACTCGCTGTCACATCCGCCAAACTAAAATTCAGGGAATGTCTTCTTGTGTGGGCTTTGATGACTGACCGTGGAGGATATGAATAATAATTCATTCTCCAAATTGCCCAAAAGATGAACTCAAATGGGAATCTCTGTCATATATTCTCTAGAGAAGACAGGCATAAAACATGCTACATGTTATATAGTTATATATATATATATTTATATTTACATATTATAGTCTCTCAATTAGCACATTCTGGAAGGTCCAGAAAGTCTGTGTCTGTAACACCCCAACAGACCTAGTTGACTCAGAAAGACGTCTCACTGGATTAGGTCAAGCATCACCAATCTCAAGGAAGGGACTCTGCCTTTTTCTTTTTTTTTTTTTTTTCCACTCTCCAGCCATTTCCATGCAGAAGATTTCCTTTGCAACAACAGACCTTGATCTCACCTCTGTCATCAAAGCTTTCTGTCTCTGGTCTTTGGTGAAGCAGTTTCCCAGGGAAAAAGAATGATGGAGTGGGTTATGAACGTCTCCTTCTATTTTTACATCCCCCACGGAGAGGCTCCCTGTGAAGAGGTAGTGGGTGATTCATTCCTGACAACTGCGTACGACAGCAGGAGGCCCTTCTGGTCTTCCTCCCAGGCCGCCCTTGCCCGATCTCATATTCTCTGACAGAGCTACAGGCTTCATGTTGCCTTTGCCCCAAAACGTCCCTTCCCTGAAGGCAACACACAGTTAGGGCATTCTTCTGCTCAGCATCATTTCGGGGCGAAAAAAAAAACTTTTGCATTTTTCAGCAGCACAACAATACATCCTTGTCCCTTTTTGATACATGAAAAAAAATCCAAGTAGAAATGAGGCATTCCCCACGGACCATTTTGGGTTGGACACGGGAGCCCACACAGCATTACCTTCGAGAACAATGATACGGAGACGTCCTTAGCCCATCTTCCTCGCTATAATAGACCAAACTCGACAAACGTCAGCAAACGGCCTTCTGGGAAGAACCGATTAGGAAAAGAAAAAATAAATAAATAAAAAATAAAAAAGCAACATGGCGACAGCTCCATGCCTCCAGAGCCCAAAGGAGGCACCAGGAGATCGTTTTACAGTAGTTGAAGGCGCACATCAGGATGCTATAAAATGTGGACCCGGGAATCACAAGTTAGAAATAGACGTGAGCCCCTTCGGGAAATGAGACGAAAAACAGGATTACGATGGTGCTGAGCAAAAAGGGGGGGGTGCGATTGACAGTCTACAAGCCGCCGTTCGGAAGTGTAGTGGGAACGATCGTCTTTACAGTCAGGAGAGAGAGAGCAGGAAGCCGTGAAGGTCAGGGTAGAGGGTGCGCGTCCGCATCTGCCAGGTCCGGGCAATCAGACTGTGCTTGACAAAAGAATCAAAAAAGAGAAAAAACCACCTTATTTTGTCCCGCCCGTAACATGATTGGTTATGAACTTCCAGTTCCCATCATCCATTAAATCATGTTTAAATATTTAAACGAGAGATGTTTCGCCAAGCGTGCTGTGAAGCATCCCCAGCCCACGCTTCCCCTTGACACAGCTCCCTGCCTCGTCCTCCTCAAGAATGCTGCCTGAGGCTTAGGGCACGGCTGGTCCGACCTTCTGTGGGGCGGTCGTGCCTCCCATGGGAATGGGTCACCTTGATGCTGGCAGCGGCGTGACGCTGGGGCTTTATAAAGTGTTCCGCTAGGACGACTGTATTTCATACTTCTACGGGAAGAGCATTTCCGTGCACAACCTTACATGCTACAGCCCGCGCCAGACCACGTGTTCCAGATCTTCTCCATCCCGTAAAAGCGTTAGGAGTGAGAGAGCCTGTGCCACCCTGCTTTGCCCTTCCAACCACTCCAACCCACTTCTCACTCAGCAGTGAGGCGATCCTATCCATCAGCTCCCTTCAGAGGGCTGCTCCGGACCCTCCAATGGCTCTGTTCCGATGTGGACAAGACCCACCGTCTCCTACGGCGCTCAGCTCCACGACCCCGCATGTCTCGGCCTCTGTGACCCTCCCTCTCTTAGGTCTTTCCTTACCTGGTGCTCACTGTGGTGACCACACCGTGGACCGCTCCCCAACCTCCCAAGCTGGGTCTCAGCACCCCGCACAGCGCTCGGTCCTCCTCCCCAAGGTTCAGATACACACGCCCACGTGCTTCGTGCGTGGTAAACTCCGAACATTCCCTTCTCCAGCTCGGGGCTCCCATCCAGCAGCGGACGTGGCCGCACCCGGCCCCCCGTTACGTCCTGAAGCTGCTCTGTTGTTACGGCACGGCCACTGGGCCTGCCTCCTCTATGAGGTCAGCGGTTCCAGTGATACCTCTGCTGGGGCCCAGCAAGGTCAAGTGCCCAAGACGGTACTACTGAACGGCTGTACTAAAGGATCATTCCTGATGGTGGTCAGAGCACCTCCTGCTTCCTCTATGATGTTGGTAGCAGGACACTGTCCCTGGTAGGCTGGACATAGTGCTCACGGTGCACAAAGGACAGTGTCTACAAGACACTGTGTGTAGGAGCCAAAAAACCCTCTGTATTACCGATTGGAAAGACCTCGGCGTCCCCAAAGACAATGCCTATTTTTCAGGTCCACCATGCTAATACGGTATCAACAACAGTTTTAATGGTAGACGTACACCTTGGAGGAAGGTCACGGGTGTTAACTCACCTAGTTCTCATAGCATTAAGTGGCTTACGTATTTCTGTCACTAGCCTTTTGCAGGTGCGACTGTCGAAGAACCTGAGTTCATTTCCAATGTCACACATGAACCTGTGAGACCTGGAAGCAGGTACCTCCCAGGACTGAGTTTGCCGAGGACGTTTGGGGATGTGGCCGTCATCATCCCACAGCTTGTGAAGAACAGAGAAAACCCTGGACATGGTTAGAACTTTCTGGGGACACGTCCCTCAGCCGTTCAGTTTTTCTTGTCAGGAAATGAGCCTGGGACCAGCCGCGGAGAACAGTGCGGGTGTTTAAAGGAGTAGAGGTACGTGAAGACATTTTAAACCCTCCGCGTGCCCAGTGTGTAGACGGTCGTCAGGGCATGGCCATCTGAGGCACTGGTTGGAGTTTGTGGTTGAAGATCAGGAAAGAGCATCTCAGGGTCAGGTCACATCCTGGCATCTTTTCAGTTGCTGTGACTGAACACTGCGCCTTTGTTTAGTGTTTTAAATGTTCATGCTGAAACACACCCTTTTTGTATCCTCTCGAATCCCTTGACATGCAGCTCTGGTTCCACTGGATGGCTCCTCGTGCCCTCCCCACGGCAACTCGGGCGGTCCTTGTCCACGCCGGCCTGAGATGCTCGCTTTCCCATCTGTACAACTGCCTTCTTTTGAAGTACAATTAATTTTTATGACTTTTTCCATTGCAGGGATGGTCTTAGCAGAATGACACATGTCTCAAGTTTACAGCATCTCCATCAGGTTTTCCAACCTCCCTGCTTCGAGCTGCCCGCTCTCTGTGTCCCTGATGCCTTCATAAAGTTCCAGTGCCTCGGGGACATATTCTGTGCAACATTTAGAATTTTCTCTTATTCCGTGGTCATGCAGACAGTGGTAGGTGCCCTATTGGGTAGCAACGGCAAAACAAAACAACATAAGGCAAGGGTTTATAACATTTGCAATTTAACCAAACCCATTGTTGCCTAAATTTGGAGATGTGCATCACTTTTTCTTATACAGTTTATTTATTTTAGAGTAAGAGAACATGCACAGGGCCGACGGAGGGACAGAGGGGTCAAGCAAGGGAACAATTCTCAAGCAGACTCCACACTGAGCACAGAGCCCAACACAGGGCTCGATCTCACGCCGCTGAGATCGTGACCTGAGTCCAAACCACGAACTGATGTTTCACCAACAGGCGTCCCTAGAAACACATAACTTCCAAACAAGAAGAGAAAGCGAGAGAGTGGGTCAATTTGGAACAGGGGAGGCTGCTCAGCTGGAAGCTGGAAGGGCTTTGTTGGGCTTCCGCTCCCCGGGAGATAGATACGAAGTCATCTAGAGCTTGTCGTTTCTTTATGTATACGGGGAGCAAGGTTCTTGTCCAGAAGCACGTTTCAAAGCATCACAGAGCCCAAGACCTGATACCAAAGGCTTTGTGCAACCCCAGCCTTTCTCAGAAGGGACCACCCTGTTTCATACGTGTTCTCGATAAGCTTCACATCAGTGTCATCAACTCCTCCCCGTGCGGACTGTTGAGAGGAAACACTGACTCCGCGCTCGGAAGGAGCAAGACACCTGGAGGAAACCCAAGCAACACAAACGACGCTCTAGACCCTCCAGTGCCCCGTCTCCCTTCTCTCTGTGCACAGAACAAAGCTTTCAAGAAGAAACGGCCACGCCTTTGTCCATAATTGCCCTAGCCGACGAGTATCACAGGGAAGAAAGGCACACAAGCTGGATGGTGTATGCCCAGCTTCTGGAAGGGGCTAGACTGCTGCCCCAGTTTGGTGGGTTTATGTACGTGGGTTTACGTAGGGGCTGAGGCCGTCACAGGATCCTTCCATGGACAAGTCTGCTCTTAGCAGTTGACACGACTGGTCGTCATGCTAAAAGGATCAGGCCGAGGGTTTTTAATGCTTTGGTCACAAACCGCCCCCTCGCCCCTTGGCCCAGGCACCCAGCGCCTCCCGCGTTGGAAATCGACCCCCGTCAGAAACCCCCTCTTTGTCTTCCCCACCCCTTCCCTACAACACACGTCAGAACTCCTCGTCTCCATCCAATTTGAATTCTTGAATATCCGAAGCAGCTTCTTGATCTCAAATGCAATGAATCCGTAATAAAAGCAGATTTCAGTAATTCACTCCCCGTATTCCTCTGGAGGCAAAGGCGGGTAATAAACATCATGTTGGGACGGGCGTATTACGGGTCCTTCTCTGCTCGAGGGTATCACATTTTATTTGATTTATGAGCCGCGGATTGTACAAACCGATAAATAGTTAATAGAAATTAATTCTCTTGTTTGTAAAATGTTGTTTTATTAAATTTCACGGGGTTGAAAAAACTGAAAAGTAAGCCACAGGAGTATGAGACGTTCTCCAGTGGAATGTTTGCTGTATAGAAAGGGAACTGATGTCTAAAATAATGGGAACGTAAATTCTGTGATTGCCGTGTGCTGACTGAGATAATTATGTCTAGAGAATAAATGAATTTCACCCTTTAGAGCTCATACAACTACGGGTCAGAGCTTGCTGCTGGAGTATGGGTTTTACAAAATCATATAGGATTTTAAGAATTCTGTATATACATATATATGTGTACATATAGGTGTTTGCATGTATATGTGTGTCCGGTTTATAAGTATGTACACTTACACATCTATGAGCAGGTGCATGCAAAACATTAATATACTCTATACAGAGTGCTTTTACATACATTTAGAGGACATACATTTAAATATGCCTTTATTACAATTTGGTAAATATTCAATATAGGTATATTCAATATAGTGATTTTCACCCTATGCAGTGAAATGGATTAATAAAATTTGGCCAGATACCCTGCTTCACGTCACAGGACAAATGTTTTAATAATAAGCAAATTGCTTTAATAATAAGCAATCAGAGGGGGCGCCTGGGTGGCGACTGCCTTCAGCTCGGGTCATGATCTCAGGGTCCTGGGATCGAGCCCCGCATCGGGCTCTGCTCAGCAGGGAGCCTGTTTCCTCCTCTCTCTCTGCCTGCCTCTCTGCCTGCTTGTGATCTCTGTCAAATAAATAAATAAATAAAATCTTAACCCTAACCCTAACCTTTATCCAAGGCAACAAGTATATGAAACACTTAATATACACGTGGCAATGGAACGCCATGCTTGAAATATGACTAGGTATGATGGTCATCAATAGTAAAAAAAAAAAAACAAAATACACACATAGATATAAATTTCTGCAACAAGTTCCCGTACATCTCGCTCGCGGTAAGCCGGCCGCCGCGCCGAAGCCACCACTTGAGTCATGAACAGGTTTTGAGGATTGTGACGAACAGTTTTTGGATCTCAGCCACGGTTTCGTGCTCGAACACGGTGCTCTACGGTAGGAGAGGGAGGGCTGATTGCGTAAGGAAAGCCAGATCGAAACCTTTTATGCCTGACGCCAGCAGGGAATACAGAAAATACTCTTCGTTTTATTTTTAAAAGGGTGTTGGACCCAAACAGTGAAACAAACGTTTTTGGAGATCACCCAGAACGGTGGCAAATACAGACTGAGATTGTGGATTTCTCTTCTCCCGCGCGGCAAGGGATGCCTCCGTCGGCGATGGAGAGAGCAGGGCCGTCCCCAAACCGTGCTTGCGAGGAGGCCACCTGTTTCTTTCCACGGAGATACCGGCAACGGTCTTGGCACAGAGTCGGATCTCGGTCCCCTCTGGCGTGTCTCTGAGCCCCGAAGTCTCCGGTCAAGGACCCCCCATTGGGGCTGGCTTTCCATTTACCTTGGCTCTGCCGAGACTCTGGGGAGGACAGAGGCTGTCTGTCCAGGAGCAGAACTCAAACGTGGCTGGAACTTCTGGCTGTACACTCTCCCCTTCACACAGCCGAGTCCCCCCTCCCCAAACGGCAAGCACGTGGCAGTGTGTAGGAAGGCCAAGAATGTTCTCCCATGAAGAGACAAGGTCCAGTGGGACTCCCGACCACAAGGATATGTCCGCTGTCCCTATAAGCAAACGACCTTAGACCAGACACGTGGACTTTCTCAAGTGTTACGGTGCAAGATGATTCCATGCCTTGCCCACGATGAATCTGGAACCGTCATGTTCCGGGACCTCTGGAACCTGCCTTTTCCATGAGGTGTCCCCGCGGTTCTGACACAGAGGACCCGCGCACGCCACCCGGAACACAGCCTTGTCTGGCCGCGGGGGAAGCCCCGTGTCTCCCGCCACTCAGAGACGCCGCGGTGCCTGACGAAGGTCTCTCATCACAATGCGTGCATAGACAGAGAACGTGTCCAGAAGCGCACCGTGTATAGACAACGATTATTTCCATTTTCACTTCTCTAGCCACACAGAGCATTATTCTGGTTTTGCTTTCTTCACCGTCTCCTAGAACCGGCCCACGCCCATTCCTACCCCGTACCATGGAACTGTATTTTCTTTCTGGCATTTTATTCCATGTACAGCCATACCCTTGGGAAATGTATGTTTCCTTGATAATTTTCTGCCTCTCCCCCCAGGAGAATGTAAGTCCTCCAGTATTCGTAGATTCCGGGGCAGTCTGTGAGGCCGCACGAGGGTTCACTGAATCCTGAAAAATAAAACCGCCGAGGGAAAGAGAGAAGGGAGGACAGGTGGCTAGGGAGGATATTATTTGTAAAGGGATTGGTTTCCCTTATCTGGGTTTTCTCATGTGACTGATCGCATGAAGCACGTTCACATCCACAAAGTCGAGCTCTGCTCCCCTGTTAGAGCCTCCGTTCCGACGTTGTAGTTCGACAAAGAGAAACATTTCTTACCTGAGCTATGGTATGTTTTCTTAACTCCGAGGGCGGATTTTGTTCCACGTACTGTGATTCCTTTGAGTTCATAAACGTGTTGCGGTGGATAAGGGTTGAGGTCCTTGACGTGTATGAAAAAAAAATCTGTATATATCCCTTCAAAATACTGGAGGCCATGACCTTAACTGGCTTGTAAGTTTTCTGAGCTGAACTTCCTATTCCTTGTGGAGTCACAGTTCCCAGATTAATACACGCATATATGGGATCAATCAATAAATTTCTTTTCTTGAAGATTTGATTTATTTGAGAGAGAGAATAAGCAGGCAGAGACGCAGAAGGAGAAGCAGGCTCCTTGGTGAGCAGAGAGCCTGACTTGGGGCTCGATCCCAGGACCCCGAGATCATGACCTGAGCTGAAGGCAGACTGAGCCACCCAGGCGCCCGCAATTAATACATTTCGTCCCCATTAGCTTCTTTCAAGGCTCAGATGTCGCCATCTCCGTAGGCCCATATACGACTCTCTTCTCCTCGGCTGGGTCTTTCCGAGCTTCCACTGAACATCAGAACCGGGGACGCGTGCGGGGGTTCTCATGCCGGACATCCGTGTCCCTCTCAACCCCCACAAGCTCCGTGGACCTAGTGACACCAGTTGATCCTCACTAAGCCGCGGTGACGATCGGCCAAGGAGCCGTCAACACCGAATGAGCGAACACGGAACCATGCCCAGGGGTCAGAATATCCAGCTACGTTTCTCGGAGCCTTTGGTCACCGCATGTCTACCCACCCATCTATACGTAACCTTGTTTGAAGTGTGTTTCTCTTAAAGACAGCACATTCCAACCGATTCTTTGGTCACTTATGTGGGACGCAAGGCCAACACCTCACATCTATAAGATGCAGACGTCCCTCATGACTTTCCCTGTAAGACCCATCACCGGTTTCTTACTCTTATGCACACCAGACAGCACGTGAGCCCTCGGCTCGCAGGTCATGTTCAACAGCGGCACCGCAAACTCGGGACACAGAAATGATGAAAACGGGACACCGAGCTGTCTGGTTTGCAGCCTGAGAGCGGCACCTAGGACGCAGGGTGTCCCCCGCCGCAACCCCGATGGGACACGCGCGTGAATTTTTCACCGCCCTAGGCATGTCCCATGAATGATCCCCAAAGTCCGGCACGTGTGGATTGTAGAGCTGCAGAGAGACGGTAGCACAGGCAGGAGTTTGCAGACACAGAGTCCATGAATCACGAGGACGGGCAGCAGCCTCCCTATGGGTCTCCCTGGCTCTGCTCTGGTCCGGCTGCCAAACGACAGTGGACGATCTTTGTCAACAGCACAAATGAATAATTATTAGAGTCTTCTGCTTAATACCACAGAGCGGCTTCCCCCGGCCGTCAGAACAACACAGTTCTAGCACTTTCCGACGGCCTGTGACACCCCGCCGCGGCTTGCCCCGTCCTACAGGGCCGCAGTTGTAGCTTGGCCCTTTCTCCAAAAAATATTCCTTGCACTGCTTTGTTTCGCTACTTGCTTTCGGTCTTTCTCAACGGGGCCCTCCGCCGGCTCCTTTGTCCCCTCCCTGGTCCCTGGAGGGCCGGCAAAGCCAGCCACATTTCGGCACAGGCCCACACATAAATGCCGTTCGATCAGAGAATTCCGAGACTCCCTGCTAAGGTCCCAGCTCACCTCCGGGGCTCCCCCGGGCTGTGCCGTCTTCACGTCTTCCTCGAGAGTGGCCTCGCTCCCGTGCAGGCGGGCTACCCGTCTACGCCTCCACGGATACAAGCTCCCTGGTCACGTGATCCGGCTCCTCGCTGAGGACGTGGACAGGGCAACGTTCTGGCCCACAGCGGTTCTCCACGCACAGGTCAAGCCTGAATAGCTTGCAGACCACTCCTGTGTCCTCCCGTGCGGCACTAATTGACGTCTCCATCCCAATTTTCCCTCTCACAATGGAAGCCCGCGGCCAGCAGGAAGGAGCTGACTTCGGCTCTCCGGCAAGGCTGTTGACACGTCCTCTCCTCTCCCTCTGCGCCAGGCAGGGGGACAGAGATACGGGTAGGAACGCGGCCAGCATTTCCATAGCCGTTGACCATTATTCCCTAAAAACCCCTTTATGACGTGGCCCCAAGTCTGGCGCGTGTGTGTGTCACTTTTGTTTTGCTCTCCGACAAGGCTCCGATGCTCAGGGCTTGACATCGACGGCAACCGTTTCTTTTTTATTTTTCACCAGTCTGCAGCTGCAGCTGGCCGCAGGGGGTACCGCTTGTCCCTGTTCCTTGCGGGGACAGCTGGCTTCTAGAGGGTAGCTGCAGGCTGTCATCAGCACTGGGACTCTCCCCGGTCGGGGGAGGACGGGCCGGACCTCCGCAGGACCGCTGGCAGCCACGCGCGTGCTCCCTGTCCGCGCGGCCGCCTGGCTTCCCCCGGGCACGGCGGCTGGGTCCCCACGTGAGTGCCAGGAATCCTAGAGAGAAGTTGAGCTACTGGGGTACATAGGCGTTAGAGACAGCAAGGAATACCCCGTCTGCCCTAGTGACATCACAAACCTTCTCAGGGACGCTCTGCCTCGACAGATAACCAGACAGCTTCTTGCAGCGGGAGAATGAACATGGTGGGACACTGTTGCTTCTACGTCGTTGCGTGTTTCTCTGTAGTGTTTGTGGTTTGTGCGTGTGTGTCCTTCATGCAAGCAGCAGAGGCTAAGACCAAAAAAAGATAAATAAATAACAGAATCGGGGCACCTAGGTGGCTCCGTCGGTGAAAGCGTCTGCCTTCAGCTCCGGTCAGGATCTCAGGGTCCTGGGACCGAATCCCGCATTGGGTTCCCTGGTCAATGGGGAGCCTGCGTCTGCCTCTGCCTCTGCCTTTCTGCCTGCTCGTGCTTGCTCTCCAAGTAAAATATTAAAAACAAAAACCAAAACCCAGAATCTGGCCTCCCTTGAGCGGTGGGTGTTTCAGAGCAGAATAAGGGGAAAATGTAGGACTCTGCAGAATTTGACCTCCGAATGGAACAGAGCGTGACCGTAATAAATGGGCCCCACGTCTGGGTTCTAGAAGACGATCGGAGAACAGTGGGCCTCGTGAGCACTGCATCCCGACTACTTTGACGGTCAAATCTGTGCTCACGACCCAGAACTGTACCAGTACGAGGAACCCCCTTCTGCCCTTCCGCTGCTGGCTCCCCGAGAGGAAAAGCATGAAAAAGGATTTGGAGATATTGAGCTATTTGTCATAATGTCTCCCCTCACGTGGTTCCCGGTGCAGTAACGGAGGACGGGGCCAACTCCAATTCTTGCGGCCTCTCTCAAAAGGAAGGTATAATTTTGTAAAACTCACGGGGAGATTAAGTACCTCAATGAGCTCTTTCCCAGAGGCTCAGCCAGAGCTGTGAAGTAGCAAAGTCTTCCTCAAAATTTAAACAACCCAGCCAGCGTTGAAATTTCCAGGAAGTTTCCAGAACATTCCCTCCTGGATATAGAAATAGTCACGTACAGCATGTGCCTAAATGCTAATCTACAATAATCAAATTCAACCAATACACACGGATATATCCATAAACACATAAAATGGACAAGCTCCAAACAATTGCTAGACCGGATGAACATCTATTTCCATAATATTTTTGTCTTGGGGGGAATGCGTCCCATCAACACATAAGCATGGCCACGGCCGTTCAGGTGGACGGATATTCGGCTGAACGTGTGTCTGTGTTTTCGCCGTTCTGCTTTGATAAACTGTCACCAAACTTCCAAATGAGCCACCACCTCACTCACTAATTGAATATTTTAACTTTCTTTCCTCTGTAGAGATGGTGCGTCATTCTATTTTGCATTCTGTGCTTTGCTTGTCATGCATTGAAACTGCTGCAGCAGCTGTTTATTTGGAAAGGTTCCACGATGGCCATAATAATCTCCAACTAATTGCACATCAAATATTTATTTCTTGCACATTAAATTAATGAAGCGGTTTCAACAAGAGGAAAAATTGGATCGGGTTGGCAAACGGTGCCTATAAATTCACGAAAGGTTCCCAGTTCTTTTTTTTTTTTGGCAGGACTTCCTTAATACAGATTAACAATTTTTAAATGGAAAATTTTTCCATTATCGACTTCTGACTTTTAAAACAGGCAAGCTTTCTTTATTAAAGTACTTTTCTCCATTGTTCTTGATATAGTATTGCTTTCAGAAACAGAAAAAAAAAAAAACCCCAAGTTTGCTTTTATGGATTCTCAAATAATTTATTTGTTATCTTCTTAGCCTTGAATGTAACATTTTTTTCTGCCTAATACGACTTTTGATACTGTAAATGTTTTCAGTAGGAGGACTTTTATTTTTTATTTATTTTTTCAGCTTTATTGAGGTCTAGCTGACACACGCAAAATGGTACTTTTTAAATGTGTGCTCTCGGATGAGATTGGACATACACACACATGCATGGATCAGAGTAACACAGTGGGGACAATGGATATCTCCGACACGTCTTCAAATGTCCTTGTGTTCCCTGTATTGGTTTTTTGTTGGTTCTGTGGAAAGAACACCTTGCACGGTATTTACTGTCTTAACAGAAATTCAAGTTTGCCCTTACAACATACTGTGAACTGCAGGCATTATGTTGTACAGCTGGTCTCTAGACCTTAATCATCTTTTATACCTGAAATTTTATACCCACTAAAGCAAAACTCTCCATTTCCCCCTCCACCCAGCTCCTGGCAACCGCCATTGTACTCTCCGCTCCTATGCGTCCGATTATGTAAGTAGAATCGTGCAGTGTTCTGGACAATTTAAGGAGGCTCATGTACTTTTTTTTTGTCCTGGCTTCGTTCTTCTGCAACTGGCTTGCTTCTCCTGCAAAGACATTTCCCCGATGAACACATACAAATGGTCCAAACCGGTGTGGGAGAAGACGTTCGATACCAAAAATAATCATCATGGAAATGCAGATTAGAAGTACAGTGACATATCACCTCACACCCGTTAGCTTGGCAACAGCACCACAAGAGACACACAAGGTAACAACCGTTGGGGAGGATGAGGAGACAATTGCGACCTCTGCAGACCGCACGGGGAATGCTGGGGAGGCAAAATGGCGGCGCGCTATGGAAAACAGTACCGGAGAGTCTCAAAAAGTTAAAAATAGAGCTACCGTAGTGCCCAGCTAACCCATGTGGAGGTACATATCGAAAATAAGGGAAATTGGGATCTTAAAGAAATATTTACACCCTTTATATTGATCGCCGCACTACTCACAGTAGCCAAGACAAGGAAACAACCCAAGCGTCCATCAAGAGATAAATGGAGAAAGAAAACATATGCGTACGAGAGGTTATGATTCAGCCCTAAAAGGAAAGAAACAGAAGGACCTGCAGGAGATTGTGCTAAGTCAACTGATGAATTTAAATCATTGCCCATTAAAATTGGCAATTGGCTGAAAACTGTTATGTACCTTCAAGGGTCGTCTTTCTTTTGATGCAATGTCTGAACGGTTCCTGATACCATTTCCTTATCGACCCACAGCTGGTGCAAAGAAGATGACAGATCATTCTGCGGAAGAGTTTCGGGAGAAGAACTGCTCCAAACGGTTCTGTGGACCCTAAGGATAATTATAAGAACCCTTATGAATTCTTTCATGAGGATACATGAACTTACAGCTTGACAATAGCACGATTGTGCAGAGTTGCTACCAAAGTTACTGTATACAGTGCTCAGCAGAGAACACAACTACAACTAAAACGTTCAAGGTGAAGCTTTTCCTAAACTAGTCACTGACTGTTAGGTTGTATGACTCATTCGTTGTCGCCTTTTGCATAGATTTTTGGGGAGGGTTCTTGGCCTCCCTTACTTGGTTTGCATGTGTTTGCAGTGAGGGCTTCCTAAAGCCAGCTGAGAAGTTCTCACTTGGCTGTTTCCTTCAGTCACCAACCAGACCACCAACCGGCCCCTGTGAATATGGAGCCTGACAAGTCCCACGATCTGCCATCTCTAAGCTGGAGATGCAGGAACGTTGGTGGTTAGTTCCAGCCTGAGTCTGAAGACAAGAGAGCCAGGGAGCTGGTGGAGTCAAGTGCCAGGCCAAGGACGGGAGAAGACCGACAGCCAACCCACACAGTCAGGCAGAAACAGTGCTTTCTCCTTTCCTCCAGATTTTTGTTCTGCTCATGCCGTCAACAGATTGGAGGATGCCCGGCCACCCTGGGGAGGGCCGTCTGCTTTCCTCAGTCAACCAATTCCAACTCATCTGGAAACACCTTCACAGACACACCCAGAAATAATATCTAACCAAGTATCTGGGCACCCTATGGCCAAATCAAGTTGATGCATAAAATGAACCATCACACATCTTCAGCACTTTCATCACATGCTCTGTGCTGGAAACCCATGCCCTCCTCCTCGAGTTTCATTAGCATCTCTAGCTTCTTCTAGACACCAAAGCCAACTTCCAGATCCTTCTTCTGTCTCATACCAACCCAAAAGGTCTCCAGGCATTCCCAAGTATCTGCTGGGGGGACAGTCACCCTCCACCTGAGCACCACTGACCTAGCTCAATCCCACTCCATGGGGACATGCTTTTAGAGTCTTCTACCATTTCCTGTGAGTCCCCTGAAGGGAGTGAAGTGGTCTTCAAACAGTCAATCATTATCAAAATGAGCAACACACCCACACGTGAGGATTTTTCCTTGAACGAAAGAACGATATAAACTTCTTTTGTTTCCTCTCACACAATGCCCTGGTCTTTTGGGGAGAAGTTAGATATCATCAGATATCATCTAGATGAGTGACGACCGAATTTGTATGCACCTTAGAATCATCCCGTGATCTTTACAAACTCCAAAGGCCATGTGACACACCAGAAAATAAAATCAGAATCTAGGAGTGGGGCACGCAGGCATCACTGGATTTCCACATTCCCATGGTTATTTCCA
This sequence comes from Mustela erminea, assembly GCF_009829155.1. NCBI lineage: Eukaryota > Metazoa > Chordata > Mammalia > Carnivora > Mustelidae > Mustela > Mustela erminea. The sequence goes on along the minus strand of NC_045635.1, from coordinate 4,872,515 downwards.
AAGTGTAAATACATTGGGAAACCTCTGGTCTTGATTTTTGCTACTTTAGAAGAGTAATTGTAATTGTCATCCCATTTTTTAAAAATTTTCTTCCTGAACCTAGTATTTACAAAATATCCACGTCATCATGGAGACATACCATCACATGCATGCTTCTCTATGTGTTGGGGCTAAAAATATCTAACCCATATGTTTCTCAGAAGCCTGTAAGGAGCTGACATAGGGTTAGCTCCAAGACACAGCGAATGGCTTCTAGAAGTTGCATAGACAAGGGTAGTCACCACATAAGTATTTTCTCCCATTTAATCTTTTTCGAACATCACATGGAGTTCATCACTGCAATGACAACCACATTATTAATAATTGCCCAGTAACCTAAACAAATAACTCGATTACTGGCTCATCATCGGGAACAATTTTATACTCATCATCGTAATCGGTATCTTGGTATTCTCGAATATATTATCAAGTAATTTTTCTCTTTTTCAGGAAAGTTACATATATGGCATATACCATGAATCATAGCATTCTTCAGAATAGCTTTCTTCTTCTTTTTTTTTTTTAAGGTTTTATTTATTTATTTGAGAGAGAGAGAGAACGCACAAGCAGGAGGAACAGCAGGAAGAGGCAGATGGAGAAGAAGGCATCCCACTGAGCAGAGAGACCGATGGTGTGCAGGGCTCCATCCCAGGACCGTGAGATCATGACCTGAGCTGAAGGCAGACGCTTCAACGACTGAGCCCCCCAGGCGCCCCTGAGAATATCTTTCTCTTCCCTTCCCAGGTGAGGAGAATCTTAGGTTGAATGCATGTCTCAGAAATACGAACCCCTTGACATTGTGTAAATGTCACTTCCTCTTTTAGCACCTGGTTTAGCGGATCAGCTTGAGACAAGCCCAGAGTTGCTCACGTCCTGTGTCCCCTGCTTTGTCTGCCAGGTTACCTCGGATGTTATGGCACCGTTACTGAAATCACGATGGCACGGCATGTCTTGGTTCGGTTCCATTTCAATTAACTTTGCCTGAAACCCTGGTGAACCCATTCAAACCGGAATGCTGTTGGCTCCTCACGAAGGTGAGGTTTTCTTTTGTCCCAAACCCTGACGATTATTTCTGCTCCGTGGGCTTTCGAGTCACCATCAAGAACACTAATTATGGGTTGATGCCTTTCTTTGCCATTTGTAATTTAAATCTCTTTCCATTTAAATCTATTTCCCCTACTTTTCCACCATCTGGGAAAGTGTCCCATGTGTGTACGTGCCAGGAAATTGATTTTTCTGTGTGTCTGTTCCATTCTTTAATAATGTCAAGGAAAATTTAAATTTGGTCATTGAGTTTTGGGTTTCTGGATTTTTTTGTTGTTGTGTTGTGGTTTGATCAGGTCTCATCTTGTCCTGTTCTCTTTTTATACTCCATGAATGGTTTTGTGTCTTTGCAATCTGGAAGAATTATAAACGAATTATAAACGAAACCCAATTCCTTAGGAAGCTGGGTATGTATCAGGAAGCTCTCGAACATCTCCAGATGAAAATTCTGTTTGAAACCCTCACCCTTTTCCAAGGTAAGGGGCAGGTAAACCTAGAGATTTCTGTATCTCACCCGTGTTTCTCTGAAAAGCAGTTCCTCGCTGTGAACCATTTCCACGTCTATAGATAACCCATACGGAATTAGAAAAACATTTTGAAGGACTATATTTATCTCAGCCTTGAAATAGGTTTGATTCTTAGACGAGATTAGCCCATGCTGAGAGACAGAAGGCAGAGGGTTGAGTTCGAACAGGATCTTACCCAGGCAAAGCGCCCAGAAACCCCGTACCTCTCAGAACCTGTGTGTTTCTTCCGAACGCTAAGCATTCCATCGATATTTGCCACTGAATCAATATTCCCAAGGTAGCACTTCTTCCGCACGTTCACAAGGTGCGCGACAGGGAATGATTAGACGTGAGGCTTGCTTGAGGGGTAGGGTGGTGACTGATGGAGGCTCACGGGGGAATAATGAGATTTTGCTCATCACTCCAAGAGACGACACTGTAATTACTTCAAAAGAGTTGAAGGACCACGCCAGTCCCACCGTGAAAGAGATGAACCAGGCAGGACAGAGACTAAAGGCAGGAGGTCAACGGAATGACACTCTTTCAGGGAAACAGAGCGGCTCCCATTTTGTGACCTCTCTAGACTTGACACCCATTACGATGCTGAACTGTCGAAATGTTTTTCCGTGGCAGTGGGGAGGGAGGAAGCGTTCAGAGCCCCAGTTTGGGAAGACAGATGTGACGATGACCGTCAAGAAACACACATCGCAAGTGGCCTCCCCATTAGTCCATCCGCAAATGGGGTGACAGGACACGCGTGTCAGTGAAGTGCCTGTCTTTGGCTCAGGTCATGACCCCAGGGTCCTGGGATGGAGCCCCATGTCAGGCTCCCTGCTCAGCGGGGCGCCTCCTTCTCTCTCTCCCCCTCTGCCGCTCCCCCTTCTCATGCTCTCTCCCTCTCCGACACATAAAATCTTTATAAAGGAAAGAAAGACGGACGCCTAAGGAATGTGGTTGTCAGGCATCTGCAAACATCTAAAGCGGTCAGAAAGGAACATTCCAACTGCAACAATTCAGAAATTTTAGCTTGGGGATAAAGCGACACACACAACCTTGTACACCAAGCTCACAAGAGAACCTTAAAGTGCTCTGGGATCTTGAAAATAATGTCTGTTCCATGGCCCCGGTCTTTCCCTCTGGGGCTCAGAAACTCCCAGAAAGGTTTGAGTTCTGCTTGACGCACCGACAACAATATAAGAGAGTGAACTGTGTGTCCGCTAAACAGGATCGACATTCCTGAGCGCTAAGCAAACTTCATCAGGTGGTCTGAAATCTGGAGACCATAGGGTTTCACAAGGGCAGTAAGCCAGACCACCTGTAATCCACCTCCAACAGGAAAGACAGTCTCTTCTTGCTTTCTTTCAAGAAATTAGCAGGCTGCTGCCCGTCACCCCCACGGAGGCATGTGGGCCGCAAATGCTAATAATGAGGCCATCATGATTGCACCTGGTCATAGATATAATTGCAAGATCACCTTATTGGGACAGGCTAGAAAGCAGGCATTGAAACTGGGCACTTTCTTTTCAAGTTCCCCTGCCATAGGGCATAGGACGTGCTCACACCCACATGCTATTCCTCTTGCACTTCTGTTAAGACTTTGAACCCAAACAAGCCACTAAGGCCAACATGAGACACTGTGAACACAGCCAGGGACAAAAGCTCCAGTTCGGCTAAGCAGGAAACCACCCACCATCACCTGTAGTATGTCTGCACATTCAGGCTTCATGCATTCTGTCTTTGGATTTATCCCTGCTCCAGAGGTAGAATTCCCATGCTGGAGGACGTTCCTTTAAAGGAAAGCTTTTGGGGTGAAGGGGTGAGACACGACTAATTGCCTACCCGTGGGCAATTCCCAACGTTGAGCATTTGGTGCTTACGGGAGTGGGAGAGCTTTGCAATGTCATAGTAAAGTGTGTTTCCGCTTGGTTTAAAAACAGCTAGGTTTCCCAACTCCCTTGTGCCGTCAGACAGAGCCAAGGGCCACCACCGTATGGTCTGCAAACCTAGTTCTTGTTCTAGAGCATCCCGGAGCTGGTGGCTTTGACTTCCATTGGACCTGTTGCAGAAGACTTGATCAAGAGGGCCATGTCCCCACGGGAAAGCCATCCACCCAGAAAAGGCACTCCTGACTCGGTCTGACCTCTCAAAGCCCGACATTCTGCTTAGGTCTTTATGTATGTATGTCCACGGCTGACGCTTGAATGTTCACCCTGAAACATGGACACTGACACATCATTTGGACCAAGGAAGACGCTGAGCTCAGACGTCGAGTGGATTGCCAAGGTTTACAACTGGGACCACAAGAAAACCAAGAATGTCTGATATGGACATGGAGGCTGCTGTGGTTAGATACGGTGCTGGCCACAGCTGGCGGGGAAGGATAAGGGCGTGAGAGCCTCAGGAGCCTGGGGACCAGCTCAGGTGTTTGCTCTGCTAGGTATGTGATATGCTTTCCCGCAGGTGTGCTTTCTACAGGGCAATGTACCCGCCAGGACTGGAAGGGGTGGGGATTAAAATTCTCACCTCTTCTCACGACCTTGAGCTGGTGGGAATGTCAGCCTCTCATTGGTCCCGGAAATGAGCCCCGCCACGGACTGCCAAGCACGACGGAGACACAGTGGGTTACGTCCTTCTTCACAGGTGTCTGAATAAGCCACGGAACGATTCATGGTTTTGCTCCTTCATAATGAGTTGTGTTGACTGTATACGGTGCCCCAACAGAAGGGACAGAAGGGCAGCAGCATTTCTGTGAAGGGCTAGGGGAGATAAGTGGGTTAGTGACTGTCCATGTCACTCCTCCAAGGTATAGCACTCTTGATTAAGCCCAGGTTCATCGGCATTTCTTCAGCTCCAAGAGCAAATGCACCTGGACTGACAGGTCATTTTGGGGGATTGCCAGGGAACGGACATCCTCACTGTTGGGCTGATGCTTTTTTGTAGAAACCCCCACTCCTGTGCATTTGGTTCCACGTCTGTCTTTCTCAGTCGTACGTCGCACAGCTTCCCTGGTTCCAAACCGTCCAAGCGTCCGCCCCAAGGACTCACTTTGACGGAGTGATATTTTGTGCAAGGGTATGTGTGCTATTGCTCTGTCCAAGTGCTGAGGACAGCACAGGGGGACCTGCATATCTGAAAGGCAGGGTTCATGCACAATCATATTACGTGGCTCATTTTCCCTCGAGAGTCATGATCATATGTCGCCGGACTGTTCAGCTAGAGGAGCCCTGGGAGGAAACCCTCAACATGCAGGGTCGGCATTGATTTCCGTAAGACATGCCCGTGTGTGTGTGTGTGTGTGTGCACGTGCGCGTCTATGTGTGTGTGTCTTAATGATATCCATCCTTGCAATCTCTGATGACTACACTCATTCCATGACTCTGTCCCTATATTTGCAAAGAGGTTAAGCAGGCGAATAAGGAGAGAACCTGCTTCAGAACCTCCTCACTGGAGAACTGAACCAACTTCATCCTTTTTGAGACTTTCCCAATAGCCTTTCTGGGGTCAGAACATCTGTCATATATTCTTTGAAAAAAAAAATCAAAGAATGTATTTAAAAACACTTTATTTCTGGGGCACCTGGGTGGCTCAGTGGGTTAAGCCTCTGTCTTCGGTTCAGGTCATGATCTCATGGTCCTGGGATCGAGGCCCGCATCGGGCTCTCTGCTCAGCGGGGAGCCTGCTTCCTCCTCTCTCTCTCTGCCTGCCTCTCTGCCTGCTTGTGATCTCTCTCTCTGTCAAATAAATAAATAAAATCTATAAAATAAAATAAAAAGGCCTATTGTAGTGGGGGATGGAGGGGGTGCCTGCCACCACCTTTTCCCCTTCATATAAGAATTACCTCCTCTAAGTTTGTACTTTAAACAGATAGCCTAGATAAGAGTTAACATTTACATCTCAAAAGTACAGGGAAAGAATTCTCTCTGCCTACTTGTGATCTCTGTCAAATAAGTAAATAAAATCTTTAATCAATATCTATTCCCGTAATAGAGTACACAGAGCAATTTTTAGCCTAAAAAGCTGGGATCCTCAGTCAAAGATCCTCTGGACGAGGAACCAGAAAAGAGAAAGCCGCACCTGGGTGACTGCCGTTACAATGTGCGGAGCAGAAGGGTGGCCGCTTGGACCCATGCACAGGTGTACTGCCTGACATCAGACTGGGTTTAGACGAGGTCATGAGGATGGGGCCCTCCTGATGGGACAAGGACCCTTACCCGTTTCCCGTGCTGCTGCCAGGAGAGGGACACTGGAAGAGGAGGTCACGGACAGAAACCGTTCCCAGACATACCGGTGTGCATTATAAAACAAAATATCCAGATCAACAAAGCCTTTTGAAACCTTTTGAATATAAAAAGAAGGGCTTTGCTGTGTTTTTCTCTGTGTCTCACTTGACCGCATGTTCAAGGCCCCCTGCGAGCTAGATTCCCCTGGTCTCCAAACATCAGGGAACTCTAAAAATATAAAATATAAAAAATAATAAATAATAAAAGGACCCAAAAGATTTCCCTTCCAGGAAGGGAAAGATTTTTATTATTGTAGGTAAATCCCCCTTTTATTCTGGTTGCATCGATAATTAGTTTTGAAGGGGGAAACAGCAGTGAGTATTGGATGATAAATTTTTCCTACAGCATCTTTTGGTTAATTACTCAACGTCTCCATCAGAGTCAAATAAACAGACACAGGGACAAAGGTTACTGAAATATTAACGGAGAAGGTGGGCAAAGTCCCGAAAGGACAGAGAGAGGAAATATTGAGCCCCGATATTCCTGTTCCAGGAATTCTAGTTCAAAGGCGCATCAGGGACTCTCCCTGATTTCCCCTTATTTCTTCATTTGGGAGTTTAATGATCACTCTGGTTTTTACTTTTGATGTTTTATCCCTCGGTCCTACATGTTAGAAGGCAAGAAATCAAAGGTCAAAGTTTGAGCTTAAAGTGTGTGCTTAAAATTTCATCCACCAAAAAAATTTTAAAAATTCATCTACAATCAGAGGTGCAAGACGCCTGGGTGGCTCAGTGGGTTAAACGTCTGCCCTTGGCTCAAGTCATGATCTCAGGGTCTTGGGATCAGGCTCCTTGCTCAGCGGGGAGCCTGCTTCTCCCTCTCCCTCTGCAACTCCTCTGACTTTGAGCTCTCTCTAACAAATAAATAAAATCTCTAAAAAGCATAATAAAACCAGAGGTGCTACACAGTCAACTGTGTGCCTCCCAAATTTGTATGTTCCCGTCCAGATGCCCAGCATGGTCTTAAATGGAGATGGACCCATGGCGTCAGACTAGGTTTAGCTGAGGTCATGAGGACCGGGCCTTCTGGGAGGGATGAGGACCCTTAGAGAATGGGAGGGACCTCACAGCTGTTACCCTCCACGAGGGGTGGACACAGCGAGCAGGCTGCAGTCTACAAGCCAGGAAGGGCACCCACCCCAGACCTCAGCCGCCATCGCCGAATGTTTGTGTCCCCCGAGAAGTCGTAGATGACATCCTCACTCCCGGCGCACCTGGCTGGCTCAGCAGGTAAATCCTGCCGACACTTGATCCCGGGGTCGTGAGTCTGAGCCCCAACACTGGGTGTGGAGCTTACTTAAAAACAAACAGATTATAAAAACTTAATAAAATCTCCTAACTTCCAATGTGATGTTACGTAGAGGAGCTGACGCAGTCATGGGGCTTCACCGCTACAAAACAGACATGTTTGTCTGTTTGTCTGTTTGTCCTCCTGCGGCTTGAGGACACAGCGAGAAAACTAGAAATCCAGGAACCAGGATTTCTTCGCTGGACAGACACTGAATTTGCCCAGCTCCTTGATCTCGGACTTCCCGGCTTCTAGAACGGTGAAGAAAGTATTCCTGCCAGTTCAGGACTCACCCCGGCTTCAGAGTTTTGTGGAAGCTACAGGCACGGACTCAGATCCCACGATGCTGACCTCCCGCTCTCTTGAGTTCCAGCCTCTGGAACCAGGAGAACAGACATTTCCATCGTTTAAGTCTCTGGGATCTGCTTATGGTAGCCCGAGTCCCCCGGGGTGGGAAGCCCAGGAGACAGGACCTCTGTACCTAACAGTCTGCCAAAATATGCACCAGAGTCCGGCAGGATGGGCTGGCCCTGTGGGTTCCCACGCGTGCACCTACCGGCAGGTAACCTAACCGGACTATTCCGGATCCTGCCTATTTTGATAGGACTAGAATCCCAACTCTCATCTAGAATAATCCCTTGGCCTCTTAACCGTCATGTTGCCAGAGTCTGGTGTCTTCAAACGGAGGACGAGAAATGGGACAATGAATACAGAAGACCATTTCCTAATACAGGTTCCCACCTTCGAAGCTTCTGGCAGGAGACAGGCTAGAGATAAATCAACGATGGAGCCAGAAAACAGATGGATAGGTAGCCCCCAAATACAGCACGAGTTCATTATTAGCAAGTCATTGCACCCTCCTCGAAAAATGAAAAGCTTCTGAAGGGCACAGCGAAACCTCTCCATTAATTACACACCCAATAAAGGAGCCCTGTGAAAAAATAAATAAATAAAGCCGCTGCAAATGCAGGGTATAGAACACGGCTACATTCACATCGCCGACGAGACTCCTCTCTTCCAGATGAGACAATATCGCCCATTTAAATCTGAAGCTATTTCTGTACCTCATCTGGGTCGGTACGAAATTGCAGGCAGACGTGTGATGGAGGACAGGACGCCTACCCTTGTGGATTAATTTAAGGGACTCACTTGAAAAATAGCCTTACCTTCCTCTAAATTAAGAAATATTTACTCTCGCTCTGCAGATGTCGAAGGAGAAAAGAAATGATAGGGCCCTTGGTTTCAAGAGAAACGTCTCTTTATAGTGTTATAAATGGTGCCTTGCAAATTAAACTTCTACAAGCAAAAGTTGCCCGCGACTCTGGGGAAACAGACACTGGGAATACGACGCTTTTCTTACCCAATTTCAGGGCTTTGGCATAAACGTAGCGTTAAAAATAGCTCAGTATGACTCAGGTAACAAGTGAAAAATAGGAAATTAGGGGTAAATCAGTCAGCTGATGTAGAAAAATGTAACGACTCGAGTTGCCGTAAAGAATAAAACTCCCGACTTTGCCACAGCAAGCTCTCTTTCTGCATTCTATTTATATCGTGTAGTGGCCCTAAACAGAATGTTTAGATAAGCCCAAGTTTTAAGCAGACATTTTTTTTGATATTTCACTAGAGGGTTGAAAATGACTTCACAAATGTAACAGTTTCATTAAGCAGCAAATGTTCAGTCAACATTAAAAAAAAAAAAGCAGCCAACACACACCAATGAACAACATCAACATACTTTTAACTCCGATATCTATACGTGGGCACGTCCTCTACTTCCGACTGGGCCAGCAAAGGATAGTGGTACACTGGGGGTGAATGCTGTGGGTTTTCCAGTAGAAAACTCAGTGTAAAGAAGGGAGTCGCTGCTTCTATCAGAATTGTCGGAAAATGGCAAGCTTGTGGGCAACATTTCCTCTGCCCTCAAGGAGCTTATAGAAATCAGGAACTACAAACAACTCTCTCAGGCAGAAAGAAATGCACAATGGAAGAGGGAAGGAAGGAAGGAAGAAAGAGAGAGAGAGAAAGAAAGAAAGAAAGAAAGAGAAGCAAAGCCAGAGCAGTGCTCAGTCAGGACAGATCAATTCCAACAAGGTAAGCTGGGGCATGAAGTAGGGAACAAAGCAGCCAACAATATGGGGGGATGACCTTGCAAAGAAGCCTTGAAAGATTTGCAAACGTCAAGCGAATAGTCTGAAATAACAGTAAAAATTAAGTCAATTCTTAGGTTACATGCATTGATTCTAACCGAGGATTGGAGCCAGCCTTCTTGACACTAATTATTTCAGTGATCTTACGTTGTGAGCGCTTAGCCTGACGGCGGCATTATCGCGGGACACGGGACGGGGAGGGACCTGGGGGAGAGGGAGTCTGTGGGAGGAACCTGCACCAGACCCAGGAACTCGGGGGAGGACCTCAGAGGCAGAACAGAGGAAAACACATGGTGCAGCATCCTGGACCCAGGATCAGGAGCCAGGAGGACCGCTGTGGAAGGAGCACAAGACAGGACAGGGGCGGCCTGGGTGGCTCAGTGGGTTAAAGCTCTGCCTTCAGCTCAGGTCATGATCCCAGGGTCCTGGGACGGAGCATCGCTTCAGGCTCTCTGCTCAGCGGGGAGCCTGTTTCCTCCTCTCTCTCTGCCTGCCTCTCTGTCTACTTGTGTTCTCTGTCTGTCAAGTAAATAAATACAATCTTAAAAAAAAAAAAAAAAAAGAGATGAGCACATGCCGAATGCAAGGCAGCCAGTTCCTTATTTTGCTTAGTGCTTGGCCATGTCCTCCTTTCTCCTCAACAGTGTGTTGTCCAACGCACTCCCTGCCCTCCTTCTCTGTCGCTGGGCATCCAGTGGGATCAGCAGAATCGAGACCGGGGAGCTCAGAAGGGCTCTGAGGCCCTGGGCCACAGTGGGAATGAAGCTTGGAGCCGGGGCCCGCGGGGAGCTCTGTGCACCGGGAGGATACTGCCGAGAGGGAGACCTGTGGCCCTGGGTGTCGCCAGCGTGACTCCGGAGAAACCCAACGCCGACTCAAAGCATCCTTTGGAAAATGAGTTTCGAAACCGCAAGCACAGAATGCATTTTCCCACGTAGGATACAGTCAATAATACATAGCAAACAGAGCCGTGGGCACGGTCCGTGACGTGACGGCTCCCCGAGCCTTTCTTCCACCCGAGAGTGTCAACTCTCTGTGATTAAAAGAATCAAAAGAGAAACAAAAAACGAATGCTCTCCATTCCTTAAAATTCCCGGAGATGCTTGGGCACCGTGTAAATGGGAAAGAAAACACTCTCAGGATGAAAATTAAAAATGAATGACTTTTTAGATTTGAAGCATAAAAGCCAAGAGGAAAAAAAAAATGATGTTGCATTTCTACCCTCCCTCAACGAGACGTAGAGGCCAAAGCTGCTTCTCTGAAAGCACACGGGATCTTAAAATAAATCTAGCCGTATATTTTTTGAAATGCACTTCGGCACGCGATTTTCGTTGCACGAGGAGAGCGGGTACAAGAGGAGGGTGGAGAAGGGCACACGGGCTCCTTATTGAAGACGGGAAAAGAAATGCCCATTTCCTGCAGAGAGAGGGCATCGCAGACCAGCTACAAAGCCCAGGGGGTAAGTAGGTGGCAATGGAAACTTCCCGACCCGTTGCTACACTTTACAAACTAAAGGGAAACAATGTATCTGAATGACTGGAACAGCGCCCAGGCGGAAAGGAAGCATCGTGATTGTAGCTTGCACACATCCCAACAGTTCTACAAGAGGTGGGGAGTCAGGTCCGTCATTTGGAGCTAGTTTAACAGTGACGAGCACTAGCCGGCTGGTGATTGCTGACGAAAGGGTCTTCTGTCAAGTGTCTTTACCTCGAAGCATGATTACTAATGCCGACCCGTTACGGGGACCGCACGTCGCACAACACAGAAGCCATCGCTACCCTGCACGGCTGGACCTAAATAGCAGCCTTGCCTTGCCACGCGTCCCCTACTCCGAGGGCTGCCGAATGGAGACCCAAAGGATAAAAGGCATCAGGGTGAGGAACCTGGGGGTTCGGTCGCTGAAGCGACTGAGTCTTGGTTTCGGCTCAAGTCAGGATCTCGGGGTCCCGACACAGAGCCCCGCAGTGGGCTCACGTGGGGGGTGGAGCCTACTCAAGAGTCTTTCTCCGTCTTCCCCCAAACCTGCCACATCCCCAAGAAATACATAAGATAAATTACTGGAGGAAAATGTATTCACTTGTATTTTTTACAAGTTTCTCTCTTACTGGCATTAACATAAAAAGCCTAATTAAAAGAAATAAAAGTTTCTCTCGTCCATCACTGCCTATAGGAACCTTAGGAGACTCGGGTGTCCGAAAAGTCCACAAAGTCTTCCCTAATGCCTGCTTCTCCGGTTCGGGACATGCCCTGGGTCCTCTCACCCATTCCTACCCAGCGCTACCTCCCAAGAAACCACCCGGAAGGCTCCGATCACCTGATTCGGTGCCGAGTCCTCTGCTGGAAGCTCTCCACCGGGACGGCCCACTAGAATAGCTTTCAACAATCCCAGTGTCTCCCCAGACCAACTAAATCAGAATCCGGCAATAGCGTACTTTAAGTTCCCCTGATGATTGGATGCGGTGGCCAACACCTCTCGTCTCCGAAACGGCCCCTGGGCTATGACATCGGTGCACGTGCCAATGAGACCCAGGGATGCCTCCACCGGGAAAAAGCTGTTGTGACACCACATGATGTCTCTGTAGCTGCAAAACATAGGTCCCAGAGAGCAGAAGGGAACCACAAGACAGTCCAGGCCTCGTCTCTGGCGTTCCTCTAGTTTTTCACAGAACGTCTCGGCTGCATCAATCTGTAAGTTCTACACGGACACAGGACCGGCTTTTCTTCACCCAAGAAAAGCCATTCGTGGATTCGTGAGGTGAGATTCCTTTTCCTTTCTGTGCATGAGATCACGGAAATACCAACATCTGAAGCTGGAAAGACCCTCAGACACAAGCTCTAACAAAATGATAGAATTCCACCGGAAAAGAGTGCTTGGTCACCTGCGGCCAACAAAACTCGGGTCCAACATCTGGAAGACGGGGATGATGCAGTTATTGCCCTCACCATGCGGGCGACGAGTCATTTTCAAAGAACACAGGGACACGGCTGGTGCAGAGAATACGGGCAACAAGCAAACCCAACCCGGGGTACCCTTCTCAAGAGCCAGCCTTCCTGCCGACAGCATGCAGAGAACGTGCGCAAAGGGTTATACGGGGAAAAAACGCACACAGACCACAGACCTTGGCACGGGGCAGCTGTGACCAGCATGGCGTCCTCTTGAGCAGCGAAGCGATTTTATGTGGCAACAGGGGAAAGACGTCAAGACGTGTGTCATACCGACGAGACCCAGGGACACAGGAACTAAGGACCGTCCAGGCAATATGCAGAATGAGGAAGTAAGAACAATTCAACTTGAGTCTTTTTTTTTTTTAAGGTCCTATTTTTTTTTAAAGATTTTATTTATCTATTTATTTGTCAGAGAGACAGAGGGAGAGCATAAGTAGGCAGAAAGGCAGGCAGAGGCTGAGAGAGAAGCAGGCTCCCTTTCGAACAAGGAACTCGATGTGGGACTCGATCCCAGGACCCTGGGATTGTGACCTGAGCTGAAGGCAGATGCCCAACCAAAGCAGCCCCCCAACCGGCCCCCCATGCTCTATTTCCGCCCCCTCCTCATCCCTGACACGTGCTGGTATTTTTACCGTCTACATTGTTTTGCAATTTCCAGCATATCACATAGTTGGAATCCTAGAGTAAGTAGTGTTTGAAGAGCACCTGCTTGTCCTCTGTAATACACGTTTAAGGTTCTGCTGTGAATTTGTAAGCATAATGCATGATTCGGGGGCACCTGGTTGCTCAGAGGGTTAACCGTCCGCTTTCAGCTCAGGCTATGATCTCAGGGTCCCGAGATCAAGTCCTGTGTCGGGCTCCCTGTTCAGCGGGGAGTCTGCGTCTCCTTCTCCCTCTCCCACTCCCTCTGCTTGTAGACACACACTCTCTCTCTCTCTGCCCAATAAATAAATACGCATCTTTAAAATAGTAAATAAAATTTAAGTATTATCTCTTATCTTAGCTGGCAATTTTTAAGGAGGAGAATGAGTCAGTGGCAGTGGGACTGCTTTATTAATGTGACTATTTTTGCTTAAATACTACGTCGGAAAAGGTGCCCCATACTATAGACCCTCAGACGTTTACATCAGAATCTCACAGTGCTACTGTGTCATCCTGGAAAGTTCCTTGCATGTCAGACAGTGCAGGGAGCTGTAGGAAGAGGCCATCGGATGCAAGGCTGATTCCACACACCAGATGAATCTGCACTCACTAATTAAGACATTCCCCTCCAAAGATAACATCTCATTATTGCTGGTCTAATTGAGAATTCATCAGCTCTAGACATGGCCCGGCAAAATGTTATCATTGCGAAAGCAAAGCTCTCTTTCCTACATCGTACAAAGGTTTCAAGTAGTAAACTGGCACAGACCATCAAATTGTAATATCATTTAGAACGACTGTATCCATAAATGTGAAGGAGTGAGGTTTACAGAGCTTCTATATTGATGGACAATTTATCCCCGTGACATTTTCAAAATAGGATCTACATTTGACTCACCGGATCTGACTCTTGCTTTAATTGTAAACCAATCACTCGTACGTACTGTTGTCAAGGGTAAAAATCACGAAATATACGTACTTGTTAAGGGTAGAAACGTTACCTTTATTTTTTCATTAAAATGGAAAAGGTCTAATTTTAAGGGCTCATGAATCTATATAAAATCAGAACCATTACCTGGCCTGTCCGTTGCTATGGCTACCTGCTCATGTGATCTGTAGATCAGACATAATTCAGCTATCTGCGGAGCAATATCATTGCAAAGACATCAGAGAAAATTTAAGCAGCACAGGGAACCAAGAGAAATAATTTCCAAAGTATATTTTAAGAGAAAAGGGGCACTCTAGGAAACAACATTTCATACTTTATTTTGTAATACATTGTCCACTTTTATCATTAAATACTCACACATCTTTTTATTTATTTTTTATTTTTCATTTTTTAAAAAATTTTATTTATTTATTTGGCACAGAGAGAGAGATCACAAGTAGGCAGAGAGGCAGGCAGAGAGAGGGGAAGCAGGCCTCTTCCTGAGCAGAGCGCGCAATGCAGGGCTCGATTCCAGGACCCTGAGATCATGACCTGAGCTGAAGGCAGAGGCTTCACCCACTGAGCCACCCAGGTGCCCCCACACATCTTCTTTTTGTAATACACATTCTTTGTCTCCTGGGGATCTATTTCTTCCATTAATACTTGAAAGTGCACACACTAACTGGACAGGAAAAGGGTAATGATTTCTTTAGCTATGGAATAGCGTGTGAAAATAACACAAGACATTTGTAGAGATTAAAATTGTTGTTTTTGCTTTCAGATCATACATTGTAAGAGCCATATTTCTGTAAAGAGATTCATCTGGCACCAAACGTCTATGGAATTTTATGGAGTGACCTTTGATAAAATAATAGAGCTATGTTACCTCTGTAAACATTAACTTTCTGACTTAACAGCTGGGTTTGTAATCCAAAGCCACCGATGAAATTTATAATAGACATTGGTAATAAAACAAAGATTAAGAATTGCTCTGGTAAATGAGGCAAGTCGCTTAGCATTCCTGCCCGGCTGGGTGGCCAAGAGGTACCAGACGGACAGACATAAAAGCAAAATTTGCATATGAAGTGCGTAAGTAATTAACAGCACTGGACGTGATGGTGACCTGAGTCCTTTAGAGCCAAAGCAAGCATTCCCCTCTGGGGATCACAGGAAACCATGCATCTTGACTGGTACAAAAAAGCGATGTATGCCTAGTAAATTTTCAGAGGGATGGCACACTGCCCGAGTCTGTGGACGCAATTAAAAGAATGTAGAATTACCAGGGCACCTGGTTGTACTTGTCAGAAGAGCATGAGAGGCGGGATCTCCGAGTTGGGAAACTCAAGTCCCACACTGGGTGCAGAGATGACTTCAATAAATAAACTAAAAAAAAAAAAATGTAGAATGACTGATGAAATTTTGAGAAGAAGACAAAGAGATCAAGAGGGAAAAAGATATATTTGATGGTGAAGATGGACAATTGTGGGGCTGCCTGGGTGGCTCAGTGGGTTAAAGCCTCTGCCTTCGGTTCAGGTCATGATCCCAGAGTCCTGGGATCGAGCCCCACATCGGGATCTCTGCTCTTCAGGGAGCCTGCTTCCTCCTCTCTCTCTCTGCCTGCCTCTCTGCCTGATTGTGATCTCTCTTTGTCAAATAAATAAATAAAATCTTAAAAAAAAAAAAAAGAAGAAGAACAATCCTGAAAGAAAGAGAAGAGCACGTGAAAATCAAAGAATCAACTCTGAGAACGAGTCCAACCACAAGCCCAGACAGGAGTCATCAAGCCACAGGCAGCTGGAAAGAAAGGGGTGGAAACAAGAGTTCTATCCATGAGCTCTCCCTGATAGTCCTCTGCCACCTCACGCGGATGGACAGAGTCAGGGATTTCTGGAGAAAAATCGACAGGATGGGTGGATCATAGACAAACAGAGGAGAGATCTACTGATGGACCGATTGACTGATACATGCTAGGCCAAAAGATGACAGGTAGGTAGAAGGTAGAAAGACAGACACACGTATGGGTTCTCGAGGTCTATCTAGATCCAGACCACCGTACTCGCATATATTGAGACTGGCCTACAGGCTTGTATGATCTCGAGAGCCAAAATTAGTAGGGCATGCCAGGAGGACAGAAACTTGGGATTTCTAAATGACAGTCTTGAAATTGAATCTCTTACTCCAGGGACCCACCCTTTTTGGCATTTATGGTCTACGAGGGAGGGGAAGAAGATCCACCCATATCATCCAGGCTGATCTCCTTGTAGACAGTTGATAGCAGAAACTGCTCACGGCTGCAAAACCTCCACAACAACATGGACACTAGTCTCAGCAAGCTTCTGGGCACCAGCGTGCTGACACGTGAAAGTCCGTCATCACACGGAGCGATCCCAACCTCAGTGAGGTACATTCCTGCCTCTCGCACTAAAGAGAACAGAGCCCTCTGTGTTGAGCCTTCTCAGTAGGAGCCCACTGGATAAACATGCGTTCCTTTTGGTCTGCTGGCACACTGGTAATCCCGGATTCTTCAGAGCTGCAGCTGAGGATAACAAAGTTCGTTGTGTTTACCAGGAAATACGTCAATGAGAGGCAAGTGCAGAGACCTAGGACCACACTTAGACCCAAGTGCTACATTCATGGGCTTTACGGCCAGAGGTTTGGTCCAGAAGATCAAAGATCTCTGTACACGTTCACCCACTTGTTGATTATCGCTGTGAGTGGCAGACAAGGGTAAGGGAACAGCATGGCAGATGCGGGCTTCTGAGAGTCTGATAACAGCCTGGTCCCCGATAAGCTGGTGGCCTGCAGAAAACTGGCTACTCTCTCTAAACCTCAGCTTCCTCACCATGTTGCCTCTTGTGGTAGAGGTCATAACACTGAGCTGGGCCTTTGTGATGATGACATGGTGTGATGTGCATAAATGAGATAGAACAGGGTGCACCCAGGGGATACCAGCTATGATCATTGCCCCTTCCTCAGTCATCCCTGACCCAGAACATGGCAAAGGAAGGGGTGTCTACATCTGTAGGAGGTGAGGTGTCTACTGAAGATGAGGCAGCCACGTGCGCCTCTTTGGAAAACTCACCCTGATCCAACAGTAAGTTGACGAGGTAAGGCTGACGTTCAACTCTCTTATTAAAAAAAAATTCAATCCTGTGATCACACAAGTGCTATAGCTATGCCTTTCTGCTTCACATCCAAACACGAACAGCGAGGTCAACGACTTGCCTTTTTTTTTTTTTTCCCCCCGCAGTCCTCAACCCACAACAGCCCAGCATCCGTCCTCCGTACGTTTCTGAGATGAATCTCGGATACCGGACACCTTCTCAGTCATTCTTCCTCTCTCCTAACAAGCTCACGTACATCTCCTAAATCTTCTGTTGTGGCGACAGCCCCTTTGCAGCACTGCAGACGAGGGCCCCGGATGCACCAACAATGCTGGTTCTTCACCTTCTGCAGCTAATGGAACGTAGGCACCGCCTTATTAATATTTCATGTGACCTTAAAAAATCGGTTTTGCGCGGGCTCTGGGAAATAAGATGGATGACCGCACATGGTCCACACTGACACCCTACTACCATTCTGCAGCCCGGGATGATGGGCTGTATGAGGCTTCCTGGGCTTTTATCTGTGTTCATATCCAGGTTCCTCCCTACTTCCCCCCAGCCCCCGGCATTTATGCTTCTCATCTGTGAAGCAGCAGAAAGGGAGGCAGTAACTTGCTGACCCCCTTCCTGTCTACAGGGCTATGCTCATTTTGTCCTGATTTGATGTGAACCGGATAAGATGAGGCCAAGGTAAATGTGCCACAAGGCCAGCAACACGGTTGCTTCTGGGGATGAAACCTGAAGGGGGCAGAGGAAAAAGATACAGAATGCAGGCTCACTTTTTTTCCCTATGTGCCCCTCAGCACCTTACTTAGTAGCATATGAGTGCAAATCTGTTGTCGTTTGTGACCTAAGTGAATTAGCGTAAATGAACCTACAGAAATGAATTTAGCTGCAGGATGCTAAGCCCATAAACTTTCATTTAAAAAATTAAACAGTCCAGACTGAACGTTTTCTGTAGATCATTTTTTTTTTTTAGAAAGAGAGAGAGATCACAAGTAGGCAGAGCAGCAGGCAGAGAGGGGAGGAAGCAGGCCCCTGCTGAGCAGAGAGCCCAATGTGGGGCTTGATCCCAGGACCCTGAGATCATGACCTGAGCCAAAGGCAGAGGCTGAACCCACTGAGCCACTCAGGTGCCCTGCAGATCTTCTTATACTTTCATTTTCCCGGTTATATATTATAGATCACCACTGTCTGGTACGGTTCTTCCCACATGGGGAATCTATACATGAATGCAGAGACTCAGTATGTTTTCTGGTTTCTACTTTGTCCGCCGTCTGTCATCTGAGTGACACCTTAGGGATAAGTCACGGGCGAATGGAAATAACGATGGCTTGCTTATGGTTTTCAGGAGTTCCTCAGGTTTCACCTATCTTTCCATCCTGCATGAAGACCATCAACGTAGGCTCTCTTTCAACATGGCTGAGACCCAGAAGCTCCTAATGGTATGGGACCCAGTGGCATCACTGTGTCAAAGACAAACTAGGACGCCTCCATCGGTCTCTCTTGGTTCTAAAGGCTCTCCGTTTCCTCTTCTTTGCATCAAATACAGAGGAGAGTATGTACAATGGACAGGTCATCAGAGATCCTCTGCCCATCTTCCTATTGGTCCAAAACATTGACCATTCTCTTACAGATTGGTTGACCACAACAGCACTGGAAGGACTTGGTTCCTATCAAAGACTACACATACATCAACAGACACTGAATGAGTGCATGGCAGTACTTTGGACTAAGGCACTTCACTGCTACAGAATGACCGATAAAACTTGGACGAATGTGGCCCATGTTCACCTTGAGAACGGCTTTGCATCCAACATAACGTACCATCATCTAGACAGATGAGAGAACATGGGCCATCGTCACATCCTCGCCTCTCACTCCCCGTACCGCCACGCCTTGAAACCACACGCATCGATCGACAAGATCGCTGCCATGTTTTTGTCATTGACCTCTTCTGCTTTTTTTTTTTTTTTTTTAGTATTTATTTATTTGAGAGAGAAATCACAATTAGGCAGAGAGGCAGGCAGAGAGAGAGGAGGGAGCAGTCTCCCCGCGGAGCAGAGAGCCCGATGCGGGGCTCGATCCCAGGACCCTGAGATCATGACCTGAGCCGAAGGCAGAGGCTTTAACCCACTGAGCCACCCAGGTGCCCCCTCTTCTGCCTTTTGATTGCAAATTATTTTCTCATTCTTTCCTGTCCTTTACATAAACACATATCTTTTTTTTTAATCTAAAGAAAGATTATTTTTGCCTTATCACGACATCAACCTAGACTCCATAGGAAAACATGCGGTTAATAAGAATATTTAAAGGAAATGCCTTAGGCTCCGAAGGATATGTTTAAAAAAAATCATTTATATTCTTAAAAGACTTTATTTATTTATTGAGAAAAAGCATGAGCAGGGGATGGGTGCAGGGGGGAAATATGGGGCAGAGAGACAAGCAGACTCCCTGCTCAGCAGGGAGCCCGATCTGACACTGGCATCATGACCTGAGCGGAAGGCAGATGCTTAACCAACCAAACCACGCAGACACCCGATAGAAAATATTTTAAATACTAATGGAGTAAGTAGGTGACTTTACAAGTTGACTACATTGAAAGGAAATGTTCATTTCGATAGGGGAGTTCGGGTAGCTTTATGTAAAGCTTAAAACGGAACCACTATAAACCAGCCATAAAGAAAAGCCCCAATAAAAAGCAAAAATGACATATGGGTATTTGATTACACCCCCACACCTTGCATTATTTGCCTGTGCTAAGGGGCATGTAACATTAATTTAACGTCCCAATCTAACATCTTAGTCTCTTGGCTTAATTTCACTTTTCTTGCCGACATACAAAAATTCACATCTCAATTGCAGAAGGCGTCCTATTTTCTCCGCGGCCTAAATTAATAAATACGTCAAGGGAAGGAAACTAGCACCGACCCTTTCCACAGCAGGACAACTCCTTGAGTCAACACAAGCGTACTGTTGACCCTCAAGTCAGTTTCCCACAGCGTGTACTGTTTGGGAAGCTAATTTGCTCCTATCTGCAGGGGAGGAGATGGTGCATTGACCAAAACCATTGCCTGGGAGACAAGGGACAAGGTTTTCTGTCCTAATACCACCACCGAGGCACCTTTCCTCAACGCTCCCTGACCATGCAAGCAGAAAAAATGCTCTAATGAGGACTTGCACTATCCTTCCATTTCAGGATTCGGGGCTAGAATGCTCCTATCAATGTGAGAGGCAGGGGGCCCATCACTAGAAATCTAGGCAGGCATTTTCCACCAGGGTTTGTAGGATTCTGGAGCTCCTTTTCATCTATCCTCATGGCTACCCTGGATGGGCCACAAGGCAAGGATGCATCATAAGTATGAGGCCAGAGCTTCTACTCTTAAACCATCCCTGGGTCATTTCTTTGAAGGAGATAAAGAGAAGACACCGAATACTGATAGTCTTCACTCAATTCCACTGTAAAAGAACCAGTCCAAGGATCAAACAGAATTTTCTTGGCAGGTCGTCTGACCTTAGTGATGGTAAAATCCCATCAAAGGTAAGTGTTGTTACTCCCCTTGCAACTGATGAGACAAAGCAAACCTCCACCAGTCAAGGAACTTGACTAGGACCTTTGCTTCTCTTCAAGTATGGCTCAGCTCTTCAGGTTGTACAATTCTCTACCAAGTGGGGCGTGGAGGGGTCTTTCTTGTGGACTCACACCTCCTGCAGTCACTGTTCTCAACACCAAGATTCTCAGAGCCTTCCATGTCACCACAGATAGGCAGATACTCCAACACCCAATGGAGGGAACGTGTCTTGAGTGTATGCAAGTGTATCTAGGTCCTCGTCCTCACGACTGACTGAAGCCAATTGACTCTAAGCCGGTTGACTCCAATCGTCCATGACTGACTCCAAGCAAATTGACTCCAAGCCGATTGACTCCAATCATCCACGATTGACTCCTGGCCTGCAGGGCCACAACCTGGTCCCCAGCTCCATTCCAGACATGCATCTTCGGGAATGAAGCCTGATATCTTATGCGACTCTCTTTGCCATCAATGCTCATCTTCAACTTATTATATAATAAGACACGTGACGCTATTTGTATGTTGTGCCAGAGAACCACAGTCTGTTTTCTTTTTAAAGTTCTCCTCAGGCCACCTGCAGGAAGGCTGGGACATTCACCCCATCAGCATTCATCTTGGAAAGCTAGACTCCGTTCCAGTCTGCTGGAACCTCTTGCATGAGTTGGTATCCTTCCAATGAGTTGATGGGAGACGCGTTCAGAAATGTTCAAGCAGAGCTTTTATCAGACAGCTAACGGTAAACATGAAACTCTCCACAGGGAGTGAGAAATCAAAAGAAATGTTTACAGAATAACACAGTTCCTGTTTCTCATCCTAACTCCAACCGATACAGAGATAAAACATACTTTGGTCAGCGATGTTTGCAAGCCTCTAGCCCCTGGATGCCTTTGCTCTAACTCTCCAGGAAGGTATAACCTTTCTTTTCTGAGGTGAACTGAATGTGGCACCGCTTCCTGTGTCTATCCAAGGCTTGCTGCCCTCCTCTCCACAGCACCAAGACAACCTCCGCCCGGCATCACTGGGGGACCCCTGTTTTTCCATCCATGAGGTCCTGGTGGGTCAAAGACACTTCTCAATGGACCACAATGTTCTCCTCCTGGGTTTCAGGCCATCTTGTACTTGTTTTCCAGTATGTCTTTGACCCTTTCCTATTGGACCTTGTGACCTGGTAGTGATTCCAGCTGGAAGGAAAAGCTATTTAAACCCTGATTCAATTCACTAATTTATTTATGATCCTTCTAAGCTTTAGATCTCGTGAAAACTCTTGAACTTGCCTCAGGTCCTTGCATGTGACGAATTGCGACTCATATCAGGACTAAAGACCTGGAAAGCCAAGACGTTCCCTACTGGTGTGTTAGTCCATTCATGGACAGTCTTCAGGCTCATCTTCAAGAAACCTGTTCATTTGCTTAATCTAGCTCATCTCTTCTTATCTTGCCTCTGACGGTTTGCTACGGAATGAGATTTTAAGTGACATGCTAGACTACAGAGACCTAAACCAAGTAAAACAGCCCAAATAAATAAATAAATAAATAAATAAATAGATAAATAAATAGCTCTGGGAGATTCTAATAAAAATATGTCCTTCTCTTGTGACTCAGTAGATTTGTGAGCTGGGAGAAGAGAATTGCATTCAAATAGTATGGGAAAGTTAAAAAAAATAAAAAGGATGGTTTGGGAGAAGATTACTGAAAAAAAGATTCCATCATATTGAATGGGGCAGAATTCAGAAAATAAAAACATTCCATTAATTGGATTCTTCTTAATATTTGTGGAGAGACACAAAGAATGGATCTCTCTCTCTCTTTCTCTCTCTCCTTTTTTTAATTAGCGAGGGGCAGGTAGGGACAGCAGACCTTGACAGAACCTTAAGTAGGATCCACACCCAACACAGAGCCCCATGTGAGGCGTGATGTCACAACCCTGAGACCACAACTAGAGCCAAAGTCAAGAGTCAGATGCTTAACAGACTGAGCCACCCAGGTGTCCCTGGAATTCCTTTTTAGTAAGTTTTTGTGCACGGACTGTACTTCTATAAATAAGACACTGTGGTGCCCACCAAGCGAGTCCCACGTTCAACAGACTTGCAAACACGCACATGCGGGCGAAAAGCAGACACTAAGGAAATGGTCACTGGAATGTGCACACGGGATTTCATACTGGGCATCACAGGAACATGGGCCGCCGTTTCAGCGCTCTGCTCTCTTCCATCCCCAACCAGAAAATGAAGAGTGTGCCTCACGAATCTCAAATTACGTCTGCCACCATTTTGTGCTCTTCTCAGACTTTCCATTTCACTGGTGGCAGATATCACTGTGTGTACGTAAAAAACACACCAGAAGTTGAGGGGAAGGGACTGATAGTTTGTTCAGTCATTATAGGGAAGGATAAAAAGTACGCATAAGGCCATAACAAGGTAAATGCAGAGTTAAGTTCTTGTTGGTTAATTCCAACAGATTTTTTTTTAAAGATTTTATTTATTTATTTGACAGAGAGAGAGAGAGAGAGAGAGATCACAAGCAGGCAGAGAGGGAGGCAGAGAGAGAGGGGGAAGCAGGCTCCCTGCTGAGCAGAGAGCCTGATGCGGGGCTCAATCCCAGATCCTGAGATCATGACCTGAGAGGAAGGCAGAGGCTTAACCAACTGAGCCCCCCAACAGATTAGTACCTCTTGACCTAATATCCTCCAAATCTACAATCGTGCTTCAGGACCTCTGGGGCAGTGTCTTAGACTCACATATACAGAGGAGAAATCACGTTGCAGTACTCTGTAGCAAGTGTGATTTTTACGGCAGAGGGAACATGAGTAACAGAGTAGCCTGTGCAGAGTTCCGGGGATTTACTTATCCATGGTCCATGACAGGCCAAAAAGGACCAAAAGAAACGGCCAAGTAAATTGGAAGAACATGTTAGTTGATGGGATTTGATTTGGGCAAAAACAGTGGGAGAGTAGAGAGAAGCGGCCTGGACGGGAATGACCAGGTGGGCTTCCGAGGTGTGTTACATGGCGGGCCGCTATGAGCGAGAGGCCTGATGATGCCCCTTCGTTGGGAAGCAATGGCTTCAGCACGTGCTTTTTCTGTTAACAGTCACGGGAGATCCTTACTGAATGTTATTCAGCTATAAGAAGGAAGGAAATTCTGATAAATGGTACAACACGGAAAAACCTTGAGGGCACTAGGCTATGTGACATAAACCAGTCACCACAGGACAGATAACTCATATCATCGCCATGAATTTGGCTTCCTCGCTATGGTGAACATCTATGCAGCAAACAGTACATGTTCGAAAGAAAGGTTTCATGTTCATCGAGTAAATTCTCCGGTGCATAAATTTGACAAACCAAATAATTCAGATGAAAAGAAAATGCACTGGAGCTTGAAATATTGGTTCAAAATAAGAAAACCCTCCTTTGCTGTCTATAGGACCCACCCATACTGCGTTATTTTGTATTTGGATAGAGTACATGGTAAAATCAAGATGGCCTTAGGGAATGCTTGGATCACATGGAGGTTGAATAAACAATTCTGCAAACACATTCTACAAATGAAGGAACCGCTGGATTTTACAGTCCCGAGAATCTCCATGCAAAAGAAAAACATGAGCCCTTCTTGTTCAACAACATTGTTCTTGATTCATCTATTTTTTATGAATGTCATTTCGTCAAATTATTCAAGTGGAAGTTTCACACTGTTCTCCAAACTCCCCTGTAGGAGTCCCTGAAAAAGGACTGATTATTATAAAAGGGAATTCAGACTCGAGGTCTAGGGAATCTCTGTGGAAACCAGGGGGAAAGTCCCCCGGGTCTGTTGTGAACACACCATAAAATATCTAGATTAGGAAATTGGAATGAACAAGTTCTCAGTGAAGATGAGCTGTGAATGGGTATTTTGCACCTGACCCAAAAAATCAGTATTCTCATTCTAATGGGAAACAGTATGTTACCTCTCCTGAACCTCCAGGGTATTGGCTGAGAATCATTCCTTGGAAAGCTACTTAATACCGGCGCCCTTGTCATTTCTGATCTATCGTTTGCCTCCCGCACTAGTATTATACGGTTTGAAGAACGTTATATAACATCCACTGACAGTTGTGAAGAATTGCACATTTTTTAAACGCTTCCAATGAAAACCTCGTATGTTAAAATGATGCCAGAAAGTGATTTTACCCGAATATTCGTAATGCATCACACAAGTTGGTTTTTTTGTTTGTTTGTTTGTTTGTTTTTAAATTTTAGGCATAGGATCAGGCTAGCTGTGATTCTACATCAAGGAGATCAAACCGGTTAGTGAATATTTAATTTTGTAACCGTATTTTCACCTCCATTTCTGCAAAATACAGACACCCATCTATCGTTTTATCGATACTAAATTATATTACACAAACAGCAGTCTTATTACATTGGTTGCTACAGAATGGTGACTCACATGTTCAAATATATATTTATATGCAGATCATTTTCTGTGCCATCTTAATACTGGGAAACAGGCAAGTGTCTAAGAAGATCTACATATGTACCCGGTGTGAACAGTCTCCTCACAGACTGTAAGACCCAGCTCTTCGTAAAAGTAGGATGGACAGTGTCAGCAACAGGTCAGATGACTTCCTTGAGTTCAAGGATCCAGGGGTGATGAAAGCAGTTTGCAGACAACCTGGGTTTCTAAACCATCAGGCCAGTTTCCAATACTGTGTAGTGTTTCTGATTGAAAATGGCAGCAACGGAGAGGTCATAAATTCATCTTCATTGGAATATAAACTTCAGGGTGTACTTTGTATGTAGGGAGATGTCCTTATCCTGTGGAATAGGCAGTAAGAAAAAAAAAAAAAAACCTATGGGAACCAAGAACACATTCCCTCTGCATCCCAATAGGTAAGTTAAATGGCCAAATGGAGTGAGTGATGGGCAGAAATTTGGAAGAAAGGAAAGGAGCTGTAGAAACCCTAACCTAGACAGTTGTGTTGGCTGATTCGCCCTATTTCCATTAAATGGAATAACCCATTACCACATAAACCCAAGGCACTCAGGATGGAATCAATCCCTGGGAAAAACCCAAGGGCCACATTTGATCATTAATAGATTAAACCAACCTTATTTTCTATCCTTCCATCAGCTGTTGGGAAACAAGCTAAAATTTTATAGAGTCGACCATTTTTGAATCAGAAATTCACATTTTACTGTCTTTTTACAGCAGAAATAGCGTATGACATGTAAAGTACAAGAAGCCAAGCAAGGACTAGATGATGTGGCCCTCTATCACGGACTTTCTTCTACACCAATGGCCATTAGCTAGCTGGGATGTTAATCTATTGTCTTAACATCACAGGGGATGAAGGTTGTACTGATTCAAGGGCTTAAAGCATCCCGAATTCCAGAAACATGTCTGACCGACCATTTTGTCTGGTAATTGAGATTTCTCCTGCTGTGTGGTAGGATAATCCAATGAACTTTGGAGCTCAACCATTTGTTAGAAATATCCTAAAGCAAAGAATCTACTAAGGAAACACAGGGCCCACTTCGTTCTTATGAAGTAAGAAATACTTACCATTGAAAGTGCAAAGAAATTGAGCTCAAGAAGCAAGAATTAAAGTCCGAAACAGAGAAGGTCTGAATCAGGGCATCAAGTCTGAGTCCTGCTATCTCCCAGATAGAAATGGACAGAGGTAGAATAACCCCCAAGTCAAACGTATAATGTGGAAGTCCCAAAGACTCATGAGGTGGGTTACATGAGGCCCAGGGCCATGCTACTCAGGTTTAATATTCAAGGGTCCAAGATCTCAAATGTCAAGAGACCTCCCAGTAGATTCACAGGTAGATGGTGCATAGATCATACTATGAGAAACAAAGAGGAAGAGGCATGAAGACAAAGGTCTAGCTCAAAAGTTTTAAGATTTGACTTCAGGTTGGACCAATCCCCTGGAGAGCATAAACAAAGTCCTATACCCAGAACACTCTGCTAGATAAATAATTCAGAGTATCTTCAACCAAAGGTCAAGCATCAGTCTTTTTATCCCCAACTCTATTGAGGTATTACTGACAAATAAAAAGAGTATCTATTTAAGGAACACAAAACGTTTTGACGTATGTCTACACTGAAATGTTTACCGCAATCATCCTAATAAGCATATCCATCACCATGATCACAAAGCTATTTTTTTTTTTTGCTTTGATGAGAACAATTAAGAAATATCCTTAGCAAACAAAGTGTGCAAGTGTACAATAAGGGCTTGCTAACTACACTCACCAAGCTGGACACGAGGTCCCCAAGACGTACTCTCGTCCTACAGACATCTAGATATTTTGCATGTGTATCACCGGAGCATTCTGTTTAACTGCGTCCTGTGATTCAGTAAGTCTGGATCCGACCCAGGAGCCTGTATTTCCAACAGGCTCAGAAACACGGATGCTGCTAGACCACACCTGGACATAGCAAGGCTGTAGGTAACTTCAAACATCTGTCTGCACTGGGCATTAAGTCAACATTATGGTACACCCTTGGGGGTCCCACTGAAACTTCCGCAAACAAGAGTTTTCTCTATCATTTCAAAGATGAAAAGATAGGACACAAGAACCTACAAAAATGTGGAAAAATCAAGAAATGTATACAATATATTGAATATGTCTTATGCACATAAAACATGCATATATTTAATATACATTTTATATAATAATATTTAATAGTATCTATAGGATACGATATTTATTTAATATACATTTTATATAATATTTAATAGTATCTATAGGATACTAATAGTATAGGATAGTATCTATAGGATACGGATAGTATAGTATAGGATATATAGTATAGGATACTATAGATACTATCCGTATCCTATAGATACTATCCTATACTATTAGTATCCTATAGATACTATTAAATATTATTATATATTATTATATTATTATATAAAATGTATATTAAATAAATACAAATTAAAACCACAATGAGATATCACCTCACACCAGTCAGAATGGCTAAAATGAACAAGTCAGGAAATGATAGATGCTGGCGAGGATGCGGAGAAAGGGGAACCCTCCTACACTGTTGGTGGGAATGCAAGCTGGTGCAGCCACTCTGGAAAACAGCATGGAGGTTCCTCAAAATGTTGAAAATAGAACTACCCTATGACCCAGCAATTGTACTACTGGGTATTTACCCTAAAGATACAAATGTAGTGATCCGAAGAGGCACGCGCACCCGAATGTTTGTAGCAGCAATGTCCACAATAGCCAAACTATGGAAAGAACCTAGATGTCCATCAACACATGAATGGACAAAGAAGATGTGGTATATATATACAATGGAATACTATGCAGCCATCAAAAGAAATGAAATCTTGCCATTTGCGACGACGTGGATGGAACTAGAGCGTATCATGCTTAGTGAAATAAGTCAAGCAGAGAAAGACAACTATCATATGATCTCCCTGATATGAGGAAGTGGTGATGCCACATGGGGGCTTAAGTGGGTAGGAGAAGAATAAATGAAACAAGATGGGATTGGGAGGGAGACAAACCACAAGTGACTCTTAATCTCACAAAACAAACTGAGGGTTGCTGGGGGGAGGGGTTTTGGGAGAGGGGGGTGAGGTTATGGACATTGGGGAGGGTATGTGCATTGGTGAGTGCTGTGAAGTGTGTAAACCTGGCGATTCACAGACCTGTACCCTGGGGGAAAAATATATTTTTATACAAAATAATTAAAAAGAAAAAAAAATTTTTTAAAGTATCCATAGGAATATTTTGTATCTATAAGAGTATTTTATACAAATATTCTTCACACGTGTAAAATCCATATTATATATATTCAGATTAAAATAAATAAAAATTTAAAAAATAAAAATAAGAAAGATATAAAAATCAGAAATACATGGGAATCGATTAACTTCGCATGCACAACATTTATTCATTTGTATGAGTAAATAAATGAGTCATTGGGTTTGAGGTTTTTCTAAACCATCTTTTAATTCAAAAGCCACGAGGAAATAAATTCGTCCTATTTTAAGATCTGATTCGGAATGCCTAATTTGAGCCCAGCGAGGACCTTCTCCTCAATGCTAGTCACTGCTGTGAAACACCAACCCCTTTGCAGTCTGGAAAGGTCTCAACACTATGTTAACATTTCTCCTCTTCAGGAGACTCTTAGGGAAGAGGGAGGGAGTGACTGGTAATTTTTTGTAGCTGCGTGAGAGCATTTGTTTTCCATCCCAGGCTTTGAATGTACATGTTCTCAAAAGGCTGCAGAACATCCCAGGAGGTGGGTGAAGCTCCAGGAGAAGCCAATTTTGGGGACCCAGGTCTGCCGGGCGGAGGGTGGGAGTCAGAAACAGTAGGGCCGTCCTGCACCCTTTGCCCCCACATCGAGGAACAGGGCCAACATGGTTAAGAAAGAAAACCACTGACCCAAACGGGCATTGCGCAGGCAAAGGCCCCCAGTCAGGAAACGGAGACTTGATGCCCACTGTGTCGGCATCCACAGGGACCCCGGCGCGGAATCCTGAACCGCTGAACACGGGAACCCTCCTCGTCAATGTGAAGAATTTCCCCGATAAGCCCGTCTCGTTCCCCCGGGAGGGTGACCTTGCCTACCCCATGGGTTCTTTGGCACAGCCGGCCTTTCCTCGCTCGACCTCGACGAACCTGTCACTGTGTCTGTCTGTGCAGAGCTGCCCTCCACTTGCTGGATGGGATGCTGCCCGAGTCACAGCACCCGTGAGATCCCGGGCACTGACTCAGGGGCATGGCTGTTGTGTGACAACGGACTCCTATATTGTAGCTCTCGAAGGCCTTTCTGCCGTCCCCCATGAGCACCCACAGCAGCTCTGTCGTGGAGACAGATTGAACTATTTCAAGCCCATATCACGCTCCTTCTCTTTCATAACGAAACTCGGGACCAGCAGGCCAACTTGGGAGCACAGAGTCCGGGGTGGTGTGCATTTTCCTATGGGCCGGTGCTGTGTATCTGCAGCTGTAGAAATGGGGGGAAACACCCACAAAGCAGGCAAAGCCAGCTTCTGCGGAAACAGGGAACACTCCCAGTTCTGCACCTGTTACGGAGTGTCTGTGTGTTGGGAAGTAGAGACGCCGACGAGAAATGAGGAGGACATCCAGGAGGTGTGGCATTCTCTCACCTTAAATTAATAA
Organism: Mustela erminea; assembly: GCF_009829155.1. Lineage (NCBI taxonomy): Eukaryota > Metazoa > Chordata > Mammalia > Carnivora > Mustelidae > Mustela > Mustela erminea. The sequence continues at coordinate 4,842,879 of NC_045635.1, read as the reverse complement.
AAGCTGGAAGGAAAGACACCAGGGAATAATAATCTTAGGTGATAAACCATTCAAGGCTCTACAAATATTTGAAGATGTAAGCAGAGGCAGATCTAGGTGGTCCATAATGCTTAGAAAGTGCGGGGGATTTATGACAAAAGGAAGAAAAATATTAGACCTTGGAGGACCCCCAAGCAAGGATGCTGACGTATAACCTTCAGGAGCCTCTGGAGAAGAGTAAGAAGTAAAAAGAGAGGGTTACGATTGTGCTGGAACCCATGCAAATTAAGTGAACCTCCCACCCACTGGGTTTTTTCATATGGCCCTTGTGAGAGGTCAACAAAACAATGTGTAGTGACTTCCACGTCATAACTGGTGAATGAATTCAACTTAAAAAACAACGACCAATGCGATATTTGTAGACCACTATGTCAACTCCCTCCTCTGCAAATTAGTGACCGAAGGGCTGTATTTCAGACGCTGCCCTGCCACTCTAGGAATTTTATTTCAGGGAACCAGGTGGCCCTAGGTAAGCAAAGGATGCTTCCTTGTGAACAGGTACATAGTATATGTGAACAAGAAATGACAGAGTTAAAACAAATATTTTCTAAGCATCGAACACACATATACCATGCTAAGATTTGTGACTGGTAGAACTACTATGTAAAAGTTTAATGGGTTTAATGGCCCAAATGAATAAAGTAGTGTTGGATTACTAACCCAAATTTTTAGATAAATATCCATGAGTCTGTGATAATATAAATGAAATAATTGATATTAGACCTTGGAGGTAAGTAAACCAACAAAACTCATGCATAAGAATTACAAATAATTTACATTGTGCTCCAACCGTAAGAAGGAAGAGAGTAATTTTCTCCTTCTTCAGGGTGACTTCCTTCTAAACAATCCAATGGGTAGGGATTAGGAAAAGAGAAAAAAAGAGAAAAGTTTAGAGTGGAGGAACATGACAAATGATAACTCAGACAGGTGATCCGGGGTCAACACCGGCAAAGTTAAGTCATATATGCAACTGTGATATGATGTGATGAAAAGAACACTCCACTCCCTAAGGTCAGCCTCCCTAAAACCCATAACCCCAGTGCAATCATGAGAAAAACGTCAGTCAAATTCAAGTTGACACACTTTTGACAAAATACTGGCCAGCACTCCTGCAAGCTGTCAAGGCCATCAACAGGAAGGAAAGCCTGAAAACCTGTCACCCCCAAAAGGAGTCTAAGAAGACATGACGACTAAACACAACGTAGGATTTGGATGGGATATTACGGGATATTATGGGATATCCCGGGATCCCATAATATATATAATATATATAATAATATATAACACATATAATATCCCGGGATATCCCATAATATCGTGGGATAAAATGGGAATTGGGATGTGGCTTAGAGGGGAACTCTGGTATTCTATTTGTCTTTTTTCCTGAAAATTTAAAAGTATTAGAAAATCTAGAAGTTAATTTATTATGAAAGCAAGGTACCTGGGAACTAGGCGCCAAAATGCCATCCTACAAAATTAGTGGTTACAGCGGGGGTAAATGTCAGTGTAAAATCGAGGGACTAGGCTCCCACACACTTATTTAGTGTAGCTCATAGACTCTGTGTGGTCGACCATCGAGCACCGTTCAAGCACCGTGGGCCACCAGGTGGATTAGGAAGGCGTCGTGACAAAAATGCTCATGCTACCTCTAAAGCCTGTAGAATTACCCACAATTAGGAAACGCAGGTGTGAGTGCAAGTTGACACACAGAAAAACAACCAGACAAATCCAAAGCACTCTAGCTAACTGGTCTGTTTCTCCAACGCCAACTCAGAATCATTGAAGAATGACGAGGTTGGGGTAATGAACGTAGCCTTCAAGAAGCAACTTTGATTCGATCCTGGTGGAGGCAACTGGGGAAACTGAAATATGGCTTGAGGATCTTCAGGAAACGACTTCACTGTTAGGTATGCAAATAGTATTGTGATTTTGGTGGGAGATACTTTCATTTTTTTTAAATGATATTTTGTTTTGTTGTTTTGAAGATTTTACTTGTAGGTAACCTCTGGACCCAATGTGGGGATTGAAATCACAACGCTGAGATCAAGAGACACACACACCACTGACTAAGCCAACCAGATGTCCCTAAAAGCTATTCTTGGAATAAAATGCAACAATATCTACAATTTACTTCGAAAAAGTAATTTAAAAGTCAAATACAATATGTCACAAGGGCTGACATTAGTGAAATCTAGATGATGCACACGTGGATGTATGAGTCAGCAATTGCTGTGTAACAAAATTCCCAACCCTGAGTGATTTAAGAGAATAATTGTTTCTTCTCTCTCACACGTGTATGGGTCATCTGGTGGGCACTGGGTCTCAGCTGTACTTTCCTGGGCAGGACTCTTACATTTCACACAGTATTTGGAAGGACTAATAATCTGGGCCACGTTCATATTGTGGCTGTGGCAAAAGTTGAAATGTGCACTCCTCATCACAAGAAACACTCTACAAACCTCCTTTGCACCCCACGATCAAGACAAGTTACATGACCAAGCACAACAATGGGATGGGAAAACATACTTTGCCACTAGTGGAAAAAACTCCAAAGTCACAGGGCAAGAAGCACACACATAGGGAGGAATGGCGTTGACAAGGAACAATGCATGTGGCTTTCTTATTCAGCAGTGAGGTTTATGATACGGGATCCTCATTCATTCTGTGTGTTTAGAAATTTTCACACAGAGATCTTCCTAAGATCTTCCTAAGAAGATCTCAATAATGTTCCTTTTGTATTTACTACCCTCTCTGATTCTTTCCTAATTCTGCTTAACACGTAGTACATGTGGCGTACACATGTGTGGAACGAATATACGTGTCCAACTGATCACACTTCTGCATGATGGACAAGTGTGTATCTTCCATTTTTTTCCATCCCTCAAGATTCCAGAAAGGCTGGTCAATCATGTTCATTTATGAAGATATAATATCGATTTTCCAGACTGCCATTTATGATCTTCCTCCCAAACTACAAACCCATTTTGTGAGTTATCATTCTTATTAACTTATTCTATTAATGGTACAATCTCAAAGGAGTGAGAAGTGATGAAAATTTCTTTTTGTTGTTGTTTTCTTTCTTTCTTTTTTTGTTTTCTGTTTTGTTTTGGATTTCTGTGATCCAAATTACAATAACCATGGGTGACATCAGCATCAAGGTACATTTCACTATTGAACGCTTTTCGATGCCCCCACAAAGCTATCCATTCAAAGGGTGTTTCATTTCTGAGTAGCCTTTGATTTACACAAGTTCAGTCTTCAAAAGGGGCAGTGGTATGGCTGCTAAAGACGGGCGGTGTCCAGAGCCATCCGTCACCCCTCAGCTGTCATACCCAACACTGGGTTGCTTGGCATTCCTTGTGCAATGGAAATCTAACCAAGGGAAGATTTTAATTCAGCAGTGAACACTGACACTGGCCGATACCGACACCATGTTCAAGAAATCTCGCACTTGTAATAAATTGAGGGCAATGGGAATTGGACAAAATCAACATGGCTATTTATTGACCATTACCTTTCCCTATTTCCTATTTTCTTGGATTTCCCACAAACATCGTTTTTTTCTTCTTCTGTCCTTCCTACTTCTCATTTGAGAGAAGCTCCAAATGCTTAAATCGCTGCCACTATACACTAACATTTGCTTCCTTATGGAGTTCTAAAAGAACAGGGCAAGGATGTGAATCAACAGTTTCTATTAAATTGAGAAATAAAGGCATTTACAAACAAAATTTTAAATAGTTAGAATGAAAACCTCCCCAATTATATCTTGTTTATGCTTAAAACTATATTCATTTTGTGTATTATGAAGAGTATTATAAAAAACAAGTATTGTAGTAATCTCCCCAATCTTTTAGTTAAGTCACAAACAAAAATGTTAATTGGATTTATGTGTGAATTTTTATTTTTTTACATTCTTATTATGGAATTGGCAATCTGTGGTATTTCCTCTCAGTTGTATGCGGTTAGGACTCTCAGCAATTAAAAAAAAAAAAGAAGTATTCTGAGAACAGACTAAAAGAAATGGAATATTTTCTGAAATAGAAAATTGTTTTGTCTAACCAAAAGAAGATAGCTTACTTAGTCCCCATAAGCCAAACTATGATCAGAGGAGTAAATGGGCCCTAGAGAAGAATTTGTGGTAGTCAAAACATGAAGAATTTAGAAATGACAAGGAATCAATAAACTTCAGCCTGTGGAGAAAGAAGAGACATCGAGATGTGAATCATAACAACATTGAACGACCCTTTGACAAAATAGTTTGCAAAACGTGTTGAGCATGGATAGCTGCATGCAAAAACCCATGTGCGTAAGAAAAAGAGAATGAAGACCCCATTCTTGAGAAGAAGAACCTTATAGCTTGGATATTCCTTGCTTTTCCAGAATCTTTCACATCTGTGACCTCTTCATAGCTGGAAGATGCCTGGAAAGGGAAGGGAAAATCACTAGCTCTGTCTCAATCATGAATGTATCCCAGGGAAGCTATTGTACTGGAGAAAGTTAAGAGCAAATCACTGGGAACCTACGTCCACTCTCCATTTCAATATAGTAGACCGGAAAGACCTAGGGCTTTGCCAATTTGCTGGAATTGGTTTGAACCCAAGTATTAGCCACATGGCATGGCTAATGTTTGGTCTTTAGCAAGTCCATCTTTAAGCCCAAAGCCTTCCTCTAGAATGCAGACATTGTAACACATGGATTTTTACAGGAATTAAATGAAACAATGAGGGTTCATGGCCGTGCCCATCTTTGAGACAGTCATGTACAACATAAGACAGAAAGTGTTTGCTCAAAGGTGGGCAAACTATGACCTATGTGCCAAATCAATCACATTCCCTGCTTATTTTAACAGAACGTGAGCAAATTTACAAATAAGACTTTATTAGAACATGACCACACCCACTGGTTTATGTATTGAGGCTGGATGACCTACAGAGGCACGGAAGATATTTTAAATTTTTGAGGGAAACACAGAAACACTTGACTTCTTTCAGATGGCAGCAAACAATTTGCTGGCAGGTGTTCTGATCTGCAACATTAATTCATGCTACTTTCCTGCAAAGCTGAGTCTGGGGCTGTGTGAGAAATCTACATGGAACAGGTTGGGTAAGTTCAAGCTGATTCCAAAGTTTGTGAAGTTTTACAGTGACTCACAGGCATAACCATTTCTAAACAGATGCGGTCATTTAAGGAGAAAGTAAAAATGTGCTTTTTTAACACTTTCATATATATACTTCTTTTGGTGTTGAGTACAATGTTAGTATATACATTCTTTATGTATGTAGGTGAGTAAGCAATCTCTACATCCAACATGGGGCTTGAATTCAAGACCCCAAGATCAAGAGTCACATGCTCTACTGACTGCGCCAGCCAGGTGCTCCTAGTACATTCTTCTTAAGTTGAGTGGGTCCAAACAGTTTGGTCCTTTTTATTACTTGGAGTATCCCAAAGTAATTACTGAGACACTATAGGTCCATGGCCTCAGGAAGGATGCACATCTCTGACTCAGACTGGGCTGACACAAGGAAGGTATAACCTTGGGGTGATCTTGACAGCCTCTCTGAACTTGACTTAGTCCTGCTTGTTTTCCCAGTGCCAAAGAAGACTGTTGCCTTGATGTACATCTAGATTTTAAAAAGCTGCCTTTCTGCAAAACCTTGACCAAGCCTTGACTTTTAGAAATGACACCAGTGAGTATACTCCCTGCCAGTGAGCAAGAATGATCCTACACAGACTAAATCCCCTTCCATCACTGCCTTCTTCCTCCAAGAATCTGCTAACCCAAACATTGCCCAGGGTCAAGTGATGATGATTGCCCAGGGTCAAGTGATGATGAAGCTGACCTGATTCCATTCTAACCCCCAAGCCACCCCCAACCCACCAGAAGCTGCCTCTCTGCATTGCCTTTTGATTTCCCGTTGGCTACTGGTAGCCCTCACTGTGACTTATCCACTAGGAGAAGCTAGAGATTTGAAGCACGCTTGTTTCTTCTTTGAAGGCCATAGCTGCTAGTTAGAAACTTGGAGCTGTTGGCTGGGAAATCATCTTCAGTGTATAAAATGAAGGGTTAGCCTACCACATAAATGCATTAGAGACAATGTGCACTTATCTTCCTTTTTTCCAAGCTAATGGATTCTCTCTCGTCCTCTGTTGACTATCATCTGAACTTCTTCATTTCTAATTTTCAATATTGTTATTATTAGGCCAGTCTGAAGACCCCTTATAGATGATACCTGACAAACACCCCTATACTAATTATTTTCACTTTGCACTGGCAAGATAATAAAGGCTATTTTCATTCAGAACGCATTTTGTGGTTCAGTGGCTCTGGCCTATTTACAGTTTGTGACTTTCCTATTTGAAAGATGAGAATAAAACTAATAATTTAACTGACAAAAAAAATCCCACGCTGATATGGATTTCTCTATTTTTATATTCCTGTGCAGAGGATCCTTTATCTCGAGTCTAGATAATACTAAAAATAAAATCTTACCCAAGGCTAAGTCTGTTTTAGAAAATAAATCCATGTAGGGATCGGTGGGAAGGCAACATTTCCTTCGTGTGAAGGTAACAGCAGAGACTTTGTTAAATGCTGAACCATTCGCAACCGTGCGTTTGTAGCAGACTGATCCTCAAGTCTCTGGGTTGGGATCCAAAGGCAAGTCCAGTTCATGCCGTCCATACTGTGACTTTGATGCTCACTCAACTCCCAAGACAAAATTCTGGCAGACTGCCAAACGCCATCTTGCAGAAGAAATGAGTTTCCTTGAATTCTGGATATACTCTAACTTGGATCTTATAATCCAAGGCTCAAAACCATGCCTTTTATTCCTCAGCCCAGATGACCCCCAGGGTACGCTTATTCTCCCACTTGGTTCTTCACACCTTGCTGGGCTTATGTCCATCGTTGGTAACCTTTCCAGGGTCCACACTCCTTTCTCCAAGAACATGACCTCTTTCTGGGACGCACCTAATCACATTCCCTAGAAAGAGTATAAATCTCCTGGATTATGACATGGTGATCAAGAACCTTACCAGTTGGGAAGCTGTCTTGGCTTGCGATCCTTTACCACGTGACCCTCAGTGCCCTCACACAGCTGTGGGGTCACCTTCTGTCTTTTCAGTTGGACATCCTTGAAGGTCCCTGTCCAGCATCATCCATTTCACATTGCCCTATAGCCCTGGTCTAGTCTTCAAATGAATGCCTGAAGAACCAAGAAGGTTTTAGTATTTTCTGGAAGCTCTCCATCATTCTGCAATTAAAAACCACCCAACTCTAACATGGGATGTGTCCCAGCCTCCCAGCCAATGTCTGGACATCATCTAGGCAAAAATGGCCATTTCTTAACTCTGAGAATTGTGTCCTAAAGTTGAGTGGGGTCTACATTCTCATCTCTTCCCTTTAATCCACTGGACTCCAGGTTACGGGGAGAGACTTTTGTGATCAGTGTATAATGGACAATCAGCAGAGTCATCATTTCAATGTCCATTTCTCGGCTGGCAGAAGGTTCCCATTTGGTAAGCCCACTGGAGGGTGATCTTTTTGAACTGTTCCATAGTGTGAACCTAATCAAAAATCCATATAATTTTGTGAAACGTAACGAGGAGCTTTCTATGCTGTCCCTTTCTCACCTGTTGGAGTACCCAATTTACATATTCCTTAAGGTCAAGGTGGAAAGGTAGGGGTCACTGTCACCCTACTCCCCAAGAAGCCTACAATTAAAACATTGAGCATGCCTTGGCTTTCCTACACAGCTTGCATTTAGGCAAGCACAGCTTGAGGTTCCTTTATAAGAGCAAAAGTAATAGGTTTTAGTGAAATAGATAAGCTTTCTCCATTCACTTGTTATTTTGGATTTGTATTCTAACAAAATAGGAACGTACACAGTTGATTAAGTTAAACTGATAAGAATGTTGTAGTAATTGCCTCAAAATGAATGTACATAAGTTAAAAAAAGAAAGAGTGTATCCCCAACTAAATAGGATGTTAAGTGTGGGCTCCTTGGTCTTGAATAAATCAGATATTTATCTGCCAACCACAAAGTTAAAAAAAAAAAAAGTCATTTACCCTTTTCTCTCCATGCCTGGAGCAGGTTGCCCATATTACATATCATTTACTTGTAGGACAGCATGCAGATGTATTAGCACTTAGTGTTTTATATGGGAGTTAAATGTATAACTCACAATTAAGCATTGTAAAGAACATATGGTTATCCGACACGTTATTTATCTAGAGAAGGGCTTTTCATAAGTCGGTGGCAGGCTCCCCCACCAACAACATTTGGCTGAAGGGGAGGAGGTTACAGGCCTAATGGGAAGACCCAGGTACGCTGATAATCGCACAACACATAAGGAAGCCCTCTCTACCGCCAACGAAAATAATTAGCCAGGCTCAAAGGCCCAGAGTGCAACATTTGAGAGACCACGGTCTAAATACACGTAAGTATTTTCTGGTATTAATTTGCTACGAACCAAGCATGACACTTGGACTCTCGACTTCAATGGCCTCACTCACTTCTCACAACTGTCCTAATAGGTTGTACTTACAGAGATGAGAAAATGGCGATGGATAAACTCAGGAACTTAATAATCTTAACTAGAAGAGGCTCAGTCATGATACAAAGCAAGATTGATCTGGTTCCCACACCACACAGAACCATCACACAAGATTCCTTTGGGAGACACGACTTAGCGAAAAGTTAGCAAAACAACATTGGAGGAGGTAGTTTGAGCCTCGTAATCTGGATCATGCCTAATAAATACAAAAGTCAGCTCGCAAGACCATTTTTCTTACTCAAATCCACGTCTCCTTACATCAAATACCGTTTTGTTTCACCAAAATATCATTGATAAGTCAAGTCACTGTGGTCAGTAGAACAATGGCCTTGAAGACGTGCATATCCTAATTGCAAAAACCGGGAGTCTGTTACACTACCTGGCAGAGGGAAATGAAGGTTGCACATGGGATGGAGGTTAGTAACCAGCTGGTCTGGATATGGTGAGATTATCCTGAATTATCTAGATGGGCCAAATGGAATCACTCGGCACAAAACCCATTTCCTTTGCTAGGATACCTACACTATGCATGCTGTCATGCTGACAGAGTCTACCTCTTACCATAGAAAACAAAAGAACTTGTGGTTCCTTCTTCCACCTCTCAGACAGGGTTTGATTATGTGATCATGAGGATGTTGAGTTTGTCTCCAGTGACCCAAAATCAGGAATGTCAGAGAAAATTCCTGCTCGCCAAGGAAGTGGCGACCACAAGATGCAGGTTCTGGGGGCCAGTGGACCATGTGTCCATGCTTCTTGGATGAAGGCAAAGCTGCGTCATCAATGCCCTGTGCTAAAGACAATGGTGTCCTCCTCAGACCCTGTCGGACCCCATCTGCAGGACCTACCTCCCAAGGATTCCCATTATTCCCACCCACATTCTTACTACGTTTCTCCACTTTTCCTGGTGATCATGCAAGGTGTTAAGTGTCTCTTCAATATACTCTTTTACCACCCACCAGCCTGCATTCCTTGCTGCTCCTGCTACAAACACCAAGTCAACAGACGGAGACAACACCCAGGAAGTGAGCTCACGCAGGACACCAGTCGCTTGGCCAGAGGCACCACGACACAGGTGGAATCTGGGCAGACATGTGTGAGACGTAGGAATGGAGAAACAGAGACAGCCACACAGAGAAAAGGGAAGCAGAAATGAAGACAGAAGGGAAGGGAAAATGTCATGAGCTCTTTAACCCGGGCCGGGGTCATGAACTAAAGTGCTTGGTCTGCTATTCCTGAGAGCTCACAGGTTTGTCCTCCCCATAAGTTGTATTGTGATTTCTGACTTCAAATATATATATATATATATCAGCAATACACATATATGTCATACACACACAACTGTACATATGACACAGATCTACTGTATACACATATAGATGATACGTGTATATATATATATAATATGGACATATAAACTCACATAATAGGTGTATTTGTAAAGACATGTGGCATACACGTATCTTATCCATGTGCATAGGCCCTATACATATGGTCTAAACATACATGCTGTACCTCACATTTACACCTGTGTCATGTAATATATATCATAGAGTAAAATACTGGCCAACGATGACCCGTCACATGCCCACAAGTGAGCCTTGATGAACACTCTTACTATGTTCTGACACTGAACGAATTCCTGTGGGACATGCAGAGGATTGCCATATGGGTCTCCTTTTCTCAAGGTGCCATGACTCGCCCAAGGCAGAAACCCAAAGTTAGAAAGAAAGTGGAAGAAGATACCTAAAATCTAACTGAGGAGCAATGGGTAACAGGTTCATGGTTCAAGGGGGCAAAACCAGACATGGTAATTATCTACAGTAGGGAACTCAATGTTGGGGAGATCAGGGGCAGGAAGAGGCTTGAACCATCATGGATTTCCAAAGAAGACACAGACTTGAATGCCATTTGGACCCAGGAGAAGAACCTGGTATTTTCCTAAGGAACACACGAGCTACTGCGTGTTCATAAAAAAACAAGTGAACCTAACAAGTATTCACCTTGGAAGTGGAAATCAGTGGGATGCTTTTTAACCCATGGTGCCAAGGACTGAAAATATACATTAAGATTCTCTTAATGTAAGAGGCCTTTCAAGAAATTTGGAACAGAGAAGTTACAGATTGTAAAATTCACCTCCATTAATAAATGATAGGAAGGTTGTACTGATCGAGGGAAGCATCTGGATTCAATACTGGGAATACATCAATAAACTCACTTTTATTCTCCAGATTTCGCTCAAGTGGACGCTTCCAATTACAAGCCAAGATTTTCTAGAAGGGAACGTTGGTGAATTCTACACCTTGGCAAATGCAGGAAATTAGAAAGTACTCATCTTCTAGAAGGGAACTGAAAGTAATTTCTACTTTCATTATCTTGCCACTGAATTGCCTAATGTGGTATTTTACCCAATCTTGGCATTATTGACATTTTGTCAATGGGATAGCCCTCATGGTCAGTCAGGCTGTGCTGTGTCTTGTGTGAATGTTTAGTCTGATCCCTGGACACTATCCACCAGATACCAGAAGCACCCTTCTCCAGTATCACAGCCACAAATGTCTCCCTACATTAACAGATGTCCTCTGCAGAGAACAGAGCCTATCTTACTAGCTTAAGATGAATGCTTCTCAGTCCTTAAAGAGATTTTCACAGGTTACCCCACGTTAGCTCTCTTTCCTTCCGATGGAAGTGTCTATCAACCTTATTTTTAGGAAGCCCTGCTACTTCCTCAAACAACGCACATAACTATGGGAAATAATTACATTATAGTAAGCAGGCCAGGTATGGAGTTAGGAAATCATTTTGTTCCCATAATCTTCACCATCTTAGAATATAGTCTCAGCCCGATTTTCTCAATGCTCTTAGACTAAAGAAAGACGGGACCCATCAAGGATGGGAACTTCCTGTTCTGGGCTAGTTCTGATAACAAGACATGCCCGCAGTTAGGATGACTGGGGGTACAGGTGCTCACAGGGCTGAAAAACCAACCTTCTCAATGGAGGGAGCATTTGGGTCTCAGCTTTGTGAAAGGGGACAGCACAGTATGGCTATTGTCAACGCACAGGGCAATTCCTGGAAAGGCTAGCCATCAATCTCCCTAGGAGCCTACATGCTTTGGGTATCAGGTCATGGGATCTCCTAATCAATGGTGTCTGAGGCTTTGTTCCCCTCCTTTGTTGCCCGTTCTCATTCTCCAGACCTCAGCCTGTGACTGCAGACTTTTCTTCCCCCGAATCCTGAAAGAGCAATCTGATGCCAGCTTCCTGCTGACACTCAGTGGGATCTCCAGGAGGAGCAAGGGGAGGGCTCTCCCTGACCCACGGTCTAACGGGCCCCAGTGAAATTTAGCTGGCACCCTCCCATGTCCAAATCACCAGACTGTGACTTTTACATGCCCCTTACATTCTGCTACGACACGTCTGTCTCAGAAGGACTTCCACACATTTGAAAAGAAGAATCTGTCTACACCGGCAGCATGCCCATGCAAAAGAAGTGACAATTACACCCACACTGTTTTCGGAGACAGGTGTTTCAAAAGGCCATTCTAGACGAGTGACGTGTTTTTGGTACCTGTTTTCCCAGCATTTTCTTGAATCTACAATTTATTGGGTAATCTAAAGTTTTAGGATTTGAAAAACAGCCGTGGTAATCTTTTCATTTTCTGTAGGCTTTCTTATTGTGAACTGCATCAAAAATAAATACGTTTTATGGCCCCAAACTTCAAATAGGTTTAAAAAGTCATTGAGAGATGTACTCCCGTGACGTGTGGGATCGAATCTTGATGAAGAGCGGACTCTGTCTATCGCTTCGGGATAACCCACTGCTTTACGATGTCGGACTACGGTTCCTGAATGAGAATAAAGACAAATGTCACGCGCCGTGATCAGAAGGAGAAAAGCTCGGGCACTGCTGTAAGACGCCACGCGGGGAGACGGAGCACTTGGATGTGTTTGAGGATGACAGCAATATGGTTCGACCCAGTGACTAAGCAAACAGAGGAGACACAAAGTAAGGAGAACACCACCAGCCAGCAATGTCACACGCAGAAACTTTCATTCCCTTTTCTAGATAGCATGTCAGGAATGACTGTGTCTTGTTTTCTCTTCCAGGTCACCGAGAATTGGCTTAGGATGCTACAGAAGAGGTGAAATGTTTAAAACTGATCCTTGTGACCTGTGTGAGAGGGCTGTGTGGTCCTCGGCTTATATGGAAAACCATACAGAGCATTTTTTTTTTTTTAAAAAGACTATTTATTGGACAGACACGGAGAGAAAGTGAGAGAGTGCAGGAGCAGATGCAAAGGGAGAAGGAGAAGCAGACTCCTCACTGAGCAGAGAGCCCAACGTGGGGCTCGATCCCAGGACCCTGAGAGCATGACCTGAGCCAAAGACAGAGATGCTCAATGGACAGAGTATTTGCTGATCGCCCACTGGCTGTCTATCTATCTGTGGGATTCTTGCAATGACAATACTATAACCTGAGAAATGTTTTCCGAGGAGTAAACCTTATTCAGATGAACTTTCAGTATTTTGTTATTTTTATCTATGAACAATATGAAATCATCCCCTTCTCAAAATGATACCTAGGAAAGTCCTCTAAAAGATCGTATTCTAAAAAAAAAAAAAAAAAAAAGGCGGGGGTAAAATTTACAAACTTAATTGTGAAATGATCAGTTCACAAATTCGTGGGCTAAGGTCATTTCAGCTAGATGATGACCACATTTCAAGGGCACAGTCTCTGTGCAAACACAGTGCCCCAAGGACAAGACTTCCAATAAACAAGTACACCAATGGGTTCAGAAGGATGTTTTGTTCCATATTCTGAAATGCTATAAGAAGGAAAAGAACAGAGAGAGACTTTAGGAACCACGGCTGTGGCTATCTTAGGTAAAACAGGGAAAATATGATAGACTCGGACATGTGCATAGTGATACTGATTACATCTTTATATCACAATATATGAGGAGAGGTGTGGCTTCTCCCTTAGATCGAAAAAGGAATAAACGATCAACAACTAGGAAATTGGACAAAATGTATGAAACAATGACCTTCAGATATTGCACAACGGCCAGGACAGAAATGTGATGGCAGACAGAAGAAAATGTTAGGTGACTCTGAGACTTGCCATAACAATGTGCCCAGAGGACCACTTTAGGCGATAAATGCACAAGGGGACAATGTAGCTGTGAAGACACAAACAAAATTCAGAGAAGCTGTCCATGCTAAGCATAGAGCCCAATGTGGGACTTGATCCCAGGACCCCAAGATCATGACCTGAGCTGAAGGCAGATGCTTTACCAACTGAGTCACCCAGATGCCCCAAGAAAGTTTTAAAATAATATTAATAATAATAAAATAAAACTCGTACCAGAGATGCATCTCATAGAAAATAGTTAGAGAAGAATCTTAGACACAAATCACACTTACTGGTATTGGGGAACATAAAAAGCATGGAGGTTTATTTTTAAAAATGATGGAGCTGACCAAGATTGTAAGTGACCCAACAATGTTGTGTCGACTGCTTCAGGTGTAAATTCCTGGGTGGGCACATCCAAACGGCTAATATAAAGTCATGGGTCTGTGGTTGATTGGGCCAGAATATGAGATGGCTGCTTTGAAAGCAAACAGCACCGCTCAGTCTTCCCTTAAACCCAGTAACAAACAGCTTCCCCAAACCCACCAAGAGTTTCAGGTGTCAAATTCAGGAGAACAAATAATTATGCACGTCTATTACAATAACCTTTCTACTGAGAGAGCCAGAGGCTTTCTTTTTTGTGTAAATTAAATGCATTAATTATCATCAAAGCACTATTTTCTTAGAACATTCTTTTCTTATTATTAAATTTAAGATGTTAACATAGTAAATCAGGGTTATAATACAAAATCCATCTAATGTTTTCAAACAGGGTTCCTTTGCATAATGACGGTGCACTTAGGGGAGACCGTAACATAAACTATTCTTCTGCAAAATGTCACTGAATTTGTCGCTTGCTTTTCAATGAAAATCTCACATTCAGCTACCTTAAATTATTTAAAAGCCTTTATAAATACAGGAATAAATGAGAAGACGGTCTTCACCATAGAGTTATCTTAAACCTGCTATTCTGCATTCTCAAATCTAGCCCTTCAAAGTCCAAATAATGGCTTAAAAGTGAGACACAAGTACTTTTTTCCATTGGTGTTTCTCCCCTTTTGTTAGGGGTGGTGCCTACGTTCTTCCTAAAAAAATTAGGCATTTCAAACTTCATTTTCTGTAATCCCACCCAAATATCTGTGCTTTGTACGCCTTGATTTTTTATATGCTTAGATACTCTGAGTATCTCTGTACTTGATACATACTAAGAGTAAGGTTCTATCCTCCCCGACAAGAATTTGTTTTCCTCTCAGATGAGAGATCTCCCGCTGAGAACGTTAGGTCTAGAGCAGCACGGTCCAATATAACTCGCTGTGATGAAGTAATATTTTCTAAGAGAGAGCAACCGGTAGTTTCATGTGAGTGGAATTAACTGTAATTAATTTAAATGGGAAGAAATGGCTGATGGCTACCATATTGGATACCAAAGCTGTAGACAGGTAAGAAGAAAATAGTTAAAATCCCAAGGAGTCACTTATGACATGATTCTAGAAGCCACAGTACTCAGTCGGGGGGGGGGGGGGGGGGATGTTCCTTTATTCCAGACCCAGCCTCGGGGACAATGAGGACATTTGGTTTGTCACAAGTGGGGAGCAGGTGCTAATGTGTTCTGCCACCAAAGTCAGTAGAAGCCATGGGTGCTGGCGAACAGATGATCATACCTCTCCCTGCCCCACCAGGAATTACTGACCCCCTGCATGAACAGGGTCAGGTTGAGAAACCACGGTACACGTAGACGAGTTGAAATCAAAGCAAGAAATTTCATCCTCTCCAAATACCTCCCTCCTGGCATTTGGGAGAACCACATGACCAACAGCCTTACATCCTGCTATGATTTCTAAAACACCGAAAAGCGGCTGTCCCCAACATCTATAGCTCTACCTCAAAGCTGCCTCTTGGGATTTCTGTCAGGCAAGAATACAAACAGCACTTCACGTAAAATGTTGACTTGCCCTTTCCCTTAGAGTGTAGACAACAGACAGGAAAACGCACGCTTCTGAAAACCTCCCCATGTGCGCCCACGCAACTGAGACGCACCGATCCCATTACTCAGCCTGGGGAGATGACTAGCCACAGTCATCTACTTGGCTTGCTTTAGGATTAAAAATATCACAAATGTGGTTCTATGCCCATGTGGAGAACGGGCTCGGAAGACGGCAGCTCTTGGTAAGCCATCTGGGGCTGTGCAAGTAACGTCTACATCGTCTCGTGAGACGTTGGGTGTCGTAAACCGTGTGGGGAAATGTGACGGGACGTGCTGACAAATATTTGTATCCATGTTCCAGGCCAACGGCAGTTCTACAGGAGTAAGGCAAAGTGCTGTAGATTTCTTGGAGCAGCTACATCAAATCGTTCTAGCAAAGAGGGAAGCCTGTCTTGCCTAATAGGTTCCAGAGGACGCCTATAGAACCATTCCATAATTTGGTTAGTCTCTCCATGTCTATCTTGTTTTTGTTGTATGAGTTGGGGTAAGGGGTACCACTGTGAACAACACAGGCACACAATATTTCAGGAAAAGCACGCCAGAGAAGAAATGCCACAGAGCAAAGGAAAACGATGCTCCAGAAGTCTGGGGATCTGACAGCAGAGTCTTACGCACATATGCTGGACCAACACGTTCATATGGAGAATGGGTGCTACCTCGTGCCACCAGGACTCTCAGAAACAAGACTGGCACTGAAACGCAGTGGCCTGGGGACTACAATGACTACAGATATAAATTAAATCAGAAACAGAGGTGGCTCAGCATTTTCAAAGGGAACACACTTTCACCGGTCAGCAAGGATCACTGGGTTAGGGTTCCCAGCTCAACACCATGACACCCACAAATACCGTCGATCAGATCACTGTTCCCACTCAATACCACGATGATCACTGTTCATGTGGGGGCTCAAATTCAGTGTCAGAAATTCATCATGGATTCAAGGTTGCATTAAAGCCCTTTCAGCCATAACCTCAGCTGCTCCTGCAAACCTCCTACAGCAAAATATCACTCTTCTGATTCATTATGAAACTGTGCAAAAAATCAAAGTGAGGTCACTCTTCGTCAAATAAAGCCTCAAGACTTGGAGCAATGGTGGGCTCCTGAGAGGTACTGAGGAAAGGGCCAGTTCCTGGGAGAAACCAACTGCTGCTGGGCTCTGTAGTGGGAGGGATGATCAAACCCTAAGGAATCTAGAAATCTCAGGAGAAAACAGAACCTGGAGAAGCCCACGGGAGGCAAAGTCTTTAAAGATCGGGAAGCAAATGAGGGATAAAAAGGAACATCTTTGGCTGAAGAGAGTTGTTCATGCATTTTCTGTACTTTAAACTGTTTTATTATAAGGGTCCATCAAACTTTATGAGAAACTAGGGGGGATTTTACAAAGTAAGAGAGGGAAAGTCCCCAGCTGTAATTATTATTATTTTTTCTAAATCAACGAAATCATATGCTATAACAGGTGAGATTAAAGGTTCCAGGAACTGGATGGTATTGGTGGTCCTGTAAATCACTACAATTCATTAAGAAGCCCATTTGGAAACACATATCCAAATGTATAAAATCCTATGCCCTTTAAGGCACTGCTCACATTTGTACAGATCCATCCGAAGCAAAACCAACCTCCGGTGTGCAGAATGGAAGTGCTTGTGTGCTGGAAATGACCACCATGTGATCGATCCACAAATATGGGAGATGTGATACTAATTTCTCGGAATATGATTCCGACAATGCAGCCACATGAAAGTGTTTGCCTAGGGTTAGAGAAGGAAGGCACTGACCACCGCCTTTCCCAGCTCTACCCCTATAGTAACACCACGCTCAAGGAGTGTGTTGGAAAAGTATGGAGGGTGTGTGGTCCTAGAGTGTGGTCTTCTCTGAGGTTTCCATGGAGAGAATGTGCACAGTAGGTGCTGGGGGTTTAGCATCTGTGCTTCCCTGCAAAAGCAAGTAGCAAGTGCATTAGAAGAGAGAGAATCCATCCTTGAAGGTTGGGTACAAGGGCATGAGATCGACTTCTCTGATTCTTTGGCACAGTCTCCATTCTGCGCTGGAGCCCCAAGGAACCACACAGGGGCCACCTGGCAGTCTGGATAGATCCTGGATGTTTTCATGCCCACAGAAGCTCTGAAGACACCTAGTGCATAAGCAGGGGAGGGTCACCATGGTGTCTCCCTGACTCAGCGCCTGACATAAGAAAAGGAAAGTCTTTCTGGATCTCCATAGCCACCTGAATTATGCACAGGTTGCCCCAAGTAGGGTTCAAGGTATCACCTCTTGCGAGCAAGGAAAAATGGAATGCCTTCCACTTACGGGGCCCGTGCTGTCCACAGGAATGAGGCTGAGCCTCAAATCTGGAGCCCATAGTTCCTACTGCAGTGAAAATAATGGACAACACAAGAGGAAAAAATTCATAACTTAGGAGAATTTTTCCTTACACATATAATTAGGAATTCATATGGGCTATCAGGATCTAAAATCACGAGTTCCTAAACAAACAAACACGAGCAGACACGGAAACAGAAGGATACCATGGGAAACTGAACAGCCATGCTAAAGAAATCCTCCTACCAGGAAAAAAAAGGAAGTAAAAACCAGAAGTAAAAGTGGAGAGATGTGGAAGACAAAGCCTACGGTCAGGAGTTTACTGAGTGTCGGCCAAGACGTGGAACGTGCACGTCAATGTAGGTCAACCACATTGTGCTTTCCAGATCCGTCTGTATCTTGCAACTTCCTCTATTGTGTTTGAAGAGACGGGGACATACCAGTGGAAAAGCTCTAGAAAACCAGTTTATAGGAGCATCTGGGTGGCTCAGTGGGTTAAGCCTCTGCCTTTGGCTCAGGTCATGATCTCAGGGTCCTGGGATTGAGCCCCGCATCGGGCTCTCTGCTCAGCGGGGAGTCTGCTTCCTTCCCCCCAACTCTGCCTGTCTCTCTGCCTCCTGCTGATCTCTGTTAAATAAACAAATAGAATCTTAAAAAAAAAAAAAAAGAATGAAAAGTAAGCCAATTTATGAAGATAGTTAAGGGCATTGACCCTAAAAATCTTGACTCCTTGGGTTGAAATTCTAATTCGCCCACTTCCTTCCTCTGAATTCCTTACGTTCTACATATTTCGGTTTCCTCTTTGGTAAAACGAACATCAAGTTCCACCGGCCTTACAGAGTGAGTATAAGGTTTGCACGCCTAGGGGCACCTGGGTGGCCCCGTCCAGTACATGTGGGACTCTTGATCTCAACTCAGGTCTTCATCTCAGGGTTGTGAGATCAAGCTCCTACATTGGGCACCCCAATGCAGGGCGTGGAGCCTCCCTAAAAGAAAATTAATTAATAAAATAAAATAATGAAATGAAATGAAATGAAAGATAAAATAGAATAAAGGATTGCACGCCTTAAAACAAAACAAAACAGAAGAATGTAAAAGTGTTACCCACGATGCAAAACCGACATAATTAGTGACTTAGACTTTTTCACAAGAGCACCGTATGTTATAGGAGGCACGTGAGTGTGGCCCTACAGATACACCCGCAGAAGCTTTCACTCCCTTACAGCAGCAAGCCCCCGTTGGATCTAACATCTCCACTCAGGTCTTCAAAGGCCGAACAAGTGCTAATTTGCATACTTGGTGTCACGTTCATGAACCTTGAGGAAATGTGCAATACTTAAAGCGGGTTTTCAGACCTGACGTCCACAAGCAGGTTAGCTGTCTGAGTACACGCGATGGTGATGCTGATGACATTCATGAATAAGTAGACACAGCAAGCTCCCTTGGGGATCATGACCCACGTGGGATATGACCAACATCGGTCTGAATTCCATTTCAGATGGGAATACGATGAACCAAAGCGCTTCAGAGAACACACATCAGAACCGTGTTTAACATGGAAAGAAGGGGTCCTGGGTGGCTCAATCTGTTGGGCAGCTGCCTTCTGCTCAGGTCACGGTCTCAGAGTCCTGGGATCAAGCCCCAGTTGGGTTCCCTGGTCAGCGGGGAGAGCCTGCTTCTCCCTCTCCCCACCCATGCTCTCTCTCATTATCTCTGTTGCTGTCTCTGTCTCTCCCTCAAATAAATAAACAAAATCTTAAAAAACAAAAAATAAAGAAAGAAAATGGAAAGAAAATTCATTCCTGTCCCGGCACCTTTTATGAAACACTGATATCTTAAATCGAATTGTATCTACTTGCGCATATCAACTGATTTTCCATGACAGTATGTATTGTTTTCTCTCTAACAGTTTCTGTATCTCGAGAGAGATTTTTGCTACCAAAAGAAAAGCAAAATAACCATCACGATATCCATCATCAGAGTACGCTGACAGAATAACAATGAATCTAAGAGAAAATATGTTGTAGTGGAGGTCCTGAGCTGGTGGTTGGATAAATATTCACAGCCCTTAGATGTGTTCATTTGCAGAGCACGAGGTTTCCAAGGGAAAAAAAAAAAAAAAGAAGAAACACTTGCAAGCATTAAAAAAAAAAAAAAAACCAAACACACTAACAGCCTAAATTTACTATAGCTGCTTTTAAAAAGTCATTCATTTAGTAATTTTATTTTTAAAAAGAACCTTATTAAAAAAGATTCTCTTTATCTGACAGATCACAAGTAGGCAGAGAGGCAGGCAGAGGGGAGAAGCAGGCTCCATGCTAAGCAGAGAGCCCGACGCGGGGCTCGATCCCAGGACCCTGGGACCATGACCTGAACCGGAGGCAGAGTCTTTAACCCACTGAGCCACCCAGGTGCCCCTTGGAAGGTCATTTAAAGATGTGGCACTACCTGGATGTCTGCTTCCCGAGGTCAGAGGTTGGAGCTGATGGTTAGCTTCTCCCTCTAAAGGAGTGTTCATTGTCTTTTCTTTTCTCTTCTTTTCTTTTAAGATTTTATTTACTTGTCAGAGAGAGAGCACAAGCAGGGAGAGGGAGAAGCAGGTTCCCGGGCAAGCAAGAAGCCTGATGTGGAGCTCGATCCCAGGACCCTGACATCATGATCCGAGCTGAAGGCAGACGCGTCACCAACGGTGACCCCAGACATCTCCGGAGTGTACAGTTTCTGGTTCACCAAAACCTCCCTCAGTTCTGCCATCTGGAGTCACACCTACTGGCATTAGAGATTCAATCTCTTGCATTGGGGTGTGTCCACCACACTACTGAGGGTTTCACATTCATTATTACATTCAACACATGTCCTATAAAGGAAAGGCATTCTCACTCGTTCAGCCATTTAGAGGGTGGAAGGCAGGGGCAGAGTCAGAGAGAGAATCTGAGGCAGGTTCCATGCATAGCGTGTTGCCCAGTGAGGAGACTGATCTCACGACCAGACCCTGAGATCACCACCTGAGCCGAAACCAAGAGTTGGACGCTTAACTGACTCCATCACCCAGGTGCCTCTGAATGCCTTTTAAATAAACATTTTATAAATGAGATGACTCAGGCGCCTGGGTGGCTCATTCAGAGAAGCATCTGCCTTCAGCTCAGGTCAGGATCTCAGGTTCCTAAGATCACGTCCCATACTGGGACTCCTTGCTCAGCTTCTCCCTCTCCCTCTGCCTGCCCACTGCTCATGTTCTCACTCTTACTCTCAAATAAATAAATAAAATCTTTAAAAACAATGAGAGGACTGCAGCTTAACAATATGGGACAATAGTCACTCAACATCCCCCAATGTAGCCTTGGCGTGATTTGAACACAGGTGTGCAACTGCGCAAAAGAAACTCTTAGCCTCTAGGTGGCTTGGCCTTCCTTGCGAAATACTCACTAAGCCCCAGTGGGTTCAGCTGCATTTGTGACTCAGTATCTCCTATATTTCCTTCCCCAGAGACGAATCTGATTATACTTCACACTAGCATCCACACGGTCTCTTCCTACATAGCCCTTAGCCACACAAAATGAAGAAATAAATTTTAAATTTTAATGAGAAATAATCGGCACATCCGTGTGGCATTAGTCGAAGCTGGGTGTGCAGGAAAAGGGTTTGATTTACATGTATGGTGACATCATGACTAATGTAGGATCAGCTAACATAATACCCTCCTTATCCGTTTCTAAAATATTTTTTATATTCACGCACCCTTTTCTGTTTTCATTACAGGGAATGCATTTTGCCTGAGTAGAAATGTTCCGTTGAATAATTTTATATTTTAAATATCTGTCACTCTTGATAGCAATTCCAACTCATTCTTTGCCAACTCATTCTTCTGAGTTTTATCTTCATCAGCAAAAACTTAGGAATTGGGACCTTTGCGTGATCGAGGCAAGGCGAGTTCTAAACATTATGGCTTTGAAAAATAAAGACACTACCAGTAACCATCCCTTGGGAAATAAAGTTTCCAGGAGGAATCTGTTTTTATAAAAAAGAGCTCTATCTTCACCCACAATCTGAGATGGTAAGACCTACATGCATGTCCGTCTAGCAAATGTTAATGTAGCTGACGTCTCGGATGACTACACAGTTCCATGCACCCACAAGCAAACACTCCATGACTTTAGAGCTTTGGAACATTATCCCGCCCACCCTGTCCGCAGCTCTGAAAGTGAGCTTTCTTTGTATCTTCATTTTCTGCTGGTGTTCAAAGCAGCAGGTGTCCTTTTATTACTTACAATGGATCCAATTACAAATTCATGACAACAGGTGCAAAAAGGTGCTGTCTCATGGTGACATTTTTAAACTGAAGATTATTATTTCCAATGCAAATGGAAAAAAATATCTACCTAAATTTCTGCAAACAGAAGTCATTGTGTGACAGGTGATTGGACATCCCCAAATAGATGGGACAATGTCCTGAGCACTGGAGGGAACCAGTTAGTTTCTCTAGTCTTCGCCATGGCTGTAAAGGTGAATCTCTTTTGTTTTTTTTCCAGGGGAATTGGGTGGACAGGGCAATGGTAAGAGAGTGGTTGGGGCAGTGGTACTAGAATGGATGGGGCCATGGTACTAGAGGAGTTTTTCTCTTACTTCTCCCCAGGTGGTCAACCATGTTCTCCTACGAGAGAACGGGGGACTTGCTGAAGCTGCTAAAGGACTGTAAGCAATCTCAGAGACTGACATGCTACTGTACCCGCTCAGTGACTTCATCCATGACCCCAGTCTCACTCCTTCTTTCCGAAGTCAGTGAGGAAGAAGGCTCTGGGACAGAATCCTTACACGTTCTGCACTAGAACCATCAACATAATACATTCACCAAGAACGTTCAGGTCCCGCCGTGTGCTGGCCACCATTCTGGGTCTGTGGATGCAAGAGGGAACAACAGACATGATCCTGGACCTCGTCATGTGGGATGCAGAGACACAAAACATAACTGGACAAAGGAAAACAAATTAGGTCAAGGCCGCCTGGGCGGAGCAGTAAAACCACAAGGAAGGGAGAGAAGCAGTGGGAGAAGACAATCAAGACCACAGCCACCTCCCACCATAATTCCTGACCTAACCTTTCCCTCTCCCCTCGGCATACAACCATGTCCAGAAGGCTTAACTGTTTTTATTGTACTTGTAGTTTTTCTTCTCGATACCAATGTTGCAACGGCTGAAAACCATCTAGCATACCTCATTTCTTAGGTAGGATCTCAAGAGCTGCTCGATCTCCACTGTAAGTATTTTTCGGCTGACACCAGGCTGTTCCTTCTTTTGGTTATGGGGTTTCAGTCCACGTGCCTGGAATTGTCTTTCCTTTGCCAAGGGCAGTCCTCATGCATTGATACTTGTGAAAGCTTTCCTTCAGGGAACATCTTCTGGGGACCCATAAAACCATGGGTAAATCCCTATCGCTTCCTGCAAACACCTCAGCAAATACAGGAGATCGAGATGTAACCGAGAAGTTTAATGTCATTCGTGCCACCTCTGAGGGTTCGTCAACAGTGGTGATCAGGGTAACACCATCCTTCCCTTCAGGGTAACAGAGCTCTGCTACATGGTCGCCCACTCTCTCCATAAGAATCCTGGGCTGAATTATTTTTTCTTTGAGAGGCAGGGCACTGAAACATGTATTAGGGTAATTTTTTAAACTAATTTATTTACTTGCAAGAGATAAAGAGCAGGAGGAGGGGAAGAGGGAAAGGGAGAAAGAAACCCAAGCAGAACCCTCTCCCGATGAGTGTGATGTCAGGTCCCCGAGATCAGACCTGAGCTGAAACCAAGAGTCAGATGCTAAACTGACTACGCCACCTAGGCACCTCGAGGATACTTGGGATTTCAAGACGCAGACATCAATCTTTACTACCTGAAGCCCTAAATGAGAATTTGAATAAGGATTAAGTTTCTCACTGACTGACTAAAATAGTTGGAAAAACAACGCGAAGCCCAGAGACTCGGACAACTGCAGATCGTTCCCTGAAGACGGCACATCTTCCAGGGAGCAGCCACAAACACATCCCACGGACCAGACGTGCCTGCCTCCGCCTCTCAACCCCCAGTTTCAGTCTCTTCATTAATCTGATGAATGTCCACCCCGAACTGGCCCAAGACGACAACCAACAGAGCAAGCACTCAGATAATTTGGGCTTGACCAGGTGGGCCAACCTCTCTGAAGCACCGTCTCCAGAGACAGGGAAGGAAGCCGGACAAGGATGTCTTCATAGGGAGCTCACCCTCTACTTCTGGAACATCACCGCATAGGTCTAGCACAACCTATGGGAGCAGCAGTGAACGCGGGCTTGAGGGAAGGCAAAGAAGTCCAATTGGAGACATGTCCCCAGAAGCTTGACTCGGTAACTGTCAGCAAGCAAATGAAGGGCTACTCTGGAGAGAACTCTGGCCGAGTCTTCTTAATCTTCACAGAGCACAAGTAAATGGATTTAAGTGCTAACAAGGGAAGGTTAGGTATGAGATGAAAGAGATTGTCTTGACAATAAAAGTTATTAAGCATTAACCAAAGATTCTTGGTCATAAAAGGCATTAGAAGAGATCCAATTCTTCATTTTAAAAATCACTTATCAATTCTTTTATGTAAAATTGATCGTTAGAAGAAGGCATTAGGATAGAAAACGAATTAGCAGAAGAAACAAACAATTGTTACCGTAACACTTGAGACTTGGGAATGAGGCAATCTCCTGACAACCAAAAAATGATAAATAATACATAAGATTAGCTTTAGGTCAACCATCTCCCGGTCAAATACGCTAGAAAGATAACGAAGGTCTCTACAGGTTAATCACTTTATGCTTTGAGTGTTGTGTCATGGGATTTCCCCTGGAGAAGCATGTTGTTTTAATGACACATCCTGGATATTTAGTCACAGAAATGAAAGCACCCATGCAAAGTGTAGAGAATAGGAAATGTGGGAAATTCATTTTTTCCCCGAAGATTTTATTTATTTATTGGACAGACAGAGATCACAAGCAGGCAGAGGCAGGCAGAGAGAGAGGAGGAAGCAGGCTCCCCGCTGAGCAGAGAGCCCGATGCGGGGCTCGATCCCAGGACCCTGAGATTATGACCTGAGCCAAAGGCAGAGGCTTTAACCCACTGAGCCACCCAGGCACCCCAAATGTGGGAAATTCTTAATGGAAAAGGGCAAAGTTCCAGTTAAATGTTGGTAAGGACATGTACAACATCAGTATGAATCCCAATTTTTCCTTGTATGGTCATCCAACATCTGTCCACAACAGTACTCGGTATCCATAATTAGATTTTTTTTTTCCCACTCACAAACATTTACACTCATTACCTGTTAACTTCACCCTAGTAAGTCAAAGTTCAGTTTCCAGTCTCGAAGAAGGAATCGTCTTGGGATACTGAGTCCTTTTCCCAAATGTGTTTATTCAGATCACAAGGGAGGAAATCGGGCAGGTGAGACAGTATTGGGAATTGTTGAAAGAAATCCATCAGTTTCCACACTGTGTCCTTGACATGTAAGTCTGCAAACTGCAATGCCTCCTTAAATACTCCTCTCCAACAAAGCAAAAAATGCACGTTCCCTATGTCGATTGTTTGGTTCTTATTACTTTAGTTGTGTTGCTCTTAGCAACACGGGGGGAAGCTCTTTTCTGTTTAATCACTAAGACCAAGTAAAAGAAACTGTATGTGCAACACAGTAATCGGGCATTAGTAAAAAGATACAAAGTGGAATGAAAGACACAGGCACACATACACACACACACAATGCCTTCTTTCATTCAAAAATATCTATGCATTAACTCTAGTGTACTAGAGGCTTTACAAGTTAAAACTAGAGGCAAAGAGACAATTAAGATATCATGTCAGATTTTTCTTAATTAAGGAAAGTTCAGTGTGATGTTAAAACCCAGTGTCCTGATTCGTATGCATCATTCCTTTCCTGATGGCTTCGACAGCTGCAAGCAGGGTGTTCCCTAATTACCCACACCCAGAAAATGGGTTTTTACCAGTCTACATCTGGGGTGAAGTGACAGTCACACAGGTCTCCTGCCCTGCCCCGCAGGAAATTGACTCTGAGCCGCAGACTGTCCCTTGTGCTCCCCAATGTGCAAGGCATTAAATTTTTTTTAACATTACTATTGCTATTGACTTTTAAAATATTTTTTACATCTCATTTTATTAAGACCTTTAGCTAAAGCTGCAAGGGAAATCCTGAATGTTGGCTGAAGAGATCCCTCAGTTCAAGGTGAGAACAACAGGCAGCCTCCTTCCCTCGGTGCTGGCGGCTGAATCGTAGGTGCCCAGAGCTGCCGGACCATTTTCCCCCAAAGCCTGCCAAGAGCTGAATTGGCTCAGGGAGGCAGAACCACAGAGGATTTGAGTGTTTTCTTGATGAACTAAATAAGCACAGGCAACTTTTCGGAACTGCAGTCCAACGTCGTATCTTTGAAGCCAGATAGAAAACCATCCATCTCTCTTCCTTGGCCCACAGAATCCGAACATGATACAATTAATGTTTCAGCCAGAAATGTGCAGCGTACTATTTCACCAAGAGACACCCACAACCAGGCAGTAGATAACAGGACGGCTGATCGACAGAGCAAAGCAGTACGTACTGCGTGTGTGTATTTGGGGGGGGGGGTGTTAAATGATACTGCAGAAGCTTAAATCGAATCTCATAAAATTCAGGACCAAAATTCTACTTATTGTGTCGAATTGTGTGTCCACTCTCCAGCTGAGTGGACGACAACCTGAGGCTCCTTCAAGTGTGGTGTTAACAAGTGAGTATCTATTTAGCGAACAGAGGCCCAATCCTCCAAGTCACTGTAGAACAGGTCAACAGGTCTCAGCGCTGCCCCTAAGATAGAGCACATGCCTAGGAGCAAGGGGGTGAGATAGGGCAGAGGCAGAGGGAGAGAGAACCTTAAGCTGGCTCCATGCCAATCACACATCACACAAAGCCGATAACATGGTTGGATCTCACGACCCTGAAAACATGACCTGAGCTGGAATTAAGAGGCAGATGTTTAACCGACACAGTCACCCAGGTGCCCCGAGGCTGGCACATTTCATCCCAACTCCAGCCCTGGCGGGTTGAGGGTCACCGGCAAAGTAGCTGCCCAGTGCTATCAGCGTGCTCCTTCCTAGGGTCAGAGAACGCCTGCTAGGTGGCCTGTGGGGACGGTGTGAAGACGGGCTGGATCACACCAGCGAGTTAAACTCCACATTCATGTCCCATCATATAGCAGGAGCTCCACAAGGATCAGCAGGAGGTCTGGTGTTTTCAATCTCTCACCCCAGAAACCCAGTCAAGCCTTTTTCCACCCCAAAAACCTAGTCAAGCCTTTTTCCAAAAACTGTCCGCACGCCGTCCACATTCAAACGGTATCCTGCCCAACCAGCATGTTCGTGGACACAGGACTCCTCCTGGAGCCTCTTCTTGATTGGGCCCGTGTTCTCTAAAGGGAGAGCCTATCCACAGGCTGTCACGTACAACATTCCTTCCCCAGTGCAAACCACTTTACATGCAATGGTGTGACTTAATTCTGTTGCATGCTTCGGTGGGGAACATCCTTACCAACGGGTGAGTCTGTGTCGGACGTCTGCGTGGGATCTGGGGCCACACGGGCGACCGACTGAACCGTGTATTCCATTCGGCCACATTCGTTCCACGTGAGATTGTGATGTTTCATTGACATGTGAGTCTGCGTACAGCGGGGAACAGGTTCACGGCACACAGGGAGGAGACAGGAGTGAGAAGTACTTCCGTTTAGGGCTCCGTGCACGTCTATATACGCCAGCGGATGCCCAAGGGAGGTCCACTTAAAAAACGTACGAACAATACCTGCTATAGAATAAAATGTCATTAACTCCAAGTAGATGGGGGTAATTTTTTTAAAAAGAATATCTGAACCCTTTTGTCACAGAAAAAACCAAAGAGTTCCATTACACCTTTCCTGCCCCTTAGTAAGTAACTTTGGTTAGAAAAATGGCAGTGTGGGCGCCTGGGTGGCTCAGTGGGTTAAGCCGCTGCCTTCGGCTCGGGTCATGATCTCAGGGTCCTGGGATCGAGTCCCGCATCGGGTTCTCTGCTCCGCGGAGAGCCTGCTTCCTCCTCTCTCTCTGCCTGCCTCTCTGCCTACTTGTGATCTCTCTGTGTCAAATGAATAAATAAAATCTTAAAAAAAAAAAAAAAAAAAAGAAAAATGGCAATGTGTGGAAACTGTCCCAAAGGTGCAGAACAAAGTCGACACCCATCTGGCACCCCCCCCGCCCCACATCTAGAGACAAAACAAACAGAGAAGCCCATTACGGCAATGCCTGAGTGTTCGCTCTCCAGCTTCAGAAGACAGCTATACGCGGAATGCACGCGTCATCCAATAGTTTATCCCAAGACATCTATACGCGGAATGCACGCGTCATCCAATAGTTTATCCCCCGGGCACGGACATGGAGAAGTAAGCAGATTGCTGTTTTAATTTTTAGTACGACCAAAAGTTCATCCAGATCGCGGAGAGTGTCCAAGCATGAAATAACTGTCTCTGGCTACGTCTGCAGGTTCTGCCGAAAGACTGACTTTTCAGGCGCACGTAAGAGACAGACTGAGCTAAATGCATTTGCCATCATTCTACTCACACTCCCGTTTTTTCTTAGCGTGTACATTACTGCGTGGGACCTCTCTGGGCCACATTAATAATGGCCCGTTCCCGAGATCCAGAGAAGAATTCCCATTTTAGCCCTGCAAAAGGAACGCAGCAAAACTCAACCGCAGCAACTCCAAACTTGAGAGGTTCATCAATATTTATGCGGTTCGATTACAGTCATTTGCCGATGAGGCAATCAGCGTTTGAAGCTCTCTCGTGTGAGTTAATTTTCACGTTTCAATGTATGCAGGAGTCTTGTTTGGGGGTTTAATTGTCTCTTACCTGGGTATAAATGCCAGAGCTACAGTCTCGCTGAAAAATACATATTGAAATAATTAGCTTGCATTTATTCCATCTCAGAGTCACACGTTAAGTGGTAAGTTAATTGAAAGTGTGTGCAGTTACCCTATTTCATAATTTGGGTACGTATGGCAAAATGGAACTTTAAAAGGCATTTTGCTTAAGGAAGGCGGAACCTATCATTTGGAGAGTTTCAGAAACCTTGACGATGACAGCCAAGTGTTCACTGCAGTGTCTGAAAAGGGCAGGTCTAGATTGCTGTTGATTTACACAATTGTAGCCTAACACTCAGCTGTACTCAGGAGCTAACCCAACGCGTTTCAAAGATGGGATCCAGATAAATGAAGAACGCGTTTCCATGTTAATTATTAATGTGTAAGAGAACAGCAGAAACATTTGTTTCCTTAGAGCCAGGCACAAAATCTAGCATACAATTGGTCATCGATTCCTGCTCATTAGGTAGATAAGTGGGACTGGTGGACAATCTTTCAATCATGAATTTGATGTGCAGCGGCAATGATCTGCAGAACTTGTACTAGCCTTCCCCCCAGGACTTGGGGTGACAATACCCATAGGCAAAGAGTTCCGACACGAGCCTGACTGTGTTATTCCACCATATATGATGAGAAATGAGAACATTCTGTTGAAACTGTCGTCAGGAAGTCTTTGGTGGTGTTTGAGAAGGATCCCACGGCAGGGCTAGCAGGAGACAGCACGTTTCTTGCCATGACAGAGTGAAGGTTATGTGAATGGACGTGATCACACTGAGTCTGCCGGAAATCAACGTTTATCACAAGACTCTGGAAAATTTCCAGAAAAACAGGCCAGAGAAATGTATTCACAGAAAGGTCATACATTTCTTTTTAAAAGGCAGGATGAGCTTATCATTAAGTAAACCTAAATGATTTCTTTGATTTATGGAAAAAAAAAAAAAACCATCATCGAAACAAATTGCCAAGCTGCCCTTCGGTGTTACTGCGTACTAGTTCAGGGATTTTTAATCAGAATAAAGGGTCTGTCTGTGTTATGTCATATAACATTCTTTTGCAAACGTGTTCTTGAAAAATACTATCAATGACTCCCAGGTACTGTCCCTCAAGGAGACAAAAGAAAGTGTCCTATCAAGCTAAATCCATGGGACAATGGCAGTGTGTCTCTGGGATGTGTCCACATGCATGAGGAACTCGGGAGCGCGGAGTGCAGGACTCTCAGGTCCTCCCTTCTAGGTAGGGAGTGGGGAAGACACAGAATGGGCACCCCTACCAGTTATGCCCTGGATAGGATCCTCTCTTCGAGAGAAGTAAAAGACAATCTGCGACGGGCATTTCATCAACTTCAGTCCCGGCTATGACTCAGAATGGGACTGGGAAATGGACCCACTGTCCACGGCGTGTTACTGTACACCCCACAAGCTAAGGTGGGGGACTGCACGTTTCCATCATCAGGGAACAAATGAAAAGAAGCACATGATCTCATGGCGTGTGAAAATGACACGAAATGCAAAGATTAGTGTTCCTACATCAAGTTTTATTGAAAGAGCTTTGCCTGCTTGGTCACGTGTTCTCTGTGGCTAATCCCGCTTTACAACAACCACGAGTGGCAAAGGGGAACCCCAGGTTCACAAAGCTGAAAGAATCTGTTTTCTATTCCCAAACACAAAACACCGGCTAGTATCTGGTCTAGCACTCTTGAATACATGAAGATTAGATTACGTTTCCAAAACTGTAAACTGATCTTCTTTTACTATCCTACTAGAAGGTGATCTGTTTAATATTTTATAATACAAATATTTGAAAATGCCCCATAATAAATGATTTCTACTGAGGAAATCCCAAACCACTAAGAATTGACTTAAGAAGGGAAAAGCCAAAAAGTTAAAGGAAGAGTGAATACTTACATTAAAAAAAAAAAAAGAAAGCTCAAGAATCTGAAATCATATACAAATTTATATATATTTATCATATATAAAATCATATACAAATATGAAAATATACAAACTCAGGCACGGTGGTCATAACGGAGGAGAAGAAACACTCTCTCAATTTCAGTCTCAGGTCTGAGAGTGATTTCTTAAGGGTCTTTCTCCCAGCAGTGCTATGAGACTATAGTATTAGAAAAAATACCGCCAGCAAGCTTCATGAAATAGGTTTTCGGTTAGAAGGAAACCAAGCCCATACAAATAGTCCCAAAGTTTGGGATCCTGGCCAAGCAGAGAGTAGCACCAAACCAACGTAAATCTCATTCCTTCATGTTTCGAGCTCTTAGGACATAAACCTAAAGCGGCTTGTTTCTCCTTAAGAAAAGGCTGGAGGGAAATTATCGCATGTAATGTTTTAGCCGCCCCCAAAAATCTAACGGACTGTACAAACTATTTCTTCCATCAAAGAGGGTCTCCCTTCCAGGCTGCTGTTACTTTCAGAGCAGGATATCCGGAAGCAAAATTGATGAATCGGCAAGAATTCATTATTAAAAAGCCCTTGGAAATAAGGAATGAAGAGAGGTCAGCGTGGTCACCGGCAGCTGACGTTTTCTCTTTAACGACCTAAAAGGACCTCACAACACAACGGTTCTTTGGAAACATTCAAAATCAGAACCTCTGGAAATCTCTCAGAATTTCATCTCAACTCAGTGGTTCTCGTGAATGCCTTATTTTATTGTGAAACAAGGGCCCTAAGTCAATACAGGAAAAGGAGTTCCCAGAATCTGGATTTTGTGCCTCTTTTTGCACAAAATAGATGGAAATTGGTCTGTCCCAAGGGAATAGCCACCTACACTTGTGCCTTCAATAGAGGCATCTCTCCAGATGTAAAAAGGCAGAAGAAGCCCAAGTACGTGACTCCTGCCTGAGTCGCAACCTTGAACTCCTCCTCAAAAGAGGAAACAAACTGGAAAGAACACGAACTCAGTCCTTGCGAGTAGATCATCAGCTCTTACAAATGAACAGACGGTCCTCTGGGTGTACTCACTCAACGTCGTCACGTCATCCTGGAGAAGACTCAGCTCTTTGTGAGCTGAACAAAACACAGAGGTATTTTTTTTTTTTAAAGTAAATATATGTCTTGAGCGGGGGCCCCGATGAGACACGGGGACCATTTACTGACAGAGGATTTCAGAATGGGATGACTGGAGGTCTCCCCGCAGGTCACTCTCTCATCCTGAAGATCAGAAGGTCTTTGTAGGACTGGGACGCAGCGGCCGTGCTTGGAAGGGATGCCTAACCATCCATTCTGAACGGACGGGCAGTCTTTTCTGAAAATGACCTTGAGGGGCGTCTCACAGGAAGATTGTAGCCGCGTCACCCCCGCCACCGAGGCAAACTGCAGCAGGACTGGAAATTCCAGAGAACAAACACAGGCGAGCAGCCCCAGGTAAAGTAGAAACGCGGAAGCAGGCTCAATCAGAAGCTACATGTGAAACACAGACTTGAAAGTCAAGCTGATTTATCCCATGACTCCCCATGGAATAAGCCCCCTGATTCAGTCCAGCGACACTGTTCTGCTCTGTGTCATGTCCAACGCTTCCCTCGTCAACACCCTGGGCCACTCATTGCCTTTATGGAACAGGTGCATGCCAGGAAAGGCATGTCATTTGTATGAACACTGCATTGACATGATACTATAGCTAATTTATACAAGACACTCTGTTCTTGAAATATTGTGGTTCTACCCACTGATATTTATCAATATCATGCAAGATATTAGATAAATCAATTAATATGTGTGGCGTGATCTCAATGCTACCACTGACCGACTCCATGTCCATATTATGAACTGTAACGTGGAAACGTTATATCTCATAACTCAGTCGCCAATTATCAAATACGTCCTGATAATTATCAACAACACCATAATTCCTAAGGATGAATTGCCAAATTGTTTTTTTATCTACTCAACAGGATCTTTATAAAAACAGGCTAAATTTTAGTCTTCACAAGGACTAGAATGAACTTATAATATTATACACCTAACTTACTATTGATTACAAGTATACATATATTTTCTTTTTTGTTTTTGTTTTTTTTTTTGTTTGAGGTTTTATTTATTTACTTGACAGACAAGATTACAAGCAGGCAGAGAGGCAGGCAGAGAGAGAGAGGGAAGCAGGCTCCCTGCCTAGCAGAGAGCCCAATGCGGGGCTCGATCCCAGGACCCTGGGATCATGAACTGAGCCGAGGGCAGAGACTTTAACCCACTGAGCCACCCAGGCGCCCCCCCCGATATTTTCTTTTTAAAGATTTTTTCTTATTCACTTCAGGGAGGGAGAGAGAGAGACAGAAAGAGAGTGCAAAGGCATGAGTAGGGGGAGGATCAGAAGGAGAAGGAGAAGCAGACTCTTGCTAAGAAGGGTGCTTGATGGGGGGCTCAAACCCTGGAACCTGGGATCGTGACCTGAGCAGAAGGCAGTCACTTAACCAACTGAGCCACCAGGCAGCCCAGATAGGATGTTTCTTAAGGAAAAAGAAAAAAAGTCATGTCTCCCTAGAGCAAATTTATTAAACATTTAATTCAACACTCATTCGTGATACTGACCGTCCGTGACATAGGAAAAGTAAACATCTTACCTAATGAAGTACTACAAACGTCGAGTTCATAACAAGTGTAAGACAGAATCATTTCTATTGTATTCTGCATGGGAGATATATAGATATAGAATATAGATATAGAATAGAATAGATACAGAATAGAATGTAGATATAGAATAAAATAATGCTTTATTTTGGCATTAGCCAAAAAGGATAAGGATAAGAAAGAAAAATGAAGGCCACGGCTTGTGGATGAAATAATCGCCTTGTGGAAAACCCAAAATAATCCACGGGCCAAGTACTGAACAGATGCGAGAACAGTTCAAGTTGGGCTACCATACGATCAATATACAAGTTATATGATATTTAATGAGATGAGAAATTACTTAGAATGAATATATATATTTTTTAATTATGGTTAATCATAAGACCTATGGTACTTAGGGGCACCTGGGTGGCTCAGTTGGTTAAGCATCTGCCTTCGGCTCAGGTCCTGATCCCAGGATCCCCATACTGAGCCCTAAGTCAGGCTCCCTCCTCAACGGGGAGTCTGCTTCTCCCTCTGCCTACAGCTCTCACTGTCTGTGCTCTCTCTCTCTCTCTCTCTCTGTCAAATAAATAAATAAAACCTTAAAAATAAAAATCTATGACACCTAGTAAAGTTAAACCTGGAAGACGTTTATAGAAAAACATGGTAAGGTAGCCTTCATACAGTCGATAGTCGATTATAATTGTTGGTTCAAACATGGACAGGTCACCATCGGAAAAGAAAGAATGAGCTAGTCCAGAAATATACAAATCCATGTGTGGAAACACAACATAATATAGAGGCAGCACCACAGATTGTGCACAAACAGAGGGACTCATCACTCAGTGTGATGGGATAATTGGTGATGAATAGAAAAGAAAATAAAGAACATGGACTTACCCCCTCACATCTAAAATAAACTTCACTACTGACAGACGAGGAACGTGAAAAGGAAACCTGTAAGAAACGTTTATGAGAAAATATATGGTAATGTTTCTCTGGGAAAGGAAAATATTTCTTGGACCTAATCCATCAGGAAATCCCCCAATATTCTAAGAGGCGGGCTGTTCTGCCGGGAGCATTTATTGGGTTACCTTCGGATTTAAAAAGCACATCTGTGCATATGATTAAAACAACCTCACTGTCTCCATAAAATCGTGTTCCATTAAGAGCAAATGCCTGCCTCCTTCGTCCAAAGTTTCCAAGTTTCCCATGGACAAGTTCTAGCTTAGTGAGATGTTGCAGAGCAATTTTGTAAATTGAGTTGGTGAACTTGACCCGGAGTTCCTCTGAAGAATTGGGTTTTGATGAATGAACAATCAGATTAAGGTATCTGCATCATCCTCTGTTCATCTACAATTATTCAAACTTAAAATTGCCCAAGGCCCTTATGACCCTTCCTCTTGAAATGGGCCGTGGTCAACCAGAATGTTTCCCTGGCACACATCTGGGAAAATACAAAGCTTCTGTTTGTGACGACGGTGTGGAGGACGGCAGAGTCCCTTCGCGATTCAACTATGAGGGGAATAAAAAACAGCTCTGAAATCATCGTCTGTTTAAGCTACCTACTTGCAGCAGTCTTTGAAGAGATTATTTTAGTCCACAAGCCATACATTTTTTTAAAAACACACCCTAGGAAAGAAATCTGGGCGTGCGCACCACGGATGTACACAGATAAATGACTGTGTTCCCAGAGTTTTCTAATTGGGATGCTGTAAACTAGCCAGACCTCTCCCAAGACCAACAGGAGCAAGATGCTTCATTCTGGTAAACTCTCCAGGAAAAATATGTTTTTAATAATACAGCCCTAAGAGTTCACTCTGATAGTCAGCTCCGCAGTGCATCTGTCATAAAGACTGCCTCTGAACCACAGTCCTCGGAGCCAGCTGAAGGGATAGAGGAGTATGAGGTAAACTTAGCAAGGCAGCCCTTCCAACTCACTCCCAGCCTACAGAGAACTCTTCGTGTACGCGTCCAAAGGCTCGCCCTTCTTCTGCCCCCAGAAACGGAGAATATGATTAAACTCTGAATTCTCTCCAACCTGTGCACGAAAATGACCTACATGCCAAGGTTACTTTGTAGGCTTCACTGAAAAGGTGATTTCTTGATCCATAGTTTACACCGTGGCACGGTATCAGAGAATGAGATTAGAAACCTACATCCCACTCTCTCTACTGCACGGGAAAATGTTCTCGTTCTGTACTCAGAGCTGCAAAGGAAGTGAATGACTTCTTGATTGGTCGAAAGGTAGATCTAATCCTTCCCACCAGATTAATGGAGATGATCACTCTTTTCCAACCATCCAACCAGAGCTTGATGGTGTCTTCCATTCTATCTCTTGTATGGCTTGGGCTTTAGGGTAAAGCCTCAGTCTTCATCCCCAATGCCCCAAGTTTTGCTTCTCAGCACAATGACATCCATGTCTTTAGGCAAACTATCAAGACGTCATGGTGCTCAAGAGAAGGAAGGCTTAGATCCACATGGGTTCCCTGAATATTCACTCTTCTCTGCAGCAAAAGCAACCTGTGTGGCCTGGCTCTTGGACTCGGTTATATATCAGGGGAGTCTATCCTGTTGGGAGCATGTGCCATAGGTCTCTGGTTTACAAGATGTACATGAAAGACTTCCCTCCCTCTCGCCAGCCTCTGGTGACCCTCTAACCCTCTCAGCACCTCCTATCTCTTCATTACACTTGCATAAAATTCATTCCCTACACGTCACACAAAAGCTCACGTGAGTCACAGGCCACGCCCAACCTACAGAGACAGGTCCTTCAGATGACGTGTCTGTAACCACGTGAGACTACGAGCCATAGTGAGAATCGGCTTTCTCTGATGGCTTGGTCATGGTCCCAGCAGATACCATGGAGACAAGATCTAGTACACTAGAGCATTCTCATAGGATCTCAATATTTATACAGCTCCAACCTAAAACAGTTGAGGGAAATGAGGATCCTGGTTTCTAATCAGTGCACACTCTTGCTTACAGTCTACCCGGAAAAAGGGGTAGGCTTCCCGGTTCATTTCCCATGTGTACGTCATATCCTCATTCAAGATGGCGCCAGGAAGCCAGCTCACCCTTAAGAACTGCTACAGCCTGAATGTTAGTGACCCTCCAAAATTCACCTCCCACATTCGTTCCCCAGTGCGATGGTATTTGGAAGCAGGGCCATTGGCAGGTGATTAGGTCCCGAGGATCGTGCCCTCAGAATGGGTTCAGTGCCGGAGGTCTCCCTCACCCCTTCTGCATTGGGAGGCAATGGCGAGACGATGACCATCTCTGGACCAGGAAACACGCTCTTACAAGACACCGAGTCTGCCAGTGCCCTGATCGTGGAGTTCCAGCCTCCAAAAAATGAGAAATGGATTCTTACGTATGAAACCTCAAGTCCATAGTATCCATTACAGCAGCGCAAAAGAACAAAGACGGGGGCAGAAATTCTCACGTCACCACGGAAGAAGCCCGATTTGGCCAGACGTTGCTGTTGAAATGTATTATTCAAGTGACCTGAGAACCAGATCAATGAAAACAAAAACACTGTCCTAGTTCGTCACACTTCCTTTAGCAAGAACGCAGAACATGTCAC
Source organism: Mustela erminea (assembly GCF_009829155.1). Classification (NCBI taxonomy): domain Eukaryota; kingdom Metazoa; phylum Chordata; class Mammalia; order Carnivora; family Mustelidae; genus Mustela; species Mustela erminea. The sequence goes on along the minus strand of NC_045635.1, from coordinate 4,805,779 downwards.
CCAGTCGAAGAACACTCCCTGAGTTTCAAGCCAATTTCATCTCCTGTCTTCTCCACGCTTTGATTTACTGTTTAACAACTGTTTAACAACGCCACACCATAGCAACACGGACCCGCTGGGGCGGTCACGTGATACTCCACACCGTTCCTTGAACCTGCACAGGAACCCTTTCCCACGACGACACTCAAAGAGGCGTTCAGTACAGGGTTCGGTGAGCTCAGCGTAGTTCATGGAGGACCAGGCTTGGGAACGGATGACTTACCCATTTTCAGGTCCCTGGGAGTCTTATTGTTGGACCCGTTGGAGCATCTCAATTCAGGGGCTGCAGGGCAGGGATGTTGAGTCTAGACGCACAGAATGGTCATGAACAGAATCACAGACTATCCACGTAAGCCCAATATTGTGAGGTCATAAGAACAAAAACGAAAGAAAAAGTTGCCCGATAGGAAGTACGGGATCCTTGACAAGGCTGTGAGACAGAGGGCCCCCACAGTGAGGTCTGTGGTTCAGGCCACATGATCCGTCCACGGAACAGCATCTGGTCAGTAGAAAGACTTCAACCCGCCAGAGGCAAGAGGATGCTGCGCCCAGCCCTCTCGCTCTGATTTTAACTAAGGCTCTGGATTCCTCTTCTGGTTGGGTGAATGCAGGGTCCCAGAGTGGCTGCATGCATGCCAATCTGTTAGGGCAACTAAGGGGAATGGGAACTGGTTGCTGCTCACGGAGAAACACACGTCTGAACCCGTGTGCAGAGCTGGCGATGGGGAATGGAGATGGGCAAGAAACCCACGGCTGGGGCAGGGCCACCGGGTGATGGGGACGGGCCTGTTCTCTGCATGACACGATGTGCAGGAATTACGAAAGTCAAACCACGGAGGAAAGCGAGGGCAGCCCACAGGCCCAGCAGGCCTTCTAGATAGTCACAAGGGCAGGGGCTCTGCCCCCTGCTAAGCTGTTTGACCAGCAGACAGCTGACCATCTCGAGGGCCGATTCCTCGCAGACGACCTGAGAACAGTCACACCAACTCAGCACAGTCTGTAGGGTTAGGGATGAGCTCATCACAGATCCCGTCCTGGACACGAGGCCTCTCCTCATTAGGGACAAAGAGGCACAAGAAACGATTCCTTTCTTTTTCTATCTTTCCACACTACAGGTCCCTTTGGTCTATGATTTCATAGCATACACCAGCAGTGGTGCAGGAACCCAGCTGGGTCAAATCAGGAATTGGAAGCATGTAGGTAAATTCGCTCAGTACGTTTTTTATTATTTATTTGACAGGGGAAGAGAGAGAGACACAAGCAGGGGGAGCGGTAGCAGAGGGAGGGAGAGAAGCAGACACGAACTGAGCAGGGAGCCCGATGCGAGCCTCTACCCCAGGACCCTGAGACCATGGCAGAGACCCTGAGACCCTGAGCCGAAAGCAGATGCTTAAGTCACTGGGCCACCCAGGTGCCCCTGCTTAATACATTAAACAAATATATAGTGGGTTAATTTCCAGCTCTGTCCCTGACTAGCTCATGGACACGTGACAATTTATTCAAGCTCTCAGAGTCCCCCCTCCGTCAGCTCCATAAAGGAAGTGTTTCAAGGTTTTGTGGAAATGCAAAAATTACACGTGTAAAGAAAAAAAATGTAGGTATAGATATGCACAAAGACATGTGTACCTATATGATTGCAAATACACACACACACGGTGCATGCATATTTGCAAACATACAAACTTGTCTGCTCACAGACGCGTCCAAACATAGACATATTATTTCATTTCCATGGGTTTTGTTAAAATCTCAGGAAGTAAGACTCTCTGATCTCTGTTCATCACAGAAAGTAGCCTTCTGTTGCCCATTATTATGGTGAATGTCAATTGTGAGTTTTTGTTTAAAAAACATTTTCCGGGGGCAGCTGGCTGGCTCAGTTGAAAAACCATGAGACTGTTCATCTCGGGGTCAAGAGTTTGAGCTCCATGTAGGGGAGGGGAGGGGAGGGGAGGGGAGAAGAGTGTAAAAAAGCAAAGCAAAGACGTCCCATATGAAGTCACTGGACATTGACCATTGCCATAAGCTCCTATCACACCAGATTACACAGTTGTCTAATTATTTCAATCCTAAAGGCTTGTATTGCATTTTCTAGGTCAGGTTCACAGTTTTCTATAAATTTTAGGCCTTCTGAATGTACAGCGTGACATGTACCTTCTATGACAGGTCTACCCAACTCTGAACAACACTTTGTCACTGCTATATTCCAAGCAAGAGTCACATCCCATCAATGAAGAGCCAGGGATGCACGTCTCTGTGTTGATACACTTAGCTCATTATTCATACCCTGTGAATTCAGGGTTTGAATTCAGGCCATACCCACACCTGAAATTATACTTGTGGATTCATCACTCTATCCTCTGTGTGTCTGTGTGTCTGTGCATGAGCACACGTGTGAATAAGATTTCAGCTACACCATATTCGTCATCTGCGTTTTTCCTTGCCTTTGGAACTTGACTCACTGTTTAGGGGAAAAAAAAAAAAAGAACAGAGAAGAATTTCTAGACCTCCTACTGTTCCTGTGTTTCAATTATTCTGCTTTTAAAAGCACATTAAGACCACCTGTAACGGCCCACATGGTAAGAGTGTTATGGTACAGTTCACGTCAATGTTTGTCTCTCCAGCACGGGGCACTAAAGAAATACGACGGAAGAGACAGTGAGGTCCTAATGAACATCATGCCACACAAAGAGACCATTTCCCAGACTAATGGCCCCTTTCAGGGACATAAATGCCAAGGCAAGGCAGGGAGCCTTCAGCTGATTACAACTTTCTAATTCCGTGAGCTTTCTTCTGTAGCAGACATTGATTTACGCAGCAAAACTCAGTGCCATGGGATAGAGAGAGATGGTTTGCTCCCTTCCGGGCAGAGCCATTTTTCTCTTTGTCTCAGTCCCCGGTTTTCATTCATTGCTCTTACTGAAAAAGTCTTTAAGAACATGTTCTACATCTCCATCGATGAACTATTTGAACATTGAGTTAAATTTTGCTTTATACTGGTTTGTTTTTCACAATCTTTGAGGAGAAAGGTCACGATGATGTTGCTTTTCAGTTTCAACTTAGAGCAGGAGCAATGACTTCAACTGTGGACCTGGTACTAAAGCAGAGTACCGGCCCCCTCTCCAGACTGACCCAATGTCATCCTAAAATCTAACAAGATTCCCAGGGGATCCATATGGGTCTTAAAGTTTGGGAAGCACAAAAGTGAGGCAAGGCAAGGCATCTCCTTTTGCAAAGTCAGTCCAATGCTTTTCAAATTTGATCACATGTTTAAAATTACATAAAGAGATTTAATAAGAGATTTTGATATAGTTGTTCTATGGAAGCACTCGCACTTTTTAAATGTACGCTTCCTTTGGGCTAATGTGCCACTGCCAAGATTAAGAACCGTTTTAGTTAATATTGAGAAGTAAATTTTTTAAAAATCCCTGGGCTTTGCAAAAAAATGCAATATAAATGTTGATTTGTATGTACATATATACCCACACACACTCATAGGCAATTTTTCTTTTTTAACTGAACCAAACAGCTGATCATAGATGATTAGAATTAAGAAAAGGAAGTAACATAGGGGCACCTGGCTAGCTCAGTCACTGGAGCATGACTCTATCCTGGGGTTGTGAGTTTGAGCCCCATGTTGGCTGTAGAGATTATTTACAAATAAAATCTTTTTTAAAATCCTTAAAAAGTACAAGTAGCGTGAAACAACATGAATCAAGTGGATGTGAAAGTATCTGCAAAGAGAACCCAGACACTACGGGATGAAGTGGAGCTTGTAAATACGGAGAAGGTTTATCCGGAAGTGCCATACGAGCATCTCGTTCTGAGTATTTACAGATGCTGACACCTGCACACACCAAGACCTGAAGGAGTGGAGACGATTCCCTACCTGCAAGTCAACAGGCCCCCCGCCACAGTTTCATGAGTGTTGGCAGAAGACTAGAGATCCCGGGTCAGAGAAGAAGGAAACGTTATCACTCACAGCACAACAGGAACAAGAACACGACCCTATGTTCATCAGTTCTGCCTGCCCCGAGGTTCTTCAGGGTGAAGCAGATGTGCTGGGATGGAAGCCTACAGGGGCTGTGGGTTAAGTTCCAGGAGAGGAATCCTGAGCTTGAGGAACCTGAATCCTTTATTACAGGAAGTAGACGCCGAACACCAGTGTGGTGCCGCCATCTTCCCAGGAACACATTTTGAGGGGACCTCAAAACACAGCAGTCTAAATTATTGAAAACTCGGTTATGCAGACGTACTTTTCAATGTGGGCTCCTTAAAAAATGATTTTGTGTTTGGGTGTGTCCAATCAAGCCAACATTTTAAACAGGAATTCAAGTATCTGTGAGCATGCTTCTATCACTTTCATTAAATCATCTTTATAAACTAAGGTTCATTAAGTATGCCTTGACACTTAACATATTAATAAATACAGGTCAAATATGAATGCATATGCACCGTGGTAAATCACTGACACTGAAAATCTGTAAAAAGGAGATGATGACCTCATTGTTATCTTCTCACACAGGAATTTGCTGCTGACGTATAACGGAAGCAACAGACATGACAACGGGTATTCATTAAGTGATAATAATTTGCCAGGCAGTGCGCAAAGCTTTGTGTGTCAATGTCGCCCATAACTTACACAAAACCTTGGCACCCATTGTGTTATAGGCATAACTATTTCATGCATCAGGATGCAGACGTTTAGAGAGCCAGCCTAGTTCAAAAAGTCGTGTGAATGGCAGCAAGGATCTAAACACAGAAGCAACCAAGTCATTCACATCCGCGTTTTTGCTAAAGAAAACACAAATAAAAAAGCGCTTAACCAGGGACCCTAAAAACACCTGATTCTATAAACAAAGTAATGGTTTCACATTTCTCACACCAGGGTATACTCGAAACCATTATATTGTATTTCTGTTTACAGGGAATTGAAAACTATTTAAAAGAAGAAAACACCTAAATTTGTGTCGCCCAAGCTTTATGTAAAAATGACACAGTATTTATGGTCTCCTGGATGCGAGAAACACAAGCATATTTTCATCCGTTGTCTCACTTTATGAAAACAAAGAAAAATGTGCACGATCTCGATTTTTAAACAATTAAGCTTATTCTTTGCACTTCACTCCCATTTCCTCCTTACGCAGGCACACATTTTACAGCTGCAGTTCTTGCCATGAATAAAATTTGGGTTTTGTCTTTCTCATTTAATTGACACAAATATTTTGAGTGTTCTTATATAAACACAGAGATTATCATTTTAATGGCTGTCAGATAGGTCTGTCCATTTACGAAAACGTTTCTCACTCACTCACCTATTCGCTAACATAAAATTGTTTTAATTTCCCTTTTCATTCTTTTGGGTTATTTCTAAACATATGTTTATATGTATATAAAAGCATGCATAACTATGGGGTATTTACCCTAAAGATACAAATGTCGTGATCTGAAGGGGCACGTGCACCGGAAGGTTTATAGCAGCAATTCCAGGAGAGCCAAACTATGGAAAGAACCTAGATGTCCATCAACAGATGAATGGATCAAGAAGATGTGGGATATATACACAATGGAATACTATGCAGCCATCAAAAGAAATGAAATCTTGCCATTTGCGATGACGTGGATGGAACTAGAGGGTATTAATGCTGAGCAAAATAAGTCCATTGGAGAAAGACAATTATCATAGGATCTCCCTGATATGAGGAAGTTGAGAGGCAACATGGGGGAGGTTGGGAGGTAGGGAAGGGAAAAATGAAACAAGATGGAATCAGGAGGCAGACAAACTATAAGAGACTCTTAATGTCACAAAACTAACTGAGGGTTGCTGGGGGCAGGAGGAGTAGGGAGAGGGTGGCTGGTTGATGGACAGTGGGGAGGGTATGTGCCATGGTGAGTGCTGTGAAGTGTGTAAGTCTGACGATTCACAGACCTGTACCCCTGGGGCTAATAACACAGTCTATGCTAATAGAAATAATAAAAAAGCATATATATATATATATATATATATATATACACACACACACACATATGTACGTAAAAGCAATATTAAACAGTGATGTCGGTATTCATTTCTAGCCACTTAAAAGGCTCTTATCAAATGGCCTTTCAGAAGCTTTGAACCAACACCGTGTAGTGACAGAACTTTCTTTATAAACGTAGTGGCACAGATTCCCATTACTTTCTATCCCCACACTCCAAATTTATTAACCTAAAATGGAACATCATTTTTTTTCTTCTTTTTTGGTCTCAGTGTAACTGGCTGCAAAGAGCAAAGCCCGCCCAAGCTAACTCGAGATCTGCTGAGACATTATTCCACCACAGCCGGAGGCAAAGGAAAATCTATAAGGCAGGGCTCGGAAGCAAAGAGAGGAAGAGAGAGCAGGAAGTTTCTGCAGGACGAGAGCAGAAGGCGCTCCTTCATCATCTGTCGGCTCTGTGCACCGCCTGTCCTGTCTTCCAGGAAGACCTAACACAATCTCTCTGAGTCTCTCACGGGAACAAACTCTCCAGAGAGAATTCGATGGGCTCCCCACCTTCCTTTGGCTCCTGCCCTGACGTCCAACACCGCAACACACGTCTGCCCCTCCCCACCGCAAACTGCTGACACAAGCAGGACTCGGAAGTGACAGAATTCTCAGAGAGGACGTTTCCTTGAAGGACATGCATCGAGGTGCGCTGGGGGTCCAGGTAAAAGGCAGATTGTGCTACTCCGCATTTCTAACGATCTCCCAAGTGATGCTCCTGATTGGGGGACCAGACCTTGAGCCACAAAGGAAAAGACCACCCGTTCTCCAACTTGGCTGCACAGTAGAATCACCACGAGTGGTTTAACATACTAATTTAAAAATAAAATATATATATTTTTATTAACATAGAGTGTATCATTTGCCTTAGGGGTATAGGTCTGGGACTCATCAGACTTACACACTTCACAGCACTCCCCATACTAACTTAAACATTCGGAAGCTGAGAATGACATAGCTTCCCTACAAGGACAATTCTGTTCCCTAGTGGACCACGGGCAGTATCAGGAGACATTTTTTTGTTATTACAACGTAGAAAAGGGAGGCTAGGTTACACGCGTGGAAAATCTCGAGGTTAGAGATGCTGCTCAACACTTTGCAGAGCACAGGATAGCCCCGGAGAAAGCATTATCCAGCCCCAACGTCAGTGCCTGCAAAGTTGAGGGACCCTTGGGGCGCTTTACTCCAAATCACGCCTAGTACACCCGCTGTTTACTGGTACAAAATTAACATCAAAATACGGCACTGATGGATAATTGGCTAATATATGTGGAAACATGTTAACTGAGTAAATTGGCTTTTTCTAACTGTGACAAAGACTAGAAGAAGCCAGTGGTGTATTTAGTTCTCTTTACAAATACACTAGGACAAGAGAGGAGAAATCTGCCTGTTTTGGCAAATTCCGGAGGACTTGCCTTTGAAACTTTCGTTTCATTGAAATCATGAGTCCTGCAAGAGAGATTTTGGAGAACGATGCATCGTGCCGTGATGCTTTTAAATCTCAAATTCCACAGGAAGGGATTCCGTGTGTTTTAACATGTTATTCTTTGCATTGTGCAGTGCAGCTAAGTGCTTTATAAACAGGGTGTTTTATGACCTCCTTGAAAAGTAAACGACCCCGCATCGGCAGGATGAAAGTGGAAGCTGCCTTGGACCACTGAATCAAAGAGATAAACTTAGCACTCTGCAGAAAGTTGCAGGGGATGCTTCTTGAGAACCACTCAGGAAGGGCTTTTTTATGAATTTTATTTCATGCAGTAGCTTATCTTGTATTTTCTGTATTTCCTTTGGAGTGCTGAAAAAATTCTTCACAGAAGAAAAAAAAAAACAAACCGTCAGTTGGCATTTTTACTGAAGCACAGAAACCAGATATACGAATCAAACAAATGAAAAGAAAGCACATTTGTCACCCAGGACTCCAGAAGCAAAAAAAAAAAAAAAAAAAAATCAAAACACTGGAAGACAGGAATTATCAGGAAGTTTTATATAACATTCCAGTAAATGACAATAATGGAAGCATTTTCGGTGCCGATGCCAACAGTTAACTCATAGCCCTCCCTAAGTTAAAAAAAAAAAAATTAGAACAATGACAATCAACTTTTTCTTTGACCATCAACTTTTGATGACTGTGTGTATACATATAGGTGTGTGCATACATATATATATATATACATATAGGTGTGTATACATACAAAATGTCTATGACACGTATTCACACACACACACACACACACACACACACACAGAACTTGCAGGATGGACTTAAAATGCAGAGGATCACGAGTCAGATTTTTTACATAAATATGCTTTTAAGTTAGGTTGAGTTTCCTCTATACACATGCAATGCATCCTTTTTATTTTGCCACCTTATTATAAGATAAAGAGACATAAAAGGAAAAAGAAAAAGAGTAGTTCAAGAGTAGACAGTATCACGAACAGAATGACTATTATTCCCAATTGTTGAATTGATCAACCAATAGCCATTCCTGATTGCTAAATACTCAGAAGTCTGGGCCCTTACAGAGACTCAGACTCCAAAAAAGCATATTTAAATACTTCTAAAATAGTCTACATATGAAACGGATTTCATACGACCTCTATTTATTTTTTCAGCCTAAAAATTAAATTATAGTTACTCCCAGTATGTCTTAAAATCTTCCCAGGACAACACAAGGGAGCCTCTGAATTTCTGCAGGACCTCTCTGTGCATTTCCTCCAAGCAAGAGCTGCCCCAGTTGCCCAGACCCAATCAAAGAAAAGTTCACCCAATCCCAACCAAAGGAGTATCGTGGCGGTGGATTGGTGTGCACGGTCCACTTTTGAAGTCAGGCCACTTTGTAGAAAGACCATGCACGATTTGGCTGGAGAAGCACTTTCTGGTTTGCGGCATTGGACCAACGTCCCAAAGGAATTTGTCGATTGTATCATCTTTGGTCCTACTGATGTGGCTGGAGAGGTTGCCTACAGAGCTGGCTTCTCTGACAAGACTCGTGCTCACGCCATCACCATGGATTACAGCTCCGCCCATCAAACCCAAGACTACGCGTGTTGGTTTGATAACTTCTGGGCAGGGTGGTGGGGTCATGACCGTGAATGTCTGGAGGCTGTATTTATCATTCAAGGAAAATAAGGAACATGATGCTTCATCTTCATGAGGCCAAGACTTTGGGTCAGCAAGCACCCTTACTTAGTCTCTAGCTTCACACTAAATTTCCTATCATTAGAGCTCCCTGCCGTGGTCAAGTTCTTCCCCAGTGAGAAAATGGGTCACTGCGCAGATGGACTGACCACCGGCTTTGCTCTTTCCCAGATGGACTGGCATGAGTACACCTTGCCCTTACACAGCTTGGCCAAAAAGGCCTAGGACTCCTCTCTGATGCTCCACTCTTCAGAGTGCCAGGAAAAGATACAGATCACAAAGATGATGGCATTTCTCCTTCCTCTCTGAAGCAGATGGCCAAACTCAAAACTGCATTCATCAAGCCCTATGGCACACGAACAGCTGCAAATGCTTCTCTCCTGACTGATGGTGGATCAACAATGCTCCTTACGGCAAAAGAAAAAGTTCTGGCCATGCACTATCCTCCGAAGGCATATGGGAGAGACCTTGTGTATGTTTCTCACGATCCAAAAGATCAAATTTCACTTGGACCCATGTATCCAAAAGTTCTGGAAAAGGCAGTATTAACAATGAATGATACTGATGTTTTGGAACCTTATGAAGCCTCATGACGTCTTCTGAAGCCTCATGACCTCTCATGATGTCTCATGAAGCTTCTCAAGTCAGATAGTGGCTCATTTTAAAACTGTGGATTCTGATTAGTTTGCACATAACTACGTGGGAAGAAACACCAAAGCTGGATCACCTCCTTTGGAGGAGGTTTCATATGTAGACTATTTTAGAAGTATTTAACAATGGAGGTGGACCCTGGGACACCAATCTGGAGCTAATGGTTGCCAGGTGGCCAAGGCGGCTGCCAAGATCATGGAAGGAAGGAGGCCAGTAAGGCTTAGTGGCTTCCTGGGCAGCTGCAGGGCTGGGCTATGGTATATTGGGGCAAGCTAATCCAAGATAAGAGAAAAAAAGGTGACATGGGACACTCACTTTGGGCAGTGCCAAGTGAAATCTGGAGCTCCTAGCTCCACCTAGGAAAACACAAATTGTGACCTTCTGTGAAATACTTTGGAATGAAGCCTTACTGGTGTTCTGAGCTTTCCAGTAATCCTGGCTTACCGTTACTGCCTTTGGAGGGATTTTGTAGTGACCAGAATCTCACACCCTTAAACACGCACGTTTAAGCAACTATTTTTGGTCTCTAGTTGTATTAAAGGCTAACTGAGTGGTTGGAATTGGGGCAAGAGGTTAGCTGAGATTTGGAATCGTCTTTGCAGCATTTCTAAATTTCATCCCTTCCTATTTGGGATCTAAGGAGAAGTGTTTTCTATAACATACAAAGCGATGTGTCTAAAGAAGCTTACTTACGGAAAGAGAATTCAGTTTCCTGTGGCTGAAAACTTGCAGCGGATGTTTGCATATAGAAGTATCCTGTTAATCTTAATGAGGTGAAAAAATATTAAAGAAAAAAAAGAAATAAAATTCTATACCATGTTTCATTTCATTTTGTATTAAAAAGAGAGTTGAGGGTCTCAGCTAACGTCCCCAAATCTGTGTTGGGGATTTGTGAGGAACTAATACTTATGGAGTAGGCAATGTGATTTTATTTATTTATTTTTTACATTTCTTGCATATTTCATCTTTACAGAAACACGCTTTAGTTAAGATGGAATTGGTAGAGAGAGAAAGTGAACATGAATCTTCTTTGCAGGAGGACACAAGGCCAGTATTGGAATTGGGAGTCTGAACCCAAAGTCACGGGTCCTGGACCATCTCCTGCTCTCTCATGTCACTGGGGATACCCCTCCAACTTTTCCAGGACGTGCCTGCCCAGACTCATTCGAATGCCATGTTGAGTGGAAACCTGACTTTCAGCCAACGTACTGCTGGTGCAGACTGATTAGATAAGAGGTAACAGCCAGTATGGATGGCGGAGGTCACGGACACAACCGGATGGGTCAAACCACAGCCAGTTCCCAAAGAGGACTCTGGTACCTCATCCCTACATTTGGATTTGTGATTCTCCTCAGCGCTCTGGCTACCTTCTCTCTGCCGTTAAGCCTTGTAGTGGGGACTTTTCAAATAATCTGGAGCTAACTGGGAAGTCCTACCAGGTTTGGGGATGGCCTGACACCCTGATGTCATTTGAATGCTGTGTGTACGTTTAGGTACTCCACCAGCATTGAAGTGAGTCAGATCCAGAATCATAACCTCATGAGGTTTGGTAAAGCAGGGAGAGATTTTTGGAGGAAACTAAGGAGCCCTAGACATGGACTGGCTCCTGGGCTTTGGCCAACTGCCCAATAATGCCAAGCAGTGATCCTTCCCACTCCCCAACCCCATTCCCCAACGCCCACCATGCTCTCCAAGACTTCTCAGCATAATCATGGGATAAGGCAGTCTATAAATGGGTCATGGAAAATTCTATAAATTTAATCACTCCATACATGATTACACGTGTAATTTTTTGATGTGAACAATACAGATGCTACTCATAGGCACATATTGTAGACCTCTGTGACTTTAGAGGTTAATTCCTATTCATTTTTACCTAATTATTTATTGCTTCATTTTATAATACATGTATAAGTCACATTAATAAAATGAATACATGTGGGTGCATGTATATTCTGGACATTGTCTATTTTGGCCATAATGATCTTAAAAGGATCCTTTTAAATAAAACTGTTCATTTCCCATAGGTTTCAAAGGACGTTCAAGCTTTGATGCATCAACCATTATCTGTGTAGGACTAAATAGGTGTCCTTTATTGAAATGCCAGACATAAGCCTTTTAAACTTTGAATTTCCCAGCTCTGTAGAGTTGGCTCCCGTGCATAAGAGCGAAGATACGCTCTCTTGAGGGTCATCTGCTTAAAGAAGAGCACAGGATGTTGGGCTAAATTAGGTGTGCAAGGAGACATTAGCCTGTGGGCTCACTTCCAGGCAGGCAGGTACATCCTTGTGGTTGCAGAGCTCCGAATATTGGTTTGCAGGTGGAGTCCATGCAGGGAGGGCGTGTGGCAGGGCAGCGCAGGAGGGAGCATGCTGGCGCTGGGGTTCTTCTGAGTGCGTGGCTATGCTCACGGTCTGGCTCCCCAGTGCATGGAGACTGACTCGGGGGAAACCACAGACACCAAGAGCAGACTCGTTAGATAAGAGGTAACGTCCAATATGGATGAACACGTGGTAGGTGAGATCAGCTGACAGGAGCCCGGGCCTTGTCAGCCTTATGAAGAAGCGACGGCTGCAGTTAGCCACAGGCAATGCCCTGTAGGTACAAGGAGCATTCAGGAAGGGAAGCCAAGCGGCGAGACCCCAGCTACGATGCCTAGCCATGCCCTCCGTGTGGACACAAGCATTATGTGGGCACAGAACGTTTTTCTCCAGGAAGAAGCTGAAATGCTGACCTGGACGGACAGACGACTGGCACAGAAATGGGACAATGAACAGAGATGAGGGACACTTGACCGGAGCTATTTCGCTGAGGGGACTATCTGCAATGTGTCTGAGGCCCCCAACAGGCTTTACCGCCTTGCACGGATGTCCTAGCATCAGATGCAACGGTGCTGGGCTTGTCAGAATCAACCACCATTCTCTTTCCCTCATGACTACACCTGTGTGCTCCCAAAATTACATTTGTGCAGAATGTGTGTTTGCCACCAAGACACCCAGACGTGTCCCAGAAAGAAATACTCAAAGACTTTGCAGGATTCAGGAGCATCTCAGGTATCTGCTGGTCACTCTATACTCAAATTCTTCTTTCGTCAAGAGTTGAGGAATAAGTCAAAATCTATGTCTTCCCTAAAGGACTGGTTCCTATTGTGTGTACACCGAAAAAATGTGGAGAACTTCTGCGGTTGTGATTAAAAAACCCAAGTATCTGACTCTATGAGATTATTTATTTTTACGGATATTTTTTAAATGTATGGGGAAACGCTGCTCGGCTCTAAGTGATTTTAGCCCTCCTCAAGTTAAGGTTTGACTTAATACATTCTTCTTGCCAACACCATATGCATTAATCATCGCAGCCGCCAGAAACCGGGCTGTCGGTGGGAGGGAGTGAGGGCCAGAAATTAAGTAGGTGTTTGTTCAAAACATGAAATCATAAGATTTAAGTTAAATTGAGAGCACAGCAAGAAAATGGTTTCCCTGACTGTGACAGAAATGAACATCTCACACCATCATCCGCTAATAATGTACCATAGTAAAATGTTATTACAACGAAGCATTTCTTTGACAAGCCACCTGTTGAAGTTTTCAAAAGAGAAACAGAAAAAAATCACATTAAGTTATTTTTCGCTGCTTACCCCCATAGGCATAATAAAAATCTCAAAAATAGTTTGAAATACCATGGCTATGAAATATGCTAATGGTAGCAATAGGAAAAAAAAAATCTGTATTCTAAAACTTTATCTCAACTTTTATTAGCACTTGGGGAAGGAAAGGGAGAAAAAAAAAGATACAGTGAATTTCTCAAATGCAAACCTCTCTTTTCAATCTGCAAATACTCATTGCTTTCAATGTTGGCATCAATATTCTAAAATTTAGACCCGGCAATGATGGTCTCTACGTGACGACACAAATTAGCTAAGTATAGTATATTTGATTGACAGGATCTTCCTTTTCTTTTTTTTTTTAACTTGCCTTTAAAAATATTTTAGATAAAAAGGGTGGCTTTTAAAAATCCTTTGTCTCCAAATAGAGTCTAGAATGTTAGAATCACATATAAGACAAACGAGAGGAACATTCTATGAATCCTTTCTGTGCATCTCTAGAGCTTCTCACGATCAAATGTCTTCTAAGGTTCTTGATGAAAGATTGAAGCCATTCGCCTGACCGCTTACGCCTCAATCATTATTAAATAATGCTCATAATCTAACACAGTATCATACTTGAAAGCCCAGGTTCATCTTTGAGGCACCTGACCTCCTGACTTACCACAAGAGGATGTGGTTGGGGGCATCGCCAGCTTCAAGTTTCAGAACTCCTTACTTCAAGGTTTCTAGGGAAGAACACAGCCCAGCGTACCGTGTGTGCCTTTCAAAGAAACAAAGCAATTTGACCACATAAACCCTAAGCTCGCGGTTAGCCCTCCCAGGATTTCAGTGGGTTTCTGACACGCCTTAACCCGCTCTTAGAAGAAAGCTCCAGAGAATAAAGAAAATCGCTGGCAATCTAATCAATGAAAAGGCTGAATTTAAATCCGATGCATTTCCGGAAGACAGTGGTTCCTCTTTCAAAAATCACGCAAATGCAAGCCTCCCAGACAATGAGAACTTCTCTTTCATACTTTAAGATGAACTGTCTATGTAAAATCAAAAACAAGGAAATAAAGCAAAAGCCAACACCAAGAACAGTAACACTCATTATACAGAGCATGCATAGGTTTTATGTAAACTTCTCTGAATGCATAAGGCTGTCTGTTTAATAAGGGTGCATACTTTCAGTTCTAACGGGTAAGTTTCTATTAAATTGTCTACATTTAGGCTTCCCAAGCAGGCACAGCATAAGGTGACTGGTTCAGATACTCATCTCTGAGTCCAGAGAGTAAATGAACATGTTTTCATTCCCGATGCAACAATGACTCAGCTTAATTGAACTTGATCAAATAACCAGATCCACCGTTATTTAAAACATTATGGGAAAAGTATGATGGGAAAAGTAAGGTCTACATATTAGGCAAAAGGTAACTTCTACAGTTCTATCAGAATCTTTTTATATGATCTGACTTAAATATCATATAATTTTAGGACTTTTGACCACCCTCTCCAATCCTAACTGAACTTGCTGGAATTAATGCAGAAGGAGAAGAGCTATTTGTTCACCTCCCTGAAGTGTGGAATTACCCTCTGCCTCACTCTGAATTTCCTTCCGATCCCACTGATGCCTGAATATCGGCAGAAGAAGAATCAGACATGAACTCATAACCAAGACTCGGAGATGCAGGGACACAGGTGTGGTGTGGCTTTACCAGAGGGCTATGGCTTATTCATGAAGAAGCTCTTGGAATGTCATTCTCCCCTAAGATCTGCTGAAAGCAAGAGGGTCACCCATAGTACCAACAAAACTCAATAACTGATTATTGACATCTCATTTTTAAGTTGGGCAAAAATGGAAGCACCAAGAGGAAAAATTCTCAAAATCTGTCTCATCCTTCCAGGAGGGAACAAAATTTTCATTAACTGCATTACTACATAGACAGGATCTACGAAAATTGGCTCTGTAATGAATGTGTCCCGAAATAGGGGTCTATAAACACAGAATAATAATTACTCTGTGATAGGGATGTTAAATTGTCTCGTGTGCATGAATGTCTAAAGACTGTCATCACAAACTGTGTGTCTGAGAATGAGAAAATCCAGGCAAAATGAAGTCAAGGAGAAACCACCTTTCCAACTACGAGGAATTTGTACCTGATTTCACATATTTCAGAGGCAAGTTCTATGGTTTTCATATTTTGATCTCCTTTTCGAAATATCATATTTCCATTTAAAACACCAATGAGATGAAGTTAAAAGCATTTCAAATTTCTATCATACTTTTATTTTTTCAACAGACACAATCCAAAGTGTCTAAAGTCAATCTTTTGTGGGCGCATTCTTTTCATGACTTGATTACAAGACCAAAGACCTGTAATCTCATTTATTTTTATTTTTATTTTTTAAAGGTATTCTTTATTTATTTGAGAGAGACAGAGATAACAACAGAGACATGAGCAGGGGAGAAGGAAGGAGACTGAAGGGGGAAGGGAGGGGGGCTCCCTACTGAACAGCAAATCCTACATGGGGCTGGATCCCAGGACTCTGGGATCATGACCCAAGCCCAAGGCAACGCTTAAGTGACTGAGCCCCCCAGACACCCCCTGTAATACGATTTATTTATTTATTTATTTATTTATTTATTTTTGCAATACGACTTAAAAAACATACTCTTTTGCAGTAGAAAATATTAGAGATAAAAACAATTATTTTAAAAAAAAACTTTATGGCAGTATTTATGATAATTGGCATAAAATGAATATCCTCTGTCTTTGTACTTGAGAAGGTACATAAAGTTCTAAATAGCCCTAAGTATGTTCCTGTTACACATGGAAAAGAGAGAAAAGGAAGTGCTATTTTAGGACTAAGTGCCTAAAAGGAAGGGTCAGCCCATGTCCAGTGGATTTCCATGTTGGCTGTTCACAACTTCTGCTTTTCATAAAAAACAAGATGGTGGAAAGGTGGTTGGGGTAAAAGTGAGCTGTGTTGGATAAAGAACACACACATGAACTCTGGAACCATAACCGAAACCTGCCTGGCACATTTGTAGTCAACGACACTCCGTAAGTGTCTCTACTAGTGTCTCTACCCTCTACTAGTATCTGGTAGCCTAAGTGGAGAATGTTCTAGAATATTTCATACTACTTCGCTAATCACTGTAATTTCTCCTACTCCTAAATCTTAATGGTCTTTCTTCACTACCTTTCCAAGTCCGAATCGGGACTTGGTCGCTGTGTTATACGGTGGTGGCCTCAACGTGCACGAGACACGTTGACGTTAATGATGTTCACATATTAAATTGATCTGTCAGGGCTCAGTGAAGCCGTGAAATGACTCCAGTGATTTGGACTCTCTCCATCCGTGAAATATTTTAATGCCATAAAAGATGCTTAATTCCAACATGTAATAGGTATTCTGCGTTTTAAATTCCATCTTTCTGGAGCAGGTAATAGAATAATCCTTTCTCTTTACTAAAAAGAGTCCAGGATGCAGTGTTACATAAAACAAACCACTTGCTCAGCAGCATTATACACTCTTCCATCTGAATTATCCTTGCGTATCATTATGAACTGTGCAGACTTGTTGCTTATGCAATTAGAGAGTCGCAAGTGTACAAATTGGAGGATCTAAAATGCCGTGATGACACCCATCTAAAACAGAGGTGTAGGGGTGCATGGGTGGCTGGCTCAGTGTGTTAAAGCCTCTGCCTTCCACTTAGGTCATGATCTCAAGGTCCTGGGGTTGAGCCCTGCATTGGACTCTCTGCTAGGCAGGGAGCCGGTTTCCTCCTCTCTCTCTCTCTCTCTCTGCCTGCCTCTCTGCTTACTTGTGATCTCTGACAAATAAATAAAATCTTTTAAAAAAATGAAATAAAACAAAACAGAGGTGTAAATAACTTGTCATTTCAACAAGACTTATCCAAGGAACACACTTCATTACTAGGAATCATTTGTGAAAAAAGAAAAAAAAAACCCTCAGATTTTCCTGACGTTTCCTTAAACCATGACAACGATCGAAAAACAGTTTCTTTTCATTTATTCTGCCTAACATTCTTTCCGTCAGTTTGTCACAGAAAACAATTAGCTACAGAGAAGCAAAAATTACCAAAAAACTTCTGTGAACTAATGAATCACTGACATGTTATTGTGAAAGACTAATTCTAACCTATTATAATTTTTTGTTATGACTCACACAATTACAATTTTAGAATATGTGACTTTTAAACATCTAATTCATTACTTGCTATCTAGTTATAATTACCAGTATTAGAAATGCATTAGTCAAATTATTACAGATAGTTAAAGAACTAAATAACATAGAATACGTATGTAAAAGAAGTAGCTGAGTATTTAAATGTCCCCTTGTCTTCTATTAAAACCTTTGAATTAGCAGTATGTCTATGGAGAATTCTCTAAATGTTTATCCCAAACTGTTCAGGTATTCCTAAACCCTCAACATTATTAAGCATTCTGAGCTCTAAGAACCATTCTCTAACCCATCACACATTCAGAGAGATTCATCTGAGGCTCCATCAACCAAAGGACTTCTCATTATGACTTAATAATATCACCATCTTCTCTGTTACTACTGTTACTTGCAATCAGAAGCAACCTCAGGAAGTCACTCCTTAACCATGAGCAAGCACTGATCCATTTTGCTTCATTTTGTACTTGGTGATTGCGAGAACACACGGAAAACATATAGGAAGCCTGTACGCCGTGGAAAATACTGCTAATATTCTATCCAAGTTTTTGTTCCCAAGACTACTGGGCCACCCGCACACATCGTCATATTCACTGTTCATCTGCTCCCCAAATAAATGGTCCTGTTTCTATGAAAGAAGTCCACAGGCTACTGTACACAGAGCACCCAGGGAGATCTATGAACTAGCTTATCCGTACCTAATGGAGTCCTAGACTAGCTTATCCACAGCAGAATGTAGCCAGTCTGTAGACTAGTTGACTCATATCTAGTGACATCTATAGACTAGATGACCCATTCTTAATCGACCTAAAGATTAGCTTATCCATAATCCAGTTCAGTCTGTAGAATAGCTTACCCAAACCCAATGGTGTCTGCAGACTAGTTTGCTTGTGTGGAGTGAAGACTAAAGATTAGCTTACTCACTCTCAATACACAACACAGACCACCTTGCCAACGATTCAGTTAAGCCTACAGACCATCTTATTAATACACAGCTAAGTAGACAGACTACCTTATGCATATCCAGTGGAGTCTGTAGACCACCTTATCCACACCCAAGGAAGTCTGGACATTACCTTTCCCAAACCCAGTGTAGTCTATAGACTAGTTTCTTCATACCTAGTGAAGTCCATAGAATAGTTTACCAATCAATACTCATTGACTCTGTAGACTAGCTTATCCATATCCAGGGAAGTCTACAGATTAGCTTTCCCATACCCATTGTAGTCTATAGACTAGTTTACTCATACCTAGTGAAGTCCATAGAATAGTTTACCAATCAATATTCATTGACTCTGTAGACTAGCTTATCCATATGCAGTGGAATCTACGGACTAGTTCACTTAAACCTAGTAAAGCCTTAGCCTTAAAGCCTAGTAAAGCCTATTCATACCCAGTGGAATCTGTAGACTAGCTACTGATAGCCACTAAATTCTACATACTAGCTGACCCATACCTAATGGAGCCTGTCAACTAGCTCATTCATGCCCCGAGAAGTCTGTAGATGTTCTTACTCATACTTAGATTAGCATATGAAGTAGCAGACTCATGTCTGCTGGAGACTATAAACTAATTCACCCATACCCAAATACTTGTCTATCAAATAATCATGGCTCTTCAGTATCTAGTTATGTAAGGAAATCTTCTCAGGTCACACACATTGTTATTAAAGGAAACAAGTTGCATTTCCTTTTAGATTAAAATGACACATCTTTAGCAGCAACACTGTTCTTCTAAAAGTCATTTGGGTGTTTCACGGTGTCCGACACATCTAAATAGAAGCACCTGGGCCCCTCTTGAGGGACCTAGCTGACATTTTTGCGAACATCTCCATTTTTCAATACACAGTGAAATCCGCCAATGCGCCTCCTTCGATTTACAAAAAAAACTCTGTTGGGACTAAATGTATTGCTCAATATTAGTGACTGTTTCACAGGGGTTCCTAATACAATTATATCTTGCTTTCTCTGCATGGTTTCCAGTGTCTTTTTATATTTATTCAACCATCAGACCCAAAAAGAGTATATTGCTTTCATTGTGTTGCTTTTGTTTACTAATGACCAGGTATTCATGGAGTGTCCACCATGTCAGGAATGACAATAGCACTGACAATAATGAAGTCAGCAAGTGACCTATGATCTGTGCCTGCCAAGACTTTATTAATATCTAGGAAAATCCTGAATTAATAATAAAGTAACAATAACAACATCAAGAATAACAGTAACCATACTCACTGAACATATCTTAAGGGGCAGACAACACGAAAGGCAATGAAATTACTATCACGAGGAAACACTTATATTTTGAAAAACCCAATTTACGTCATAATATAAATGAGACAGTAGCATACTTAGATTATAACACCTAGCATATTTTAATGTCTATTGTTATCTCTGCCTCCTACTAAGTTATGCCTCTGAGATCTGGACCTGCCCTCTGGAAACCAACAGCCTACAGTCATTTCTTCCAACTTGTGACTTTCAATTACTTCAACATCAAGATGCTGTCTTTTCGAAGGATGCCTGGTGGCTCAAGTCACTTCAGCATCTGACTCTTGGTTTCAGTTCATGTCTATCTCCACCCGTTCCAATGCCCCCTAAATACCACTCCGTGTCCAACCTCACCTGATGCATGGAAGTATCCCAGACATTCCCTCATTTAATTGCCTTTAAATTGTGGGGGCAAGGAGGGCACTGAAAACCTCAAAAGGGGTGGATGGAACGTGAGTAAGTGGGGAGATTCATATGTATAAAGGGCTGATGCCTGGTCATTGACACTCTATGAAGCTTATGCTGCAATGAACACACCTACTACCTTCTTCTTCCACAAACATTTTCAAAGCCCAAACCCAGACTTCCCTTTCACACTAAAATCTTTCCTTTAGGGTGAGCACAACCATAGCAACAAAGCAACAAAATAGAGGAGCCAGCTATGGACGAAATGTAATTTGTGGGCAGGGAAGTGGTCACAGGTCCTTCTCTCTCATCTATCTGCACTAAGCAAACAGCACAATCTGGAAATAAAACGTGGGGTTCCTTAGGGAAACACTAGTATGGGGTGTGAGAATTCCCATTAAACCGCTGCATCGACTCATAGTTTTAATGCTTGTATATATCTGTAGAAAAGATCAGTCATTTGGCTGACTGAAGTTAAAAAAAAAAAAAGGTGAAATTTCAATGTAGTGGGTGGGCAGCAATTAGGAAGTGCCAAAATCATGACATGCTGAGAGCAAAGACGTAATGACTCGAGTAAGTGCTTAATTAATACATGGCAAAAAGGAGGTCTTTTCTAGGAAAGAAAATGTGATGGTGAGTAAGTTTTCTGGTGTTTAACTTTGAAAGGTAGTGATTTGGGACCTCCTGCTCTGTATTTTTAAGATCTGTTTGTAAATCTGAGTTAAAGCAATCATTTGAAGGGGGAATTCCTGCATTATCTGGCAGGCTCCCCGTCATTCCTCCGTGATAAGACTTACAGATCTGCCAGGCGCTGATTCATCACTCTGCTCTCTTTATTGCATCTTTAGAAATCAACTCTACAGAGAATCGAAAGGGAAATTCATGTGTTTGGCACATGCATTGCAAGATTCTGCTCATTTCGTGGCCTCTTGCAAGGCACAGGTGGTAGAGATGATACATTTGCTGTTCTTTTCTTAATATGGCTTAGGTCCAGAGTCACAGAAGTGGGTCGCTAGCAATTTCCTTTATCTGCTTAAAGGGTTCCCTTTACTCCTTTAAGTACAGGAGTACTTAAAGGTACTCCTGGGCTGAGTACGGCCAAGTCCAGAATCATGTAAGCACATACACATGTACAGAGCTGGATCACTGAGCTGACGGATGGTGGTCGATCACCCCAGGAATGTCTGGCATGACCCAGGGTATACGAGTCCAGGGAAAGATGTCATTTTTCAAGGAGCCCAAGAGATTCACTTCAATCCAGGACGCAGAAGCAATGTTACATCCTAAAGTGGCAATTACCTATGTAGCTTTCCAACAGCCTTCAAGCTACCATCAGACCTCATTGCACCCAACCCCCTTTTGGACTGATAATCGACCAGGACTCTGGGTGTCACGAGGCGGCTAACAGTCAATTCTTACGCACCCGATTAAAATTGGTATCAGGAAATCAAGTATGTCTCTATCACAGTGATTCATGGACTGTGCTTATAGGAAGCACTGTGAGATCATTTTTAAATTTCCCTTCCTTGGGGCACCTGGGTGGCTCGATGGGTTAAGCCTCTGCCTTCAGCTCAAGTCATGATCTCAGGGACCTGGAATCAGCCCCACATCGGGCTCCCTACTCAGTAGAGAATCTGCTTCCCCCTCTCTCTCTGTCTGCCTCTCTGCCTACTTGTGATCTCTGTCTGTCAAATAAATAAAGAAAAATTAAACAGAAAATTTCCCTTCCTTAAGTCAGAGCACCCATAAACTTAAAACCAAAGCAGATTTCAGAGCTGGGCTTTCCTTTGGGGGGGTGGGGGGGGTGGGTAGAGACACCAGAAAATACACTTCTGTTTTTATTCAAGACACTGTTGATTTTATTTCATCAGCATATTTCCAACCTACTAATATAGGATCTTCTAATATAATTTTATGTTAGACACCTGCTTACAGATTCCTCTCATCTTTCAGTAGAACAAGGATTTGATTCCAAGGGTACAAACGAGAGGTTTGATATTTTAATGGAATGTTGTTCCTGGAATCTCAGAATTCACAGTTTAGCTTCCTCTATCAGAGACTCTGAAGTAACACCTGTTTTCTTTAAAAAAACAAAAACAAAACTAGTTTCCATGAAGGAATTCTGAATTTAGTTTGTGGTTCTCCTTTAAACGTCAAGGAAGATTAGGAGACAATACACCAAAACATTTATGCTCTGAAAAAGAGAGATTCCTATTTTTTCTTCTTCTCACCTGTCTGTAAGTGTCAGCTTTTCTCCTAGCGTATAATTATTTTTATCATTGCTATTGTTCTTTAAAAGATACCAAAACTCGGTAATTTCAAAGTTCTGAAATTTTTTGTGTAGCTCCAAAATTCATTAATGATACGGGAGCATCAGCAATGCTGTCTGGAATGTTGTAATTCGTACGATTAATCATCCTAACTGAAGGCTACTCTGGGTCATCTCTTTCCACCACCTTTTCCCATCTTGTTTCAAACAAGACACCTAAAAATCCTTGTCCTGCTTCCTTGAATCCCTTGGGCATGAGTCTGTTAGGACAAAGAGGAAAAAAAAATCATCTGCACCATTTTCAAAAAGAGACAGCTCTCTGAGTCACTAACACTGTGATTCCTGACTTCTCTGCAGAGCTTATCAGAATTCTACACTAATTACATTCTCAA
Source organism: Mustela erminea (assembly GCF_009829155.1). Lineage (NCBI taxonomy): Eukaryota > Metazoa > Chordata > Mammalia > Carnivora > Mustelidae > Mustela > Mustela erminea. The sequence continues at coordinate 4,782,805 of NC_045635.1, read as the reverse complement.
TAAAGTGCTGTTCCCAAATTTTCAGGCCTATATGAGCAGCAAACAGCCTTCATAATAATAAGGATAATTTATTGAACACTTAAATGTTTTCCAGGTGTTCTGCTAAGCCTTCTAAATGTATCTCCAGATTTAATTCTCTAAGCAACACTCTTACAGAAGTAATATTAATAACTTCGTGTTTTTAGGAGAAAGCTGACGCTCAGAGATCTGTGAAGCCTTTACCTGCATTCCCCCACATGAAAAACTACCATGCAGGCATCTGAACACAGGCCTCCTATGTTCCAAGGTTAGGCAGCCCAACTAATATTGGAGACCACAACCAAAGTCTAATAGATTTCCTTGTCCTTCTGGAAACAATGTAACTGCCAAAACCATGGATTCCATGATGGTTTTGATTATTCACCCAATTTTTTTTAGAAGTACTTGAAGGGTATTTTTTTTTTTTTTTAAAGATTTTCTTGCTGTATAGGTTGACTTTATCCAGAAGGCCCCAGGATGACTTCATACCTCAAAAGTAATAACCTGGCAACCCACTTTTCGTCTTGGTGTTAATCTTAGCTGTTCATCTCATGTGGTCTGAAACACAATTGAACTCTGTCTCTCCCATAGGGACATCGTGATTACAATTATTAACATGTTAATATAAGATGGGGCGGGGGATGTTCTATAATTAAGGTATAATAACTTAAGTTGATTAACCAGACAATGCTTGGATTGCATGACAACACGCCAGGGGAAGAAGAAGAGCCTTTTCGATTCTCTTCTCTATTCTGTTGTAGTGCGGTGGTTTCAATGTGTTGTCAACGGAACAAGGGCAAACGTGAGAAAAGATCAGGTACCTAGAACCACCCTAATGTCACACAGTACACATCCCTCTTCTCAGTGGCGTAAAGTAAAATACAGTCATTTCATTCCTGAGGCTGTCAGTTGGACACTTAGACTGGGTTCAGGTGGGCAGTTTTGGGGCTGTCCGTTGACATCACTCCCGTAGCCTGCAGTAGCCTGGCTATCGGCTGAGATAGTGGCCCCAACCAGCTCTGTCGATCTCTGGAGTGCTCTCAGGGTGTGGCAGATGAGCAGGAGAGCACAAGGATATTTTCAATCTCCGTCATGGCACAGTGTTGACATCCGCTGGCAAAACCAAGTAACAGAGGTGAACTCAAGAACAGAGGTGAACTCACCCAGTTCAACTCAACAGAGGTGAACCAATGCTGACAGTAGCTACAGAGTCACATCATGAAGAGTGCATCTACAGGATAGGGCAAGGAATGAGAGCATGAGGCCAATCTTTATACCTCAAGACACACTGAAATTTGATGGAAAATTCCAAGTAGAAAAGAGAGCTCAACGATGGTATTGTAGACACTACAGACATGTGTTTATGAAAAATGGTTTTCATTGTGTCATTCAATAAGTGTTATTTGCTGCACGGGGCGCACCTGACAGCAAATTCACCCTGACAATTGCCTGATGAGACCATGATGCTAAAACCAGAACTACGTACCTATGATGAAGTTACACTTTGACATTTCAAACAACCAACGGAGCCTTTTATGTTTGAACCAACCAATGGACAACAACCAACAGACCAACATTTTCACATTTGAACCAACTAGCTAACAACAACAAACACATGGCATTTACGAAGCCAAAATACTCTCTTTCTGCTTCGAGTAACATAAATACGAACTCTCAAATGAATAATTGCATGCACTGCTGAAAGCTATAATTTCATGAGAGAAATCTGGATTTCCGTTGGATGTTGGACAAATCTGGAAGCACATCCTATCCCGAGAGCCGTGGAACTAAGGAGCCTTCGTTCAATACTAGACCATGAGCTTGATTGCCCTCAAGAACAATCTCATTAAAGGCATCGTTGGACACAACGCAAAGTTGAATTTAGATTATAACTGCAAATGGAAAGCACAATTGGAGTTAGAGACGGGTTGTGAAAGGTGGTTGATGGGCCATGTGAATCTGATGTGTTCTTTAGATTTTCTAAGTTGGAAAATTGGTCAACGTAGGTCTCCAGAAATAGTCACCGTGTTCACACTAGACTAATTCCTTTTGTCTATTCATTAATGACCTTTTTTTAGAATAAGAAAGAAAAAATAATTTTGATATTCTCTTCAACACAGTTGCTACATATAAACTGCTCACAAGACAAGTCCCTCTTGAAATGTGGCATCAAGAAAACATGTGTTTTTAAATTTAAAAAAAAAGTTAAATAAATAAAATAAATAAAAATTAAAAATATATAATAAAAATAATAAATAAAATTTAAAAATTAAAAAAAGAAAGAAAATGTGTTTATCTGGCCAATCTATTGATGATGAAAGAAATTTCTAACTTACCTTCCTCTGCAAAGAACAGGGCAATTAGGATATAAGTGCGATTTCTACATTAGCTGAGGTCTGAATTCAGTGTCACTATCTTTCACCAGCCTTTGTATAGATATATTTTGCGATGAATTTTCTGATTATATTTACTGCCTCAGTTACCTCTTGCTACATAGTGACCTACTCAAGATTTCATGGCTTAAAACAGCAATGATCTCTGTTCTCCCGTTACTGTGGGTTGTTGATTTGGACAGGGCTCAACAGAGATGACTCATGTTGATCACTGGTGGTATCTCTGGGATTGGTCAACGTTCTGGGGCCTCGTCTGGGTCAGCAAAGTTGTCTGAGCCTCTGCCTATCTGACCTGACTTCTTCCAGGAGGCTAGCACGGGCCTGTTCACAGCAACAGTATCCAAAAAGAACAGAAGTACAAGCCTATCAGAATTCTAGGAGTTCAGGTTTGAAAAATTAATCATTCTGTTGCATGCTATTGATGAAAAGAAACCATGAAGCCAGTCCGAATTCGTGGGGTTGGGAAATGGACTCCATCATTTGAGATCGGCACAAAATCTGTGACCATCTTCAATCTACCCCAACTATGGACAGTGTAAAGTCTACGTGATTCACCACTACATTCAATCATCACTGCAAACCCATAAATTTTTGTTCTTGTAATAAAATGATAGATTTCCACTTAAGGAAATGAAAACCCAAACTCAGACAGTAGCACTTCAAATATAAATAAAAGTAATTCATGGACATTTCAAATGAATACAGGATTCATCAATTAAGGAAACATCAGGGATTTCACAGTATAAATGAATTATAGTGTCAGTGAAACAGAATTTAATTGCAATATATTGACACAGAGTATGACATCCTCTGAAAATACTTAAAACAGCAAA